>NW_006921591.1:3504339-3576758 GCF_000298275.1 Orycteropus afer afer
CTTCAGCAATCAGGAGCTCCTCAGTTGCTCATAGAAAATTCCACCTTGGAGTTTACAAAGACTTATGGGTAGAAAAGCCACACTAAGTAATTTACTATACTGCAAGTACCAAGGAACCAATTAAGTGGTGGAAAAAGGGGTGGTGTTGAAATGAATATGTAGCTCACCACTTTGATACAGCTGCCCAAGGTGAAGTACCTGCACTATGAGGGTGTGCCTGCAGTCTGATGAATCACTCACAGCAAAATGTGAATAATTCACTAAACAGTATTTCACTCATTCAAAAAATAAACCATAATTTACCTAATCATTCATGCTCCTGTTATTTGGGATTGTTTCCGTAACCATCTTAAATATATATGTGATATATGTATGTATGTATATACATAATATTTTCCAAACATTTTAAGGTGGTTTAACTTACTGTTCTCCTTCAGTTCTCATTCCAAATGGCACCTACCTTTATCCAAATGTCCCAACACTGAAACCTGAGTCCAGTTTTTCAACTCTCTCACTTCTTCTCATGAAGTGTGATACCAAATCATGTTCATTCTATCATTGTCATACTTGTTAACTCCTCCTCTCTTCTCCATTTTCGTTGTGAGAGTATAAGCTAGGGCCCTCATCACCCCTTGCATAGATTACTCTAATGGCCTCCTCCTCTTCTAGCCCAGTCACCATTCTGCCACCAGAGTTTTCATTCTAACAGATCATTCAAGGCCATATACTGACCTGCAGCTTAACCTTCATCCTCTCTTCTTATGTAATATACCTGATACTGTAATCATCATATGTTTTCTCACCTTTTTGTGTTGGATCATGCATATCTTTTCTATAGAAAGGGCTCTCCAGACCCCTATTCCTACAACTCACTTGGAAAAATCATATTTGTTCTTCAGAAATGAGCTCTGATTCCACAGTTTCTAATACAGTTATAATAATTATGATGCATTTGGCTGTTGTTGTTGTTGTTATGTGCTGTGGCGTTGGACCTGACTCATAGTGACCCCTCCTTGGGTTTCCGAGGCAGTATCATACGGAAGTAGACTGCCCCATATTCCTTCTGAGGAGTGGCTGGTGGGTTTGAACCACCAGCCTTCTGGTTAGCAGTCAAGTGCCTTAGGCATATGCTACCAGAGCTCTTGCATTTGGCTGTAGGTAACAGAAAACAAAACTCAAACTGCTATAAAGTTTTACAGAGTTTATACTTTATTGGGTTTCTGCCCCAATTTTATCAATGTTCAAACTCTATGATTCTATATAAGTTCATTGGCTTTGCCCTTTCCATGTATTAGCATCATCCTAGGATGACTTCCCTCAAAGTGGGAAAATGCTTGCAGCAGGTTGAAACTTTACCTCTGCTTAATGTTGTTGTTGTTGTTATGTGCCGTCAAGTCGGCCCCAATTCATAGTGACGCCTCCTTGGGTTTCCGAGGTGGTATCACTATGGAAGTAGATTGCCCCATCTTCCTTTCGAGGAGTGGCTGGTGGGTTTTAACCACCAGCCTTCTGGTTAGCAGTCAAGTACTTCAGGAACTACTCTACCAGCGTTTCATTCTACTTAATAAATTGCCAAAAATATTTCTCGCAGGAGTCTTTGAAGAATGCAGAATCACCTTTTACAAAAGTCTCCAGAATGACTCCTCTTTCAGGATACCATCATGGACCTAAAATTAATTATTTACTCTTCCTTGAGATAATAAATTTTGGCTAGAATAATAAAAAAAAAAAAAAGCACTGATTACTTTAACCCTGCAGTATATTAACCAATCACTATGACAAAGGGGGTGGCTTAACTCTAATTGTTGTTAGCTGCCCTTGAGTCTGTCCAAACTCATTGCAACCGCAGGCACAATGTAACAAAATACTGTCTGGTCCTGCACCATCCTCATGATCAGTTCTAGATTGGACTGATCAGATTGTTGTGATCCCTATGGTTTTCATTGGCTGAGTTTTGCAAATCGATCGCCAAGTAGTAGTAGCCTTTCTTCCCAGTCCTTCTTAGTCTAGAAGCTCCACAGAAACCAGTTTAGCATCACAGCAAAACATGATCTGGAATTCTACCACTGAACCACCAATGCCCTCTAACCCTGTAGGGCATATT
This sequence comes from Orycteropus afer afer, assembly GCF_000298275.1. NCBI lineage: Eukaryota > Metazoa > Chordata > Mammalia > Tubulidentata > Orycteropodidae > Orycteropus > Orycteropus afer. The sequence goes on from NW_006921591.1 coordinate 3,506,444, forward strand.
AGGGCAGCTAGGCTTGAAAGAAGGAAGTGTGGTGGTGTAGTAGTTAAGGCATTTGGCTGCTAACCAGAAGGCCAGTGGTTTGAATCTACCTTCCACTCCAAGGAAAAAAGATGGGGCAGTCTGCTTCCCTAAAGATTTACAGCCTCAGAAACCCAATGTGGGTTGCTATGAGTCAGGATCGACTAGATGGCAGTGAGTTTGGTTTTGGGTTTGGAGGCCTGAGAGAGTGATACCCATCTATCCTATGATTTCCATAGACTTATTTGTGAGAGGTGCAATGGATGTTGTAAAGATGGCTACAGGGTTCTCTACATTACGGCGAATCACAGAGGGTTTTAAGAGGTAGCGTATCATGTTGCATATTATGTATGATTCCTTGTTTAAAGATCTTAGAGTCAGTCACCCTTGTCTGGCACCTAGGAAAGTGCTTAATAGACATTCAGAAAATAAATTCTCACATAGTCAAGACTTTCTGGAGCCACAGAGACTGGATTAACCCCTGAAACTATTGCCTTGAGGTAATCTTTAGACCTTAAACCCAAAATATCCCCTGGAGTCATCTTAAAACCAAATAACAGTTCAGCTTAACTAGTAAGGAATGTCTGCTTTGAGCAGTGTACTCTTTTAAGAATTATCTAAATGGCATCAAATTAACAACAGCAACGCAAAAGATAAGAAATTAGGAGGCAGTGAGTTTATGTTAATGCCAGAGGAACAACTCAAAAGGGAGGGTTTGAGTGGTTGTACAACTTGAAGAATGTAATCAGTGTCACATGCAGAAATTTTTGAGTTGGTGTATGTTATTGCTATGTATAATCTCAATAACAACTACAGAAAACAAAATTATAAAAGTTGAATGAATATACACATGTAATGACCTGGGGTTGATTAATTGAATTAAAGGTGATAAATATAATTTTTTCTTTAAATTTGATTTTCAAAGTGTACTTTAAGTTTGAGGTCATTTTTTTTTTTTAACTTTTTAAACATCTTTCCCATATAGTGATTGTAGCCATATTGAGTTATCCATAATTTTATATATTTCCTATCACCAGAAGTAACTAATATTTATATCGACTTTCTGTTACAATATAGGGTAGGGTCCTTAACTTGACCAGACACATGAACAAGCTATGCTTAAAGTTATAATGAGTTTTCTAATTCCATGGTTAAGATTAGAGTAAATCTCAGTATACAGTATTTGAAATAGCTATTTCAAAGATCTCAAAGGCAGGAACTGTAGAGGCTCCACTGGGCAGAAAGCCCCCTTTCATGCTAATATGCCAAATGAATAGACAGTCTGCGGATGCTCTCAACAATTTATCCTGCTCTTTGGGGAGTGTGCAATGAATGTCTCCAGTTAAATTAGAGCTATTGTTGTAGGTCTTTTTCTTTTATTCTCTCTGAAAATACTTAATTTTTTTTTTTTTTTTCTGAAAATACATTTAAGATTCAAAACTCCCTGGCTTCTAGGGTACAATCATCATAATGAGGTTGGACTCTGCATGTATATGTAAATCCTAAATACCATTTTTCTGTCTTTAAATTATGGTGACAAAAAAAGCAACTCATACATTTTGATCAGATCAAAGTTATTTCTTTTGAGTTGGAGAATTGTAATTGGGTTCACAGCCATATTTGAAGGTGTTTTTTTGCCACTACCTTTTGTGCTGTTTCAAAAGAATAAATATTACCTTTCTTCAAGTACAATTAAAGCAATTATCATCAATCATAGTGAAGAAAAATATTTGATAATTATTATACATACTTGGAAAAAATTCTATTTGGATTCCTTTCTGGAATTTGTTTCTCTAAAATAAACTAACAGGATTCATTTAGTGCCATTCACCTTCATTGACCACTTCCCATAAGCGAGGCTCTGCCCTAGATAGGAACCAATTGCTTGAATAAGGTGCAATACCTGCCCTCAGTCATAGTTTAGTAGAAGAGAGAGAGATGTGCATCTCAAAAATACAGTGCAAGGTCAAAATATAGAAGTGAGGGTGATTCAACTCGTGGTTCAGGGATAGAATGAGAGGATTATCATGAAATATTTACCTGAGTTGGTACTGAACTGTGCCTGTTTGGCATACTCTGGTGGAGTAGTGGGTAAGCATTTGGATGCTAACCAGAAGGTCAGCAGTTCAAACCCACTAGATTCTCCAAGGGAAGAAGATGAGGCAATCTACTTCTGTAAAGATTTACAGCCTTGGAAATCCAAATGGGAATAATTATGAGTCAGAAGAGATTCTATGGCAGTGGATTTATATATATATACCAGAAAAAAAAGAAAGAAAGAAAGAACACTCACTGCCACGGAGTCAGATCTGACTCATAGTGATCCCTCCTTGGGTTTCTGAGGCAGTATCACTACAGAAGTAGATTGCCCAATCTTCCTTCCAAGGAGTGGCTGGTGGGTTTGAATCTCTAGCCTTCAGGTTAGCAGTCAAATGCCTTAGGCACTATGCTTCCAGAGCTCCTATATATACATATGTGTGTGTGTGTATAATATATAATATAAACCAAAAAAAACAAACTCACTCCTTTCGAGTTTGTCCCTACTCATAGAACCCCCACCCCCTTGGGTTTCCAAGGCAGTATTGCTCAGTCTAACCGGAAAGCTGGAGGTTCAAATCCACCAGCCACTCCTTGGAAGGAAGGTTGGGCAATCTACTTCCATAGTGATACCGCCTTGTAAACCCAAGGGGGGGTCGCTACGAGTCGGATTAAACTCCACGGCACTGAGTTTGGTTTTTAGTTTTATATATATAAAACATTTAATCCTTTCTCCATCCCTTTAAATACCCTACCAAGATTGACCCAAGAAAGCAGCTATGAATAAACTATGGCACTTTCAGGGATGAATTGCATGGCACTTTTTGAAGACTAAGATGTGCTTGACCCAAGCCATTGTCTTTTCAATAGCCTCATATGCCTATGAAAGATGGGCAATGAGTTAGGAAGACCACAGAAGAATTGATGCATTTCAAATGTGGTGTTGGCAAAGAATATTGAATATACCATGGGCTGCCGGAAGAGTAAACAAATCTGTCTTGGAAGAAGTATAGCCAGAATGCTCCTTAGAAGCGAAAATGGCCAGACTTCTCTTGTGCTTTGATCATGTTATCAGGAGCAACCAGTCCCTGGAGAAGGATATCATGGTTGGTTAAAAAAAAGAAAAGGAAGAAAAAGAGGAAGACCCTCATTGAGTTGGTTGACACTGTGGCTGCAACAGTGGGCTCAAGCATAGAATCAATTGTGAGGATGGCACAGAACCAGGCAGTGTTTCCTTCTGTTGCACACAGGGTTGCTATAAGTTGGAGCCAACTCAAGGATGGATTGCATGGTCTTCTTTTTGTTCTGTGTTCCTTAAGCAGTGCGTTCCAGAATGTGTACCTATGATCATTATAATAAATGCAAAGCAAACTCATTAACAGCACAGGCTCAAACACAGGAAAAGCAACTAGTGCAGCTGTTGCTTGTATCATGACTTTCTCCTTTTTAGAAGTTATTACATTTCCAAGTGCGGTGCCAGTGTCACCTTTCCTCCCTCTGGTGAGTGCCAGTAATACCATTTTACTTTATATTCTTTGTCTCAGAATAGCATTAACCAAATTCTAAAAGTCATTAGATTCTGGCCTCTGAAAGTAGTCAGCTCCTAATCTTCTTGGGTTGATGATCCAATTTTTACAATTGTTTACACCCTGTGGTATTTCCATGTCTCTAACTTGACATGGGCTATTTGTTTTTTAAACTCTCAGTAAAACTTTTGCCAAAACAAAGAACAAAAAAGAAGGGGCAGTGGAGTTCCATTCCAAATCAGAAGCTTATGTCATTTACCAAGGATCTAAAGATTTCAAAACAACAAAACAGGTAGTGAGTCTTAAGAGAATAAAACCATGGCATGTAAGACATGTAGCAAATTGTATGTCATTTGCTTTTTAGTATGTATAGTTTTTATAGTAGTTGTTCTTTTAAAATAAGTCAGTATAACTAAAATAGATGAATGTTAGTGAGAAGCTTGCCAAAGCATGCTTGTCTAATGTATGCTCCTGAAAAAAGGGTGAAGTGGAAAGTACTGCAAGAAATCCAGGAGTTAATAACTACGTGAAGTTTTTATATTTTCCTAAAAGGTGATTATGTACTATTATTTTTCACATGCCTCTAGATGTTCTTATGATTAAAATTCAGCTTAAAACTTAAAAGCATTAGTGACTGATTGTAGCTTAGCCTTCCATCAAATATTTTCTCAATCAACTTACCGTGAAAGTATAACTTTTCTTATGTGAATGTTCGCAACATTTTTTCTAGCAATGAACAGAGCCCTCACACTTGAAAACAATGGAAACCACTGTTATAATGATATAGTGAGATGCAGAATGATTTTTTTTTTTTAATGTGGGAGGTGGTGGAAAAGGAAGTCAATTATATAGTTGCATTTTTGATTACCTGATTTTATTGTAGATAGTCACTTTTCCTGAAAGGCCTTATAATACCATTCTTAAAACTTTAACATTATATAATTCTGAACTTTTGTAGTTCCAAGAGAACATTGAAATCATTGAGATCCATTGATATCATTGGGTGTGACTACACGAATCACTAAGGATGAAATCAGGAACAGAATTGAAGTCTCCTGATTGCACTATCATGGGCTAGTTCCTCATCCTTCTGTTTTTAGAAGTATTTCTAACAGACAAGGTAAGGCAAGGATGGAAACAATTAGATACAGATTGATTTGCAGCTGTGGAATAGTACATAAGAGTACAGATTCCAGAGCCAGAATGTCTGAGGTTAAATCTTGGCTTTGCCACTTCTCAGTAAGGTAGTCAGTGTCCCTGTTCCTCAGTTCTCTCACCTGTAAAATGGGGATGAAATAATATTACCCATATTATAAGGATGTTGGGGAGAATTAAATGAGTTTTTGGCGTTGGGGGCCTATACATATTATGTGCCATAAAATGTTAATCTCTGTCATCATCCTTCTTCTAATCACCATCACCATCATTACCATCATCATCAGTTGTCCCTTTCAAATTCCTAAGCCATTGCTACAGCCCCTTGAGGACCTTCTGATCTTTCCCTGTAGATCTGGATGGTTTACCAACCAGTTAAATGGAGGTAACTTTGCCAGTACCATCATGGTTTAAACATTGACTGTATCAGTCAGAGTTCTGTTAGGGAAGCAGAACCAGTAGATTTGTTACAGCCTACAGAGATGGATTACCCAATAAGGAAGGTAAGCACATGTGGTGGTTATGTTTGTGTGTCAACTTGGCTGGGCCTGGTTGAGTGCCTGGGCAGCTGGTGGTAGTTCCTCATGATGAGACTGGCAGTCAACTCTATGGTAGGATCTATTACAAGCAGCTGAGTAGCTGCTTTGGGTATGTGTTCTGCTTCCTGTGAATAAAGAGAACTTGGGAATGGTCTCTAGCCTATGGCATGGTTGGACCCCGGATGTAGCTGTGCTATGCTCTGCCAATTTTGGGACTTACAATGAACTTGAACTAATGGCCTGCTGTGTGGTTTGGTGACATCAGGACTGTGCCTTTTTGTCAACCTTGGGGCTTCTCAGCCTCAGCAGCCAGCAGCTATCTGAGTGAAGAAACGCCTCTAGCTCCAGTGGGCCAGGAGCAGGAAGCAGAGCAGGACCACAAGATTAAGGGGCTTTCACCCAGCCCCTGTTGTTGTTGTTATTGTTTTGTGTCATCGAGTCAGATCCAACTCATAGTGACCCCTCCTTGGGTTTCTGAGGCAGTATTACTACGGAAGTAGATTGCCCCATCTTCCTTCCGAGGAGTAGCTGGTGGGTTTGAACTGCCAGCCTTCTGGTTAGCAGTCAGGTGCCTTAGGCACTACGCTACCAGAGCTCCTACCCAGATCCTAGATTCTGGCATTTTGAACTTGGACTTAAAGCCTCGAAACAGAGAATAAACTCCTGTTTGTTCAAGCCATCCCATTTGTAGTATATTTCTGTCAGAGTGGCACTAGGTAACCAGAACAGCACATGCTTAGGGCATCAACAAAACAAGGGCAGTAGTTGTCCAAAGCAAAGACCCATAGATGCCAAACAGACAGGATACAAGGAAAACTGAGCACCATGGTGGAAAGGAACTGGCAAGGGTAGTAAATGGAATTGATGCCAGCTCCAGTGTGTGAGAATGTGTTAGCCAGTAATTAAGTTCACGCAGAGTCATGAGGGTGTCATGTGCAAGCTATGAGGCCCCTACCAGTTCAACACCTTCATTGACATCTCTCTCCTATGGTCCCTCCCATGTAATTAAAACTCCTTATCTCAGGGTATCTCTGTGGGAGTATAAGGTTTCTTTCTAAAAAACAATACTTAATTCATTATCCTTATTAAGTATGGAAGTACACATTGTTCAGCACCTTCATTGTGATGAAATCATTGAAGAATTTGTAAGAGCAAAGAATAGAAAGAAACATTTTTAATTATAACATGTTACACATGAAAGATTTATCTAAAAATAACATAATAATTTGTTTTAATGTTTGTTTTCTGATCATTGAATTTTATTTTATGACAGTTTTTAATTTGTTCATTTATGATTACAGCATGTATTACAAAACAAACATCACAATTAAAATATGAGCCGTTGAAAGCAAAATTGGTGAATGTCAGTTTTTTGTTAGAGATCAATAAAATTTTTACATCGATGGTAGAAACAACTAAATTCACTGACTCATTTTCATTGTTGTAGTATATGTGGAATATTCTTTTAGTCGAAAATCTGGTATATAGTAAAAATTTTAGTAATCTGCCTCCATTAAATATTTTATAATCTAGTTCATCTCATTCCACTAAAATGGCATATGCCACTTTTGCATTCAACTGCTAATAATTGCATTTAGAAATAAGTGACATAGAGAGCTAAGACAGACACACATATACATGTATACGTGTACAACTCACATATCCCATTGAAATGAGTGAGTAAGCAGAGGAGAGGGCACCATAGATTATCAGTGTTTAGAGCCCTCACATGCTTTATAAGGCCCTAAGCATTGCAGGGTAAACTAAGCAGCTATGACCCGTAACTGGTAGGTGAAAAATGCTTGTTCTCCTAAAGGGGCTGTGAAGACAAGGGGTGCAATGCCAAGAGGAAGCCTTTTTGGTCAGGAGACCCACCATCACACACCTCTGCTGCTCCTCCTAGGCAAGGGTTTTCTGCCCTGATAGTGCTGTGCTAGGCAGGAGACCTTCTGAGAGCAGAAGAAAGCCATTATTTCACCCAGGAGAAAGATTTTTTTTTTTTTTTTTAAATAACTGCAGTGACCATCTAAAGCCGACTTGTTTCTCTAGTGCTGCACCCTGGCCTCATAAAATAATTTTAGGATCTCAGAAAGACTATGCTGCAGATAAAAGTTTGAGTGCAAACAGCCAACCAGAAGTGAGGATGACTAAAAAGATTAAACTTGAAAAAGGTTCCAAATCCAAAGATGAAGGAAATAGAAAGCATTACTGAAAGGTTCCCTCCTTTGCTTTTATGTGTGTAACCATATTTATTCAGTGACTCATACTTTAAATGCAGGATGTCAAATCCTAAACTACTATTCTTAATTATTTTAAAATTACATAAAATTTTCTCTTATCTTTCAAACTGACATAATATGTGGAAGACAACAGCTGGTCCAGGTTTATCCCTTGGTATGGATTAGATTATGAAAGGTTTAACTGATAACCATCACAGATTTTGTTTGACTAAGGCTAGTAATTATTTCAGTGTTAAACACAGTTAGTTAAGAGGCTGTAAAGCTCATCCCAAATCACATTAAATTATACAGGAGTTAAAAGGTCTAACCTAAAATTAAGAATTAACATAAAAATATACTAGGAAATAATTTTATTACAGAGTTAAAAAAAAAAAACACTGCCATTGAGTCGTTACAGGCTCATAGCAACCCCCATTGGGTTTCCAAGGCTGTAAATCTTTGTGGAAGTAGATCGCCCAGTCTTCCATCTGCAAAGGAGCTGGTGGGTTTGAATTGCTGAGTTAGAAAATTGAAATTGATTGGCATAGATTTTAAAAAATAAAAGCTAAACAGATAAATAGAGATTTAATAAAGACAAAGTAGGGACAAGGGGGCATAGCTGGGATTCAGGATTATATGTTTTGCATATCATATCCCCACAAATGCTGGACATTTTAAACATAATAACCATTTGCCACCTTTGTTGTTTGTTGTTGTTGTTAGTTCCAGTAGAGTTAATTCCAGCTCATCTCAAAGCCTTTCAGAAGCAAATCACCAGGCCTGTCTTCTGAGATGTCTCTGTTGTTGCCATGTGCTGTCGAGTAGGACTCAACTCATAGCGACCCTTCCTTGGATTTCTGAGGCAGGAGCTCTGGTGGCATAGTGCCTAAGGCACGTGACTGCTAACCAGAAGGCTGGCGGTTCAAACCCACCAGCCACTCCTCGGGAGGAAGATGGGGAATCTACTTCCGTAGTGATACTGCCTCGGAAACCCAAGGAGGGGTCTCTTTGAGTCAGGTCCGACTCGAGGGCACATAACAACATAGCTTAGGAGCTCTGGTAGCATAGTGGCTAAGGCACTTGACTGCTAACCAGAAGGCTGGCGGTTCAAACCCACCAGCCACTCCTCAGAAGGAAGGTTGGGCATTCCTACTTCCGTAGTGATACTGCCTCGGAAACCCAAGGAGGGGTCGCTATGAGTCGGGGCTGACTCGATGGCAAACAACAACAACAACAACAACATCACTATGGAAGTAGATTGCCTCATCTTCCTTCAAAGGAGTGGCTAGGTGGATTCAAACAGCCAGCCTTTCGCACTCCACTCCTGGCTCTTCTTTCTTGGTGACAGAAAGTCCTCCCCACCCCATCCCCCATCTTTGCTCACTTCTCTTTTCTTTTATCTCTTGTAAACTAAAAGGTGTTGCAGGCCACACCGCTGGGAAACTCCTTACATCAGATCAGGACTGCAATGGGATTAGGGGCATTGCATCCCACTTAATCCTTTCAGCTAGCAGTGAAGTGCTTAGTCATTTGTTCCACCCAGAGACTCCTTTGATATTTTTTTTAGGGGTAGTTAAATCTAATTTAAAGATCAGATCTTTTATAGACAAGGAAGTGAATTTGTTGATACTAACAGCCAGCTAGGGCATAAAGAGATCCAAAATCTAGAACTTCTTTTGTTAAGTAAGTATAAAATGTTTGCTGAATGACCAGTTGTCTCTTTGTACCTGTATTAATATTACTTAGCAAGTGATGTGTTTTCCCTAAGTATGATTTGAAAATTTGCTAAACTTTGAATAACTCTATCTCTATATATTTGAGATAAACTAAGATAAATAAGTTATAACACATATACTTGTCTTATAAGGTACTTCATATTTTTGTTAATTGCTGAAACTCTCAAGTGGGCAAAGGGAGTAACAAGGCAGTGATGTTAAGATCTAAACCATCTAACTACTGAGTGTTCTGCTCTTTTCAGGATAGTAATTACTGTACTTCATAAACAGAATATGGGATTTTATCACTGAGAAGTAAGCCACAGGGGATTACCAAGACCAGTCCACCTACTATATTCTCTTTGTTCTTTCTCCTGGAGGAGCAAAGCCATATTTTTATGAACATTCCTACATTTTGACTTGTAACTGGTTTTGTTTCACATGCATGTATTTGTCTTGTTAAGTGGATGCAAAACTTCTTACTCTTTCCTCAGGCTTTTTTCCATATACCAATCCTATATGCTTTGCCCTCAGTTTTTTGAGGACAGTGGGAAGCACCATGGGGTAATGGTTAAGAATTCAGAATGGTGGGAATTCAGTTTTACCTTCACCTCTCATTATTAACCTATCAACTTTGAATAAGTTACTTAACCTCTGTGTCTCAGGTATCTCCATCGGTAAAATAGTTATAATAACACTATGTCATAATGTATTGTGAGGGATCGGTGAATTATTTATATAGTTTTAAGAACAATGCCTGGCACATGGTAACCATTATATAAGTGTTTACTAAATTAAAATGCTTGCTGAATGATTAAATATTCCTTTGCACTCATCCTGATTAATATTACTCAGCAATTAATGCATCTTCTCTAACCAAGACGTGGTTCGAGAATCTACTAAACTTTGAACAACTCTGTCTCTTAATATTTGAGATAAACCAAGAGATAAATAATAGTTATGACACATATACCTATCTTGTAAGGTGCTTCATGATTATTTATTACTTGCTGGAAAACTCAAGTGGTCAAAAGGAGGAACAAAACTGTCACGTTAACATCTAAACCTCATTGAAATTTTGTCTTCTTTTGAAGTCCAAGAAGACAAATGAGTTACCAGTGGAATTTCCTTTTCTCTATGAGGGTTATACAGGTATTTGATCATAACTGTTAAAGTAAATTAAATGGGATTTCCTAAGTGGTCAAATGGTATGGTGATGAGAGGCCAGAGGAATACAGACAACTGGTTTCTCAGAGTTAGATATGAATTTCAATGTCCAAGATGAAGTTGATATACTCCAATAGTTAGACTCTAACCTTGGTAGGACATCATATTTGAAAAAATGCACAATACAAAATAAAAGTGATTATTAATTAATTAAAAAAGCAAATGAGAAGTTGACAAAACAAGTTGGGAAAAATTATTCCCAAACTAAAGCTATTCCCTTTTCTTGGTTATCTAGTGATGCTGTAACAGGTATGCCACATGTGGATAGCTTTCACAAAGATTTATTCTCTGAGAGTTTAAGAAGGGACAAGTCCAAGTTCATAGCACCAGCTCTATGACAGGACTTTCTTTCTGTGCTCTCAGTCCTTGGGGAATCCCAGCACAGGGACCCTGGATCCAAAGAACACACTCCATTCCTGGCTCTTCTTTCTTGGTGATAGTAGGTCCTCCCCACCCCCACTCCCATTTGTGCTCACTTCTCTTTCCTTTTATCTCTAGTAAGCTAAAAGGTGTTGCAGGTCACACCTCTGGGACACTCAGATCAGGACTGTGATGGGATTAGGGGTATTGCACCTCTCCTTAATCCTTTTACAACTGATTGGCATATCACATCAGATCATAGCATAGGAACCATTACTTAACTGCCATTATATAACATATTGCATCATTATGTAACTACCAAACCACTGAGAATCATGGCCCAACCAAGTTGACATACATGTTTTGGGGACACAATTCAACCCATGACATTCCACAATTTGGCCCCAAAAAATGCATGTCCTTGCCACAAGGAAACATTTTCATCCCATCATATCATCCCTGAAGTCTTAAATCAACTCTGAGTCCAAAATCTATCCTGGTCAAAGTTCTTCATCTGAGAATCTAGAATACAAATTATTTGCTTCCAAAGTACAATGGCACAAAATAGATGTTTCCATTAAAAAGGAAGGGGTAATGACATCAAGAAAAAAAAAAAAACCCTCAGCAGAATAATTTGCATTAGCTCTCAAGGCTTAAAAACAATCCTCTGTTTGCTGAGACCATCTAGATAATGCCCCTGCTCTCCAGACACTGGGTCTTGGCCATACTCTTTGGATTTTGGGCAGAGATCCCTTGACCCTATGCTTCAGTTCTGCCTTCCAGGCCCACTAGAATGGCAACTTTGCTCACCCTGGCTTTGTGCAGCCTCATTCTCCTAGTCTGCCTGAGTGGTGACCTCACCCCTTCAGCTCTGTTCATCTATATGCTCCTTAGACATGGCAGCCCCACCTGCTCAGCTTTGGGCAGCAGATCTGGCCCCATTTGCACTCATGAACAGCAATCCCATACTCCTGAAAGGAGTCGGTGAAGATCTGATTCTTTGAAACCTAGGAAGCTGTGGCCCTACCCTTTGAAACTCAGCAAGCCATAGTTGTTCCACTATTTGAGACTCCAGAAGTCATGGTCAAACCTGTTGAGACTGAGGCAGCTCTGCTTCCTGTTTTCCTTTTCTCTTCAGCTACTACTTTCTGTTTCCTTGGTCTCTCAAATAGGTCATCCTAGCCTCTGCCCTGCTCTGGCAAGTGTTACAAAGCTCTTAGCTCTACCAATCAGTACTAGGGGGCACTCTGCTCTGTTAGGGAGCCTTGGCTGGAAGGCTCTCTCTCTGTTGATTGGTAAGCCTAACTCTGCCTACAAGTGCCCAAAGGCATCCCACTCTACCAGTAAGCCCCCTTCCTGAAGGCACTCAGCTCTCTCAGTCTGTGAATCAGCTCTTGCTTTGTCTTACGCCAGTCTCCTGGTTCTGCTGCCACCTTTTCTCTGCCACTGCTTCTCCCCATCTATGTCATCTCTGGTGTTACAACTCTACTAACTTCTGAGCCCTCAAAAGAATCACCTTTTACATTCATAACTCCACCAACAGGATCTTCAAGGCAGTCTAGGCCTTTGCTATTTAAAGAAGAAAATAAATAAACTGCCATCAACTTGATTATGAATCATAGTGACCCCCATTGTATTTCTAAGGTAGTAAATCTTTACAGAAGTAGATTGCCTTATCTGCCTTCTGTGGAGCAGCTAGTGGGTTTGAACTGCCAACCTTCTGGTTAGCAGCCAAATTCCTTATGCACTGTGCCACCAGAGGTCTTTACTATTAAGCACCTTGAAACTCTTCCAGCCTCTGCTCATTACCCAACTCCAAAACTACTTCCGTGTTTTAGGTATCTGTTAGAGCAGCACTCTACTCCTGGTCCTAAATTCTGTCTTACTTATCTTAGTTATTTTTCATTTCTGTATGTACATCCCTTAACCTTATTCCCATCAAGATTTGGAATCTATTTTTCTAACCCTTGAATCTTAGTTTGTGGTATGACCCTCTTTAATCAATACCCTCCTTAGTGCTGTTATAACAGAAATACCACAAATGGATGGCTTTAACAAACAGAACCATATTCTCTCACAGTTTAGGAGTCTATAAGTCAACAAGAAGTCCAAGTTCAGAACACTGGCTGTAGGGGAAGGCAGTCTCTCTCTATGTCTCTTGGTTCTGGGAGGATCCCAACAGAGGGACCCTGGGTCCAAAGGATGCACTTCACTCCTGGATCTTCCTTCTTGGTGGTGGTATCCCCACCCTACTTCTCTTTTATAAGATAAAAGGTGTTGCAGGTTACACCCTTGGGAAACTTCCCATCAGGGCTATGATGGAATTAAGGATGTTATATCTCACCTTAATCCTTTTACAACTGATCAGTTCATCATATCAGATCACATCATGGGGAATCAATACATAACCACATTACATAACTGCTAAACCATGAAAACCATGGCCCGGCCAAGTTGATAGATATTTTGGAGGGGACACAATTCAATCCATGACACTCCTTTAAACAATATACCGAGTATTACCAGCATGGAAAGGGTGGTAAATTATAAAAAAAAAAAAAAAAAAGCCACAATTTCTCTCATTTCTGTATGTACATGCCTTAACAGTATCACTTCTTATTCCCACCAAGATGTGGAATCTATTTTTCTAACCCCTTGAATCTAAGTTTGTGTTATAACCCTCCTTAATCTATAAAATGTAGCAGAAGTGGCACTGTGGGAATTCTAAGCCTAAGACTCAATATGCCTTGCAGCCTCTGTACTTAACTCTTTTGCATCACCATATGAAAAAGTCTGGTCTAGCGTACTAGGAGGTAAGAAGTCTCATGGAGCAGAAATGATCCATCCCAGCTGAGACTCTCTACACCAGACAACCAACACCAACCACCAGACATGTGACTGAGGACATCTGAGATGAACTGCCAGATAACTGTAGCCACGTGAGTCATCCCTGGCAAGATCAGCATGACAACCACCTAGACCAAATTATTGACCCACAGAATTAAAGTGTCTCTTTGTTTAAACCATTAAGTTTATTTGGACTTCAAACTCCTGAGTTAAATGCAGGAAACACTTAACCAATTCCTGCAATCTCACAAAAAACCAAGGCCCTGTAACCAGGAGCAGATTAAGGCATTGAGGGCCTGATAATTTGTTTACTCATCCTCTGCTTACTCATCCATTCCAATGGGAAATCTTAGTTCCATATATACTTGTGTGTGCATACATGTGTGTATGGTGTCTTACCTGTCCATGATGTTAACTTCTTCTTAAATGCAGATATTAGCAGTTGAACACATAAGTGGCATATATTATTTTAGTGGAATGAGATGAACTGGATTATGAAAGTTTTAGCGGATATAGGCTACTAAGATTTTTACAATACATTTTATTTTCTACCAAAAGAAGATTCCACATATTCTACAACAAACAAAATGAGTCCGTGAACTTAGTTTTTTTTAAGAATCAGTGTAAAAATTCTCTTGATCTCCCACAATGAAAAATTGATTTTCACCAATCTTGCTTTAAACAGCTCATGCTTAAATTTTGATGCTTGTTTCATAATAAATGCTAAAAGTATAAATGAACAAATGAAAAAATACAAAATTTAATGATCAGAAAACAAATATTAAAACAAATTACTATTATTTCTAGATAAATCTTTCATCTCTACCATGTTATAATTAAAAACATTTCTATTCTTTGCTCTTAAAAATTCTTTGATGATTTTGTCACAATTAAGCTGCTGAACAAGTACTTCCATACATGTTAAGCATAATGAATTGCGTCTTTCTTGAATCATTGTTGTGTGCTGTGGGTTTTTGAGTCTCTTTAGGGATGAACACAAATGTTTTGTTATGTAGTTTGTGATCATTAAAGTTAGGAATATGTGTAGAGCAATTTCAACATTGGGAAATACACATTGTATTTATCTTCTGTTATGGACTTGTACATGCCTACTGAGTAAAATCTGTCTTTACTGAATCTGAAAACTTAGTTCTCATATAAGAATGAAATGGTTGTACTTCTCCCTGAAGATCTCTATTTAAGTCATTGGGATAAGCCTACACTAATTTCTTGGATGCCATTATGCATTCTTCATTAAGTATATATACAATTAGATGAAAAATCTATTTGAAAGAACTTTATAAATTCTTTCCATGCAAGAATTAAATGTGCCGATGATTGTGTAGTATGTTGTTACATAAAACTGATCTCTGGCAATCAGTAAGTCTTCTGTAGTTTACTTGTATCCTTCTAATGCTTCTGCAATAGTGAACTGTTTGATCATCAGTATTAGTATTTGTTTTGCTGTGTTTTCAAAATTTTCTCATAAATTATGTAAATACTCAGTTAATAACAGGTAGGGTTCTATGTTGTTGTTGTTGTTGTTATGTGCCATCGAGTCAAACCTGACTCAGAGCGACCCCTCCTTGGGTTTCCGAGGCAGTATCACTACGGAAGTAGGATTGCCCAACCTTCCTTCCGAGGAGTGGCTGGTGGGTTTGAACTGCCAGCCATCTGGTTAGCAGGCAAGTGTCTTAGCCACTATGCTACCAGGGTTCTATGCATATATTTATTTTTTAACTTTTTATTGTGATTTGCGTAAAATTTTACAGAGCAGATTTGTTTTCCATTCCGTAGTTCATACACATTTTATTTCATGACCCTGATTACAATCCCAGCAATGCAACAGCTCTCCTCCTGTGTCCTCCTGCAGGTTTCCCTTTCCCTGTGTCCTTCTTACTTATGTATTCCTGCTTCCCTAGCTTTCTGCTTGTGCAAATGCTGCCCTTCTGATCACCTTTTGTTGATTGTT
Source organism: Orycteropus afer afer (assembly GCF_000298275.1). NCBI lineage: Eukaryota > Metazoa > Chordata > Mammalia > Tubulidentata > Orycteropodidae > Orycteropus > Orycteropus afer. Next base: position 3,522,059 of record NW_006921591.1, read on the forward strand.
CTAAGGAATGCATCTCTCTGGTGTAATTGCTTGGGTCATAGCCCTGTCTATTATTTAGGTGACAGTTAAGCCTCAGGAATGAGTTCAATTCCAGGCCTGAAGGGTGACTGGGAGCCATAGACTTGGGGGTTTCACCAGTCTCTAACTTACCAGTAATCCTTGTCTTTTTTATGTTTTTAATTTTGTTCCATTTTTCTCCCACTCTATACAGAATCTCTGATTTTGGTCCCTTTCTGAGCAGTTGGCATTGGTAGCCAGGTACCATTTAGTTCTTCTGTCTAAGGATCATGTAGGCTGAGGTGCATATGGTCCACTAGTCCCTTGGACTAATTGTCTTTGATTTTCTTGACTCCTTTTTGCTCCAGACAAGGAAAGACCAATAGTTGCATCTTAGATTACTGCTTGAAAGCTTTTAAGACCCCAGTCACTACTTGCCAAAGGAGAATGCAGAGCAATGTTTTTACGTACTGTATTGTGCCAATTGAGTTCAATGTGGTTGTTCCATTTTACAGTCCCATCAACAGTGTATGAGAGTCCCAATCTCTCCACACCCTTACCAGCATCTGTTTGTGTATATGTGTGTAGTTCTTGAACCTTGGTATTATTGCTGGTATAAGATGATATCTCATTTTTTGATTTGCATCTCTATAATGGCTAATAATTGTGAGCATTTCTTCCTGTGTTTGTTGGCTGCCTGGATATCTTTGGTGAAGTGTCTGTTCATGTCTTCTAGCCATTTTTAAATTGGATTATTTGTCTTTTTGATGTTGAGATATTGAAGTATTCTATAAATTTTAGAGATAGTCCCTTTTTGGATATGTCATTGCCAAATATTTTTTCTCAATCTGTAGGTATCCTTTTTAGTCTTTTGGAGAAGTCTTTTGATGTGCATAGAATTTAATTTTTAGAAGGTCACAGTCATCTAGTTTATTTTCTGCTGTTTGTGCATTTTGGGTTATGTTTGATAATCTATTTATGCCATAAATTAGGGCCGCTAAGTTCATCACTATTTTATCTTTGATGAATTTTTTAGTTTTGGGTTTTACATTTAGGTCTTTGATCCATCTTGAGTTCATTTTTGCGTATGGTAGGAGGTATGGATCTTGTTTCATTTTTCTGCGAATGGATATCCAGTTTTGCCAGTACCATTTGTTAAAGAAACTATGTCTTCCCCATTTAATAGGTTTTGTCCTTTTATCAAAGATCAGCTGATCTTTGATTGGAGCTGTATTTGGATTTTCAGTTCTGTTCCATTGACTGGTCTATGTCTATTATTGAACCGATTCCAGGCTATTTTGACTACCATGGCTGTGTAATAGGTTTTGAGATCAGAGAGTGTGAGATTTCCTACTTTGTTCTTCTTCTTCATAGTATTTTGCTTTTCCACGGTCTCTAGCCTTTCCATATACAATTAGTGAATGGTTTTTCCATGTCCTTAAAGAATGTTAATTGAATCTGGATCAGGATTGCATTAAATCTATAGATCGCTTTTGGTATTATTGACATATTTACAGTGTTCAATCTTCCTATCCATGAACATGGTAAGTTCTTCCATTTATATAGGTCTCTTATAGTTTCTGGTAGTAATGTTTTGTAGTTTTCTTTGTATAGGTCTTTTGTGTCCCTAATAATATTTATTCCTAAGTATTTTTTTTAAATTAATATTATTGTTGTTTTTAGGCACTGTTGAGTCAACTTTGATTCCTAGTGACCCTGTGTACAACAGAACAGAAACTGCCTGGTCATGTACCATCCTCACAATCATTCCTATATCTCAGCCCATTGTTGAAGCCACTGTGTCAATCCATCTTACTGAGGGTCTTCCCCTTTTTCACTGATCCTCCACTTTACTAAGAAGCATGATATTCTTCTTGAAGGACTGGTCTCTTCTGACAGCATGACCAGAGTAGGTGAGATGAAATCTGGCCATTCTTAATTCCAAAGAGTGTTTTAGCTGCACTTCTTCCAGAATAGATTTGTCTGTTCTTTTAACAGTCCATGGTACTTTCAGTATTCTTCTCCAACACAACTCAGAACCATCATCTCTTCTCCAGCCTTGCTTATTTATTATTAAGCTTCTACATGCATATGAGGTTAAAAAAATACCGTGACTTGGGTTAAGCGAACCTTTGTCTTCAAAGAGACATCTTTGCTCTTCAGCACTTTCAAGAGGTCTTTTGTAGCAGATTTGTGGATCCAAGTAATATAAAATCTTTGATAACTTCCATCTTTTTCTCCATTTATCATGACGCTGCTTGTTGATACAGATGTGAGGATTTTTGTTTTGTTTATATTGAGGTATAATCTATACAGCAGACTGTTAGCTTTTAATCTTCATCAGTAAGTACTTCAAGTCATCTTCACTTTTAGCAAGCAAGATTATGTCATCTGCATATCACAGGTTGTTAATGAGTCTTCCTCCAAATTTGATGGCATATTCCTCTTCATATAGTCTAGCTTCTCAGATTATTTGCTCAGCATACAGATTGAATAAGTGTGGTGAAAGTTTGTATTTTTTTCTGTGCGGAGTTAATTTTGTTACTGAGTTTTCTTTTCTTTTTCTTTATTGTTGTTGATTTTGTGTTTACTAAGTTCTTGTGATTTTCTTCTTTCTTATTTTGGTTAGAAGGATTATTAATATTCTTTGGGGTTACCCTGTAGTAAGTTTATCTTCCTAAGTTGGTAACAGTCTGTTTTATATTGGTATCTTCCTGACATTCTCTCCATTTGGAGGTTCTGTAAATATACTATTATTTCCCCTTTTTGCTATGTGGTTCTTGTCATTTACAGATTGACATCTCTAGTTCTCTGTTTTCCATTTTATAAGCTTATTTTAGTTTTGAGAATTCTTTTCCTAGGTTGGTTTCTGGGTGGTATTGTCATGTGTCTTAATCTCTAGTAGTTGTCTGATTTTGTTGGTTTTCTATTTGAAGGATTTTCTTTAACATTTCTTGTAAGGTTGGTCCAGGTTTACAAATTCCCTTAATTTATGTTTGTCTGGAAATGCTGTAATTTCACCACTGTATTTGGAGGACAGTTTTGCTACATATGTAATTCTTGGTTTGGTTGGCAATTTTTTTTCTTTCAAAGTTTGTATATGTCTGTCATCCCATTGCCTTCTTGCCTGCATGGTTTCTGTGGAGAAATCAGTCTTAGTCATATTGGTTGCCCTTTGTAGATAACATTTTGTTTTCACTAAGCTGCTCTCAAGATTCTTTCTTTGTCTTTGATTTTGGAATTTTTGCTTATGCTATGCATTGGTGACTTTCTCTTGGGGTCTGTGGTAATTAAGGTTGTGTGTAAACTTGGCTGAGCTGTGACTTTGAGTAGCTTGGCAGTTGGATGCAGTTATTCTCTATGATGAGATTGGATGGAGTGTAATCAAGTCCATGGTGGAATCTGTTTAGAGCAGTTAAGCAGTTGAAGGGGAGTTACCTTAGGTGTGTGACCTGCTTCCAGTATATATAGAGAAGCTCTAGGAAAGGACTTTAGTTTTTTGGCATATTTGGATCCTTCATTTGGCCAACTTTTCATCTACAGTTCCTAGACTTGAACCAATGGCCTGCCGTGTTGTCTGTTGATCTTAGGATTGTTCCTGGGCTTGAAATAGTAGCCTGCCCTATTGTTTGCTAATCTTGGGATTATACCATTTTATGTGCTGATCTTGGGTTCATCGGCCTCAACAGCTTGTAGCTGCCTAAGTTAGAAGAAACCTCCAGTTCCAGTGAGCCTGGAACAAAAGGCAGAGCTGAAGCCAAAGATTGAGGGGCCTTCCCCCAATCCCTAGAGCTGGCACTCTTTACCCAGATTTCTAGCCTCCTAAACTGTAAGAAAATAAATTCCTCTTTGTTAAATCCATCCGCTTATGGTATTAGAGCAGCACTACAAGATCAAAACTGGTTATAGGGTTTGTTGAGCTTCTTGTGGGAGCTCTGGTGGCATAGTGCCTAAGGCATTTGATTGCTAACCAGAAGGCTGGTGGTTCAAACCCACCAGCCCAGCCATTCCTTGGAAGGAAGGTTGAACAATCTACTTCTGTAGTGATACTGCCTCAGAAACCCAAAGAGGGGTCGCTATGAGTAGAATCTGACTTGAAGGCAGTGAGTTTGGATTTTTGGTTTTGAGCTTCTCATATGGATATCTTTTCATATTTCATAATATTGAGGAAGTTTTCTGTTAACAGGTCTTTGACATTTTTTCCTGTGGGGTTTTTTTTTTTTTTTTCTTTTGTTCTGGAATTACAGTCACTCATAGGTCATTTCCCTTGATATCATCCCACATAACTCTTACATTTTCTTCTCTTTTTTTCCCCCTCTCATATAGGCTGGTGTCAAGGAATTTTTGTTCAATGTAGCTAATGCATTCCTTGACCAAGTTGATTGTTTTCTTTTGTCCTTCCAATGTGTTACTAACTCTATAATTTTAGTGTTAATCCTTTGGATTTCTAAGTGTTGTATATGTATAATTTCTAATTGTCTATTCATTTTGTTATTTTGCTCTTGTATTATTTTCCAGAATTCTTCAAGGGTATTGTCTATCTTTTCTTTGCTTGCATTTATAGTTGCCTTAAGATCTTGGAAGGATACACACACACACACATAATATGGGAGCTCTGGTGGCATAGTACCTAGGCATTTGACTGCTAACCAGAAGGCTGGAAGTTCAAAACCACCAGCCATTCCTCAGAAGGAAGACTGGGCAATCTACTTCCATAGAGATACCACCTCAAAAACTCAAGGAGGGGTTGATGAGTTGGAACCAACTCAATGCCAGTGAGTTTTATATATATTATATATGTATGTATGTGCATGTGTGTGTATACACATACACACACCCATATAATATATATATATATATATATATATATACATATACACATACATATACACACACATACCAAACCCACTGCTATCGAGTCGATTTTGACTCATAGCTGCACCATTGAGTTTCTAAGATGGTAAATCTTTATGGAAGTTGATTGCCCTGTCTTCCTCCCATAGAGTGGCTGGTGGGTTTGGACCACCAGCCTTCTATTTAGCAGTCAAGTGCCTTAAGTACTGTACCACCATAGCTCCATATATATATATATATTTAATCAACTAGTTCTATTACCTTTTCTTCCTCAGAAAAGTTTCCTAGTTCTTTATTTTAGTTAACTTGCTTCCACTATCTTATCCTGTTTCTTTATTTGCATTGAAGTTATCTCTGAGACATTTTTGAAGTCTTTAGTTCTTAGGTCAGCAGCACTGAAGCTCTCCCTAGATGTTTCCAGGTTGATGGAATAAGTGGTGGGAATGTGGGTGCAAGTCTCTATTTGTCATGAAGAGTAGGTACAGGTGGGATAAGCATGTGTTGTCCACCATCTGTCATTAATCCAGTGGTGCAGGAGATGGTGGTGGTGCTTTCCAGAGTGAGGTGGTCAGTGTGGTAGTTATGGCTGATTCATGGAAAGTTAATATCCTCCTCTCATTGGATAAGGAGCTCTGGTAGCATATTATATTGCCTAAGGTACTTGACTGCCTACCAGAAGGCTGGTGGTTCAAACCCACCAGTCACTCCTTGGAAGGAAGGTTGGGCAATCTACTTCCATATAGTGATACTGCCTTGGAAACCCTAAGAGGGGTCACTATGAGTTGGGTCCGACTCGATGGCACATAACAACAACAACTCATTGAATAGGGCAGGAAAGAGAGAAAAACAACAACAGTAACAACCCAAGGAGAAGAAAAAGAAAGAAGGATAGAATAAGACTAAAAGATTAAATAAAAAAAGAAAAGAAAGAAATGAGGTAGATGAGAAGAAAAATTGGTAAAAATGTAAGAAGTATAGGAAAAGGGAGAAATGAACATATAAAAAAGGAAGAAAACTTGAGAAAAGGAAAGGAGAAAAGTGAGAAGAATGTGGGAAAAATAAAGAAACTGAGTGGAAGAAACTTTAGTTATGGTCAACTGGCAGCCTTGGGAGTGGGTGGTTGTGGTGTCAACAGCTGATCCACTGGTGTGCATGCCAATGGAGGTGAAGGGGCCTGAGGTGAGTGGGCACCTCCAAGAGAAGAAGCTGCAGGTGTATGCCTTTTTTGTCAGTGTGAGAAAGATCAGCCAGTAAAGCAAGCACAGGAAGGGAGTTGCAGTGCCTGGGTCTGTCTGTTTGGAGCAAATAGTGTAATCCTCCAGCCGCGATTCACAGGTGTGCATCTGGCACCCTTCTGGACATACTCAGCTGTTTATCCAGCTCTTTCCCAGGCTCTAGTGGAAGGCCACCCTGAAATTAGCTTTTCCAACCACCCCAATACAGATCTTTCCCCTTGTACTAGTAGGAGGGGCCTGGCATGAGTGGGTGCCTCTGAGAGAGAAGGCTCAAGAGGTGAGCATTCAATGTGAGAAACATCTGTCAGTGCCTGAGACACTGGGTGGGTGAGCTTTAGCCCCTGACTCTGCCTGCTACAGCTGAGTTGATGTGGATGGCTGGGCTGTTGTAGTAGTAGCCAAGGATCTGGGTGGGTGAGGACAGAGCTGCTCAAATCACCAACATAGTGGGGCCAGGAAGAATATGTCCACCTAGGGGCAGGCAGGGAAGCTTTTCCACCTGTCCCAGCACAGGCTTTTCCCCTTGTATAGGTCCTCAGTCCAAATGACTAGTGTCTACTCCAAAAAAAAACCAAATTCACTGCCATCAAGTCAATCCTGACTCATAGCAACCCCTCCTTGGGTTTTTGAGGAGGTATCTGTATGGAAGTAGATTGCTCAATCTTCCTTCCAAAGAGTGGCTGGTGGGTTTGAACCTCCAGCCTTATGGTTAGCAGTCAAGTGCCTTAGACAATACGGCACCAGAGCCCCCAGTGTCTACTAGTGGTCAGTTATTTCATTCCCTTTCTCTGTGTTATTCCTCATTCCATGGCCTCTGTGTCATTGTAAGTTAGGCCCTATTTCCCTGCACATTCCTCTCCCAGCTCCCACATATCTCCTGTACACCTTGAATTCTTCCTAATCTGTCTACACAGTGTCTTTATTGCTATGGGGTTTCCATGAAGTTGTTTTCTCCTTGTGAACATCTGATGCTTTTTTACTTAAAATGGTGATGCCTCAGCTGGTCCTGGCTTCTTTTCTTTCCCTAGTCACTTATCTTGCTCTAACTTTCTTTCCAGTCAGGGCTTGATATAATTTTTATACTTTTATTTGGTACTCAGAATTTCAGGATCAATATTTGCGTCTGTTTCAGTTGGTTTTCTGGGTATCTGGTAGATTGTGCAGAGTGTGTTAGCAGGACACAATCTTGTCTCTGTCTCCTCTGTACATGTCTTTAAATTGACCTCTGAATCTTGGAGAATTTGACTCATCTGATAAAAATGCTCCAATACGTTATTCTATATATTGTTGTTGTTGTTGATGTTATGTGCCATCAAGTTGGACCCGACTCAAAGCGACCCCTCCTTGGGTTTCTGAGGCAGTATCACTATGGAAGTAGATTGCCCCATCTTCCTTCCAAGGAGTGGCTGGTGGGTTTGAACTGCCAGCCTTCTGGTTAGTAGTCAAGTGCCTTAGGCACTGTGCTATGAGAGCTCCCACCATATAGCCTAGTGTTTGCATTTTGTTGGGGACATTTTCAGCTTTCCTTTTGGTATCCTGCTTTGTGTCTGGTCTTCAGCAATATTTTCTAAGGCATCTGGAATCTCAGTGTATGATTCAAAGATTATACTTGTTACTCCAGCATACACTTCCCAATGTGTTTTAGAAAGGCATTTTAATACTTGATCATTGGCTAAATATGTTTTAAGAAGTGTCCTTTAGTGCATAGAGGAAGCAAAAAATGTATACAGTAACTGAAAAGTAGGAAAAAAATCAACTGTTTCTGGACAACAGCATAATGTGCTACTTCCTATAAGATTATGTGAATGTGTGGCACATGGTATGAAAATAATGTATTCATTATATTCTAAAATTTTCTGTTGCATGCCTTTATAATGCCCTGACAAAATGGCAACATTGTCACAGGACTGGACTCTGCACTTAGAAAAATCAGTTTTACAAACTTCAAATAAATAATGAAGTACTTGATTTTCAATTTCTTCACTTGTATGACTTTTTAAGCTAGTAAATGTGATAAATTGTTCACCTGTTTTTCCATCTGTTGGAGATATGTATCTTAAAACCATGCTTAGCTAATCTATATGAGAAAGATCAGGATTGGAATCTACAGACAAATTGAAATATCCAGCCATACTTATTTCACTGAAAATAGTTGATTGATCTTCATCACTTAAGCTTACTAATTCTTCACACATTGTTTTAGACATATGCAATGGGTTAAGATGATCTGTCCTTGACCACTAACTTCTCATGTTGGATCCAGTTCCATACTGAGTGAATGTTAGGCTTGACAGCCCACTCCCACATCTTATTTATTAGAAAGAAGTGGTATATTTTCTCAAGAGACCTGCCAAGATAAGAAGTTCCAGTTACACACGAGGAGACCATAGGAGACAGGTATCAGTGAAGGTGTTGAAATGGTAGGGACCTCATAGCTTAAACAACTTTGCACATGGGTGCCCTCATGACTTTGTGTGAACTTTATTTCCAGACAACACATTCTCACACACTGGAACTATATTATTAGTTTCATTTAGTGCCCTGACAGTTCCCTTCCACTGTGGCCCTACCTTCTTTTTGTGTCCTGTGTGTTTAGCATCTATGGGTCTTTGCTTTGGAAAACCTAATGCCCCTGCTTTGTTGATGCCCTAAGCATGTATGTACCTTCCTTATTGGGTAATCTGTCCCTGGCATGCCTTAATTGCATCTCATTCAGAAAAGTGAGCTAATGCACAGATTTGAATCTGCCATAGAATCTGTCATCCAGGACTTACTGGGAAGAAAGGGTGATACCCTTTTATATTCACAAAAAGTGTTTTTTTTATATATATATTGGAAATCAAATTTCCCCTTTAATTTTTCATTTCCTAACATTTCCTTTCTGATTTTTTATTATAACCTTTATCATAACTCCATTAGATCTTTTTCCCAGATATGAAAAATATTAGATTTCCTAACAGTACCTTTAAAAAATTTGACCTGAAAGCAAAACAAAACTATCCTTTTATTTTCATAGACTTCTTGATTCTCGATTTGGGGTGCATTCCTTCTTTCTTTCTTTTTGAGTGTTTACATCTTTCATTCTCTACAAAGAACCTATTGGGTGATCAGTTTTGTCCCAATTAGAAGAAAAGAAAACATTCGTAGTTTGTGAGCCTGCAGAATTGGTGCCATTAAGTAATGTTGGCCACTTTAGTGAGAAATAGGGTATAAATAAGGCAATGAAAATTTTGTATGTCATTAAGTCAGTGATTTGCCCTGTTCATGACCCCTTGCAAGTAGGCTGTCTTGGAGTCTGAAGCTTGGCTGAGTAAGCTGTAACACAATTGATCTCAGGTATATAAGATCCAGCACATTATTTCCTTCATTGATTTACTCCTATTCCGTTTTCCACATTTTCCCATTTAGTGGATCAATTAATCTCTAATATAACCAACCTATACTCAGTGGCTGAAAATAATGCAGCTAATGACATATCCTCTGTAATATGGAGTTCCATGTGTATATGAAAGGAAAGCGGCCTTAATTTTTTTTTAATACATTTTACTGAAATACAATTTATGTAGAAGCTCTGGTAGCATAGTACTTAAGGCACTTGACTGCTAACTAGAAGGCTGGCGGTTCAAACCCACCAGCCACTCCTTGGAAGGAAGACCGGGCAATCTACTTCCATAGTGATACAGTCTTGGCAACCCAAGGAGGGGTTGCTATGAGTCTAGTCCAACTCCATGGCACATAACAACAACAACAACCTAATTTATGTACAGTGAAATACACAAAACAAAAATGACATGGGTCAATGCATTTTTTTGTATCTGTGCAATGTTCCTTCCCCCCTACCCTTGATAACGAACAAAGAAAATTTCCTTCCATATATAAACCTTTCTCTGACTTTTGACAACAATGAACTAATACTGTGTTTGTTCTTCCGTGATTCACTTATTTCACTCAGCATAATGTCCTCCAAGTTCATCCATGTTATGGTGTGTTTTGCAGATTCTACATTTTTCTTTAGTGTTGCATATTATTCAATTGTGTGTATGTACCATAGTTTGATTATCCATTCTTCTGTTGATGGACACCTAGGTGGTTTCCATCTTTTTGCTATTGTAAATAGTGCTGCAATGAACGTGGTTGTACATATATCTGTTCTTGTCCTGGCTCTCACTTCTTTAGTATATATACCTAGTAATGAGATTGCTGGTCAAATGGTATTTATAATTCCAACTTTTTAAGGAATCGCCATACTGCTTTCCACAATGGTTGTATCATTTGACAGTGCCACCAGCAGTATAGGAGAGTCCCAATCTCTCCACATTCTCGTCAGCATTTGTTATTTTCTGTCTTGTTGAACTTTGCCATTAGTGCTGGTGTGAGATGGTATCTCATGGTTGTTTTGATTTGCATTTCTCTGATGGCTGATGATCGTGAGCATTTCTTCATGTATTTGCTGGCTGCCTGAATATCCTCTTTGGTGAAGTGTCTATTCACGTCTTTTGCCCATTTTTTAATTGGATTGTTAATCTTTTTGCTGTTGAGATGTGAACTTTTCTACAAATTTTAGAGATATGTTCCTTGTCAGATATGTCATTGTCAAATATTTTTTCCAATCTGTAAGTTTTCTTTTTCCTCTTTTAGAGAAGTTTTTTGAAACACATAAAAATTTAATTTTTAGAAGGTCCCATTCATCTAGTTAATCTTCAGCTGTTTGTGCATTTGAGTTATGCTTGATAGTCTATTTATGCCATAAAGTTGTTGTTGTTGTTGTTGTTATCTGTCTTCAAGTTGGACCCAACTCAGCGACCCCTACTTGGGTTTCCGAGGCAGTATCACTACAGAAGTAATTGCCCAACCTTCCTTCTGAGGAGTGGCTGGTGGGTATGAACCACCATCCTTCTGGTTAGCAGTCAAATGCCTCAGACACTATGCTACCAGAGCTCCTATGCCATATATTAGGGCCCCTAATTTGCCCCTATTTTTTCCTTGAGGAACTTTATAGTTTTAAGTTTCACATTTAAGCCTTTGGTCCATCTGAAGTTAGTTTTTCTGTATGGTATGAGGTACAGATCTTGTTTCATTTTTCTGCAAAGGGATATCCAGTTTTGCCAGCACCATTTGTAAAGACACCACCTCTTCCCCTATTTAATGGATTTCAGCCCTTTGTCAACAATCCACTGACCATAGGTCAATGGATCTATTTCTGGGTTCTCAATTCTGTTCTGTTGGTCTATGTGTCTGTTGTTGTACCAATATCAGGTTGTTTTGACCAATACTGTACAGTAGGTTTTGAGATCCGAGAATATAAGACCTCCTACTTTGTCCTTCTGTGATTGACTTATTTCACTTAGCATAATGTCCTCCAAGTTTATCCATGTTATGCAGTGTTTTGCAGACTCTGCATTATTCTTTAGTGCTACATAGCATTCCATTCTGTGTATGTACCATAGCTTAGTCATCCACTCTTCCGTTGATGACCATATAGGTTGTTTCCATCTTTTTGCTATTGTAAATAGTGCTGTGATGAACATGAGTGTGCATATATCTGTTCCTGTCCTGGATCGCACTTCTCTAGGATATATACCTAGTAATGGGATTTCTGAGTCACATGGTGTCTCCAATTTCAGCTTTCTAAAGAATTGCTATACTGCTTTCCACAGTGGTTTTATCACTTCACAGTCCCACTGGCAGTGTATGAGAGTCCCAATCTCTCTCCATCCCCACCAGCATTTGTTATTTTCTGACTCACTGAAACTTGCCATTAGTGCTGAGGTGAGATGATAGCTCATTGTTGTTTTGATTTGCATCTCTCTGATGGCCAGTGATCGTGAGCATCCCTCATGTATTTGCTAACCACCTGAATATCCTTCTTGGTGAAGTGTCTATTCATGTCTTCTGCCCATTTTCAATTGGATTGTTAATTCCTTTGCTGTTGAGGTGTTGGAGTTTTCTATAAATCTTAGAGGTAAGTCACTTGCCAGATATGTAATTATCGACAAGTATGAATTTGTTGCTGTCAGTTTTGTAAATAATTTTCATTTTCATGATGTTGATTTCTTTGTTCCATATAATTTTCTATGCTGAGCTTGTTTTGTTTATGAATCATGTTATCACTTCCTTCCTTGCTATTGTTTTAGTATTTGCTAAATATTTGTGCTGGTCCTCTTTTTTATTTTGATTTGAAGGTTTATCATTTTTCTTTGAGGTTACCCTGTGATTTATGTTTTCTTCCCAAGTTTAGAACAGTCCATTCTATCTTGTAGTTGTCTTGTCTTCCCTACCAGTTAGAAGTTCTGTAACTACACAGTTTTTTCCCACTTGTTGGTTTATAGTTGTCCTTATTTGTCTATTGATGTCTCTGGTTCTCTGTTTACAATCTTGTAGGCTCATTTACTTTGGATATTTCCATAGCTGGGTTGGTTTCTGGGTTATGTCATCATGTATGCTAATGGTTTGTTGTTGTTTGCCATTGTTGGTTCTCTGTCCAAAGGCTCCCTTAGTATCTCTTTTAAGGTTGGTCTGATTTTAACAAATTCCCTTAATTTCTGCTTATCTGGAAATGTCCTAATTTCACCATCATATTTGAGAGACAGTTTTGCTGAGTACATAATTCTTGGTTGGAAATGTTCTCTTTCACGGTTTTATGTATACCATGGCATTGTCTTCTCACCTACATGGTTTCTGCCAAGAAATCCAAGCTTAGTCTTATTGGTGCCCCCTTGTAGGTAACTTTTAATTTTTCCCATGCTGCTTTTAGGATTCTTTCTTTGTCTTTGTTTTTGGTGAGTTTGATGATAATATGTCTTGGTGATTTTATTTTGGGGTCTATCCTGTTTGGGGTTCATTGGACTTCTTGAGTGAATATATTCTCATCTTTTATCATACCAGGAAAATTCTCTTCCAACAAATCTTTGACAATTTTCTCTTTGGTTTTATTTGTCTGTTCCTGTTCAAGAATTCTGATTACATGTAGGTTATTAATTTTGATGGTATCCCACATGAACCTTAGGCTTTCTTCATTTTGTTTTGATCTTTTTTTCTGATTGATCGCTTTCTAAAGAAGTATTGAGGTATTTGCCTTCAATCTCACTAATTCTGTCTTCCATTGATTCAGTTCTACTCCTTTGCCCATTCAATATCTTACTTATTTCTGAAAATTTAATATTAATCTTCTGGATGTCTATGTGTAGATTTTGTGTCATTTCTAATTTTTCATTTATTTTATAATTTTGTTCTTATATTGTCTTTTGAAATTGTTCTAGGGTTTTCTCTGTGCTTTCCTCAATTTTGTCAGTGTTGTCCTTGATCTGTCTCTCAATTTGTTGAAGATACATAAATATTATTATTATTTTTTTAATTCCTTACCAGGGAGTTCCAGTGCTACTTCTTCCTTGGGTATGTGTTCTGGGTCTGTATCCTGGTCACTGGTTTCTCTTGCTTTATCTTGGTTCTTTGTGTGCACTGTGATGCTCTGTTGTCTCCGAGGCATTGAGACATTTTTGTGTTTATATTTATTTGATGATTGTATGTTGGAGTGACTTGCCCCCCATTTTTGTTTTCTTTGTATTTTATCTATGTAAGCAGAGTACTGTGCTGTGCTCCTCTATTCACTAGTTGGCAGCACTTATACACTCACCACCTGTCTCCTACCTGTTGTCAGCCTCGTGTAAGACCCTTCCATCCTTGGCAAATAGAGCCTATTCTTAGGTCCCTGGAAACCAATTGATAGTGCTGTCAGTTTAAAATCCAAAATGGCCACCACTTGTAAAGCTTCAAAATGGCTGTGTGCTCGGTCACTTTAAATATCCAAAATGGCCGCTTCTTGTAAACAATCAAAATGGATGAGCCCTCTGGACAGCTGAAAGTCCACAGCTCAGGTTGTTTCCTCCTTGCTGCTTCCCTTCCTAATCATAGGCCACCAGCAAAGTCATCCCTGCAGCCTTTGGTGACCAGGGCTGATCTTCAGGTCAATTCTCACATCCTAACACCACTTGGATATATTCAGGCTGTTGGTCCCATAAGGGTAGCTGACAGTCCACTGCTCTGAACATATCTGTACTCAAAGTTTTCATTCAGGTTTTTCCACTAGTTGGTGCCTAATCCACTTCTGAAATCATCCTTTCAAACTCAGGGCTCCAGGATTATCTTCTGTATCTCTGTGAATTGGTTTCTCTTTTCTTTGTTAAAGAGGGTCTATGTAGCTTGTCTGCCTATTCCTCCATCTTACCAGAAGTCCTGGGTGTATAATTCTTGGTTGGAAATATTTCTCTTTCAGAGTTTTATGTATACTATCCCATTGTCTTCTCACCTGCATGTTTTCTGCTGAGAAATCCAAGCTTAGTATTGTTGGTTGTCCCTTATAAGTAACTTTTCATTTTTCCCATGCTGCTTTCAGGATTCTTTCTTTGTCTTTTGTTTTTGTGAGTTTAATGATGATATGTCTTGGTGATTTTCTTTGGGGGGGTCTATCCTGTTTGGGGTTCGTTGGACTTCTTGAATGGATATATTCTCATTTTTCATCATACCAAGGAAATTCTCTTCCAACAAACCTTGGACAATTTTCTCAGTACTTTTCTTTTTCTCTTCCTGTTCAGAAATTCCAATTACATGTAGGTTATTCCTTTTGATGGTATCCCACATGAGCCTTAGACTTTCTTCATTTTGTTTTGTTCTTTTTTCTGATTGCTCCCTTTCTAAAGAAGTATTGAGGTATTTGTCTTCAATCTCACTAATTCTGTCTTCCGTTGATTCAATTCTACACCTTTGCCTCTTCAATTTCTAAAAATTTAGTATTAACATTCTGGATTTCTATGTGTAGATTTTTTATCATTTCTAATTTTTCATTTATTTTATCATTTTGTTCTTGAATTGTCTTTCAGAATTGTTCTAGGGTTTTCTCTGTGTTTTCCTCAATTTTGTCGGTGTTTTCCTAGATCGGTCTCTCAATCCATTGAAGGTACCTAAATATAATTCTTTTGAATTCCTTATCAAGGAGTTCCAATGCTGCTGCTTCCTCAGGGATGTGTTCTGGGTCTGTATCCTGGTCCTTTGTTTCTCCTGCTTTATCTTGCTTCTTTTTGTGGACTGCGATGCTCTGTTGTCTCTGAGACGTTGTGATGTTTTTGTGTTTATATTTAATTGGTAATTGTATGTGAGTGACTTGCCCAAGATTTTTATTCTCTTTGTTTTGTTTGGATGTTATCTCTATACTTTATATAATAGTAATGCCTACTTTAGGAGCTCTGGTAGCATAGTGCCTAAGGCACTTGGCTGCTAACCAGAAAGCTGGTGCCTCAAACCCACCAGCCACTCCTCGGAAGGAAGGTTGGCCAATCTACTTCCGTAGTGATACTGCCTCAGAAACCCAAGGAGGGGTCGCTATGAGTCAGGGCCAACTCAACAGCACATAGCAATGACAAAAACAATGCCTACTTTATGGGGCTCCTATGGAGATTAAATAATGTAGTACATTCAGTTGGAAGCCACAAAGGCATGAATTGGCATGATATGTTTGGAGATCTACAAATAGTTCAATTTAGGTAGAGTACAGGGTGCCCTTGAGGAGAGATAGGTGATGAAACTAGAGAGAGAAGTAGGAGTCACATCATTAAGAGCCTTGGACCTTGCAAAGCTAATGGGTTTGAACTTCATCCTAAAACTTTTGGCACTGAAGGATTTTAAAGAGGGATAGGAATTCCATGACCCAATGTGCATTTAACACCAGTGTCTCTGCAGAACAAGACTGGATTTGGAAAGGCTGGCTCTTCAATTAAATTCTTCTTCAATTTACTCCTCACTTCTACTCTGTAGTCTCACATATCTGTCTACACTTCACAGAATGGAACATTATTTCTTCACCTCTGGGCTTTGACTTATGCAATTCCCTCTTTCTAGAGCATGTTTTCCCTCCTTATGTGTATTAGTCGGAACTCTTAGTAGCAAATGGCAGAAAACCCAGCTCAAAATAACTTAAACTGCTAGGGCATGTATTTGCTCAAAATCCACTCCCTGCATATCTGTGTTCAGTAACACAGACAATGCCACCAAGATCTGACCTCCCATTCTCTCCATCTCTCCATTCTTTTCTGAGGTAGGCTCTCATCATATATGTCAAAATTGAAAAAAAAAAAAAAAAAAGCTTACTGGTGTTAAGTTAGATCTGACTCATAGCCACCCCAAGTGTCACTACAGAAGTAGATTGCCCTATCTTCCTTATGAGGAGTGGCTGATGGGTTGAACCACCAGCCTTCTGGTTAGCAGTCAAATGTTGTAGGCACTATGCCATCAGAGCTTCCAATGTCAAAATAGTGGCCAGTATTTCCAGGCCTACATCTTGGTCTCTCAGCCACATTAGTGAAAAACAAGCACCTGTCATCAGAAGCTCAGATATTAGCTCTGGTGGAGTCATGGACTCACCTCTGAAACAACTCCCATGAAAGTCACATGTTCTAACTGTCCAGGCCTATGTCACTGTCTCACCATGGAAGGTTAGGAGGGGTGCTATTTTGGAGTCAGCTCCAAGCAAACCTTAAAAACTAAGAGTCATAGTGTAGGGGAAGAGATTCATAGAAAGACAGGGCACTCTTTCCTCAAGAGGGTAAATGGGTGTTGGCCTAATAAACATCAAATTACTCTATACTTGGCTAACATTTGCACTTAGCCTATAGATGCAGTTTAGTCGCTACTTCCTCTGGGAGGCCTTCTGTGATCCATCAGAACTAGGTTAGGTGCCCCTGCCTATGTGTGTTCATACCACTACATACTCACCCTCCTGACAGCATGACAGTGGGCAATTTACTTGTTTGATTCCCATGAACATACCATGAGGACAGGAACTGTGGTTTATTATCTTGCACATTTACAGAACCTAATAGGAAACTTATATTTATTGAATATATGTTGTGGGAATTCAGTGTAAGTGTATCCAGGAACACGAGAAACCAATTTATAATACATTAAATGAGAAATGAGTAGTAGCAGTGAGAATGGAGTAGGGGACACACATTGAGAAATGTTGAAAAGACAGAATCTACAGGATTTGCAGCATGATTAGTTGGGGGTTTGAAAAAGAAGGAATTGTCTAGAATTATAACCTGATTTTTTTTGGCTCCTGAATATTAGCACAGGTTGGGAGACAAAGAGTTCAGTTTAGTGCATAAGGTTACTATGAGACTTATTTGGAGACTCATCAGTCTGGGAATGACTGATGAACCCTTGTGTGTGGGAGAAAAAAGATGAGGGAGGTATTTGAGAATAGTAGGACCCTCTCTGATAGTCTGTATATTTCAGTAAATTACTTTGTAACTAATGACAGACTTTATATCTTAGATACCATGCTATTGGTCTGGAGTATTTAATTGTAGTGTCATATCTAGGCTTAAATGTTACAGAAATATTGGGCTCCCAATCAAGTGGTATCACCAATTCAATCATTGTTTAAGGGGACTAGAGAAGTAAAATATGCATACCATATTAAAAAAAAAAAAAAAAAAAACCTCAATGCTGTTGAGTCAGATCCGACTCATAGTGACCCCTCCTTGGGTTTCCAAGGCAGTATCACTACGGAAGTAGGATTGCCCAACCTTCCTTCCGAGGAGTGGCTGGTAGGTTTGAAGCACCAGCCTTCTGGTTATCAGTCAAGTGCCTCAGGCACTATGCTACCAGAGCTCCTAGGACTAATGAGGGGTAAATGGGCCTAGTCCCTGATGTACAGCCTACTTCTTCCTCACAAAAGAGTGGTCAGCAACTATTTCACAATGGAATATGGCATATATACCTTAAATCCAGGTTCTGTGGAAAGTCAATAAAAGAATAAATGTCACCCACAGACACACGCTAATTTTAAAAACTTTTCTAAATTCCTGGCCCTCCCTTTTCCCCTTTGATCCCCTTTGCATGAAGGAATACTTCTTTTGTTTACAAAAGGTACCCCCTTTTTGTTTACCTAACTTTTTACACAGTGATACAACCTGTTGATAGTGCTTAATACATAATCTAACAAGAACAACTGAGAACAGTTCCATCATGTGAAAACAAACAGGAAAGTAAATATTTCTTCTGAGGATGATCCCTACCTATTAAAAATCAAGCCTCAGAAATGGAAGGTAACCTGCCCAAGGTTGCACAGCTAGCAAATTGTGAAACTGGATAAGGAACTCTTTGACTCCAGAGCCAGTGTAGGGACACTGCATAAAGCTTCCTCCTGTGACTTAGTGCTAGGAATTTAATTAAAAAGAAGGAACTCCATAATAGCCTGTTATAATAAATGTGGGTAACCATGATGGGACTTGCTGGATCACTCAGTTGGGTACAGCTAGATATGTAGGCAATGGCCAAATGACAGTGCACTTACTACTTAAATTATACATTGACCTTCATTACAACTAGCAGTGGCACGTAGACCACAAGAGCACCTTTCCTGCTTCTTGTAATATAAGACAGGAAGACACAGTATGGCTTGACTTCTCTTCACAACTTTGCAGATATCTCTTGGCCATGAAGGAGCTGCATGAGAGACAAATTAGACTAGGGTCTGGATCACTGACTTTGAGACAAACATCTATATTTCACATAAACCCTAATATTTTCCTAGTGGTAGTGTACAATACATCTGCTACAGGTCATATTTTCTTCCCTCTTTTTATTTCCTGTTTCTTTATGTTTTGTTTGTTTTCTTTTCTTGCCTCTATTTTTTTTTTCCTCTCCCCTGCCCTCGATTTCTCCCTTTCCTCCTGTCTGTTGACTCTGATCTGGTTTCTTTAAGGCTGACTATAACTGTTTCAGAGGCTATGCCATCATCCTCCTGTAGATTTGGCAGCAAATGTTGTGTACTTAATCCTATGATTGGTGTTTACATTTAATTTCTTGGTTTGGTAGTGTTTAGCCAGTTTGTATGGAGCTCTGGTAGCATAGTGGCTAAGGCACTTGACTGCTAACCAGAAGGCTGGTGGGTTTGAACCACTCCTCGGAAGGAAGGTTGGGCAGTCCTACTTCCATAGTGATACTGCCTCGGAAACCCAAGGAGGGGTCGCTATGAGTCAGGGCTGACTCGACGACACATAACAACAACAACAACGATGGTATGTGTTTAGTGAAGAACTGTTCATTAGTGGCAGTGCCTGCCCAGCCATCTCTCCAGGTGCTCAGGCCCCAGCAAGCTCTGTGTGCCATTGTGCAGAACACATCTGCAAAGTAGGAGAGAGAAAAACATTCCCTGTCAAGGCTCTGCTCCTCCATGCCCTTCCACTGCATGCTGTGTTATAGTCTCAGCATCTGAGCATCATGGACATATTTGTAGCATAACTGACAGATTTGGAGTGGAAGTAAATGCCATTCAGGAGCTCTATTCCTGTAAATCCAGTTCTCTCTCTTCTCCAGCCCCCAGACTAAGAAGGCTGTCTCAACAGTCCCACCAGACACATGAATCTGCTTCTACTCTTGTCATTGCAAACCCATTTTTCCATATGGATTACTATGTTAGCTAAAATTATATAAAGAAAACTGGACAATTTTCATTTCCCCTTTTGACATTCAATCATTGACCTGAAAAAGGAAACAATAGATGCTTTATTTGTTAAAGAAGAAGTTAATCCAGGTTATTCATGACTTAACATGGTGCCAACTGTCTGAATGTATGGGGAGTGTCCTTCTTATTTTGTTTGATACCATATGAACATAAGAATTTTTTAATACATCTTTGAGTTTTCATCCTAATATTTGGCATTGTGGAGACTCCTGTTTGGAGACCTTTAGTCACCAAATTGTGAAAAACTAGGCAATAGTCAGGAAGCATTTTTTTTCCCATGGCTATTTCTCAACTTGGAATCTTTAGGAATATTTAAAAATGAAAAGACCCTCTCCAGGATTCTGTATATTTCAGTAAATGTTTTTCTAGCTAATGATGGACTTTGTATCTTAGTTTCCAAACAATTAGAATCTGGGATATTTAATTGTAGTGTCATATATCTAGGCTTAAACTTACAGGAAGATCAGGATTGCAAACAAATGGGATCAGAAAGCATTATCATTTACATTACACAGACCTTTGGATCAACCTGCATTTTACTGTCCTTTTCTTTCTTGTTTTAGGAATCTAGAGAAATGCAAAGGAGAAGGACTGAAATATAAGTCAATGCTGTTATTTCATAATAGCATTGCCATTATCATTATTGATATTGTAATGTCATCACCATTATCATTATTAGTGTTACATTTTAATTGGAAGGGAAATTATCCAAGAAATGTGTTCTACTATTAATATTTAACTACTGGCTATGAAAAAAAGCCAATGTTATATTATAAAATATACATTGGATATACCATGACAGACTTAAAACTTATTTTTCTTTAAAACTCTTCTCTGTCAAGAGAGAAACAGTGAAATCTCCAAGAAACAGGTCATGCTGAAATACCTAAGGGTAGATCTTTTATGGGAGTGCTTAAATATCTGATATCTTCTGTGGAGGGAAATAAAATGAAATTGCTTTCAGTACTACCTTTCAGAAATAAACCAGCCTTTCCTTGTGGCTTAAGCATCAGGAAGAAAATGATACAATTTCCTTCTAAGCTCTTTGCCACATTGGTGTGTAGTATATTAAAGGAATCTGATTTATAGTTATGAGTTATTAAGGAGAAATTGAAAGTTTCCCAACCAGGGGTTTTGACATGCAAAATTTAAGAAACCCATTATAGTCCATTAGTTTAAAAGGTAAACTTATTAAATCCTTCATGATAAAATAGCTACCTGTGATTTTATGATGAAATTAAAAAAGCATGGACAGCATTTTAAGACTTGGTATAATATACCTCTTTGGCTCCCTTTGCGGCCAATGGTAGCTAGTGTATAATATGATGATTTAAAGATGATTTAAATTAGTCCTTTTGCAGAGGGAGAGGAAGATTTCCAGAGAAACTAAATTTAAGAAATGTTGTAAGTGGGATTTAGAGTGACAGAATAATTGGAGGCAAATCTTATGGTTTGGAGCCCAAAGACATTAAAAGGAATCACTTGCAGGCCTGTGTTCTGGATCTCCTTAACGAAGAGTCCATGAAGAGTTACTTAAGCCCAACATTTGCCAGTGGACTCAGATACTTCTGCAATTTTGTTTTCTCTTACCTAAAGCAAATCAAGTCACAGGATATTAATTCTCTGCCCTGTATTCATCTAGTTTATGTTTGTTCTTAGATTGATCAGGAACTAAAAATGGAATCAGAATTATGAATTTTAAAGCAGAAAAGAGTTCTGGATGTCTTTATTAAAACACAAAAATGAGCAAAGAACAACCCGACAGCACACATCCTGGCAGTTGAAAGGATCCGGTACCTGAACCTCTGAACTATCATGTTAATGCCCTTTTGTGTATAACAGAAAAAGTATACTTATAAATTATTTATCATGAGTAGTAAAAGGTATACATTTTGCAAACTGGTTAACAAAAGGTATATACAAAGTTAAAAATAGCTATTTTCTGAAATCTTGACACAGAAATGAAATTGACTTATAAGCCCTTTTTTTTTTTTCTGGCAGACTAAAGAGCAGTTTAGGAGTCTCAAAAAGACCACCAAGGATTAAGGGCAGATTATGCATTTTCAGTTGCTTTGGACAAGTCACTACACATCTTTGTAACTCAGCTGTCTCATCTATAAAATAAGGGTTCCTATTCATACAGTTGTTGTGAGGATTAAATATAGCATGTGAAGAGCTTAGAATAGTAGCTTGCATGTAGGCACATGGAGCTCATCCCATAAACCTTAGTTGTCACTGTTACCAAGCCCAGTCCGGTCTCACAGTTCCATAAATCTTGCATAAGAAAATCAAGACCTAAAATGAAATGTGTCAATTTGATTACTCCAGGAAGGAGGCCCCATACTAACTTGTATCTGTACTGCAAACTGGTGTTACCCCAACTCCTCTAAAGAAGTGGGAAAAAAAAAAAGTTCATGCCCTTGAGAAAATTATAATTTGAGTCCATAAAAATCAGGAATGATGACTACAAATGAAGAATTTCAGAATTAACTAATGTCACATATAAATGACAATTTGGATCCCACTGTATTTTCTTTCACATTTGTATACATGCAAATTATGCCTGTCCATTAGTAGAACGCTTGGAGGTAATAGAACTTAAGTATCCTTGTATACTAATTACCCAGAAATAGTCATTATTGGCATCTAGACTTCCAGCCATTCTTTTCTATGAATATTCTCATTTTAATGGAATCATACGGTGCTTACTATATTATTACAAGATTTTTTATGTCACGGTAGAGCAATTCTATGTTATGATGTGTGTTTTATACTACATTGTCACTTTAATGGTTGCATAGTAATCTATTTGTCACGATGTTGGTGGATTTACCATTCCTATGCTTAAGTGGGTACTTCAAGTCAGTTACTTATCCAGCTAGTGCCCTCTTTCCTTTCCCAGAGTGGCCAATTTTTGTCATAAATTCTGTGGTCGTCTTATGTATAGGGAAGTTCTTAAGGTAAAACGTACAAGGTCCTGATTTGCCCCACTTTATCTTTAGCTTCAATCTTTCTCTTCCTGTTGCTGATTTAAAAAAAAGAAAAAGAAAAAGAAAATGAGGTGAGTTATGCAAACATGAACATTTCTGTATTTTGCTTTAGCAATCAATTTCTCTAAGTTGGCTTCTGCTCAGTGAGGTCTAGTGGTATCCTTGGAATAACAGTGAGAACACAGTGGACCAGTTACTATCAGGGCAGTTTGACTCATAGCAATCTTATGTGCATCAGAGTAGAATTGTGTTACAAAGGATTTTCAGTGGCTGATGTTTGGAAAGTAAATCTCCAGGCTTTTCTTCTGAGATGCCTCAAGGTGGGCTCAAATCTCCAACCTTTCAGTTAGCAAGTTAGCAGAAAACACATTAACCCTTTGTACAAACCAAGGTATATTCCACTCCAGGGCTATGAAATATACAGAAAATAAACACACTCATACTTTGAGTCATATTGTAACTTAACTAATCACCTATTCCCTATTGTTGGACATTTTGTTTGTTTCCACTGTTGCTGTATTTTAAATATAATCTCCACATCTCCATAACTCATCTGCCTGTGTGTTCAGATTAGGTGACATTAACCCAAAGGTTCCTGGGTCTTTTGCCTCTCTACCCCTACTCACGTCTTGCCCCTGTCTTCCCCTTGAGAAACCGCTCCTCAGTTATTTCAGAAATCTACAAAAAGCTCATATACATATATATATATGTGTGTGTGTGTATGAGTATATGTGTGTGTATATATATATATATATATATATATATATATAGGTGTGTGTGTGCGTATATACATATTTATGATTGCATGTATCTGTGTGTGTGTGTATATGTTTATATACAATCATAAAAACATCTCCCTTTTTCCAACTATCTGCCTACACCCAAACTGGAAGTAGCTTAGGAAAGATCCCTTTCTGCTGTCACTGCTCCAGGTACTCCCCTAGGCACCCTGATGCCCAACCCAGTAAGCTATATTTTATGCTCCCAATATTTAACCCCTATTGCTGTCACCTTGTTTCCCATAGAAATGGCAGGAACACCCCTTTCTCATTTGGGCTCTGGAGTGGCACTCTGGAGAGTAGAACAGTCCTATGTGAACACAGCCCCAACACTTTGGCCTCCTCCTCTTTTCTTTCCTGAGATTACACTTGGTTGGCCTGTGAAACACATACCATGGCCTCCTCTCCTTTTATAAACAGACTGAGGAATATCCCGCTTCTCACCTTTCAGAATTCCTTCCCCACACATATAAACTCAGGCAGAGATGCTAGGGCAATTGCTGGTCACAGGTCCCTCGGACACACCAGGTGCTGCTGCATCTCGACTTAGGCTCATCATGTATGGCACAGCAGTGAGCACCCTTCTAACTAAGTCTTTTGGGCATATCTCCAATTATATCCTTAGGGAAATTCTTAGAACATAATTGCTGAAATGGGAAGGATGCCCGTAGTGTTTTTTGGCTGTAACTTTATTTGATGCCTCGTTGAATTCTGGTACCATCTTATATTGCCATTGGGAATACTTGGAATAGGAACAGATTATTTTTCCAGGATGTCATAAAACAGCAGTGTTGCTCTAATGGCGAAGCACAGGGGTGTAACACTCTCTCCTGGAACAGATTCTTTTACCCTCATGGCCTGGGGTAGCATTCACTTCTAAGTGATGCATCACAATCACAAAACTATCACTTTTTTTATTGAGATAAAATTTACAGACGGTGAAATGCACAGATCATAAAGCTATGAGTAACTTCAGCAATCACAGAATTCAGATGTCCCTAAACCTGGCTGTGTATCACAGGCCTTGGGCTTGCTATAAAAATACAGCTTTCCTGTCCCCAACCCAGCATTTGGGTTCCAGAACGTCTGGAGTGACGCTGCTGTGTGTGTATATGTGAGTGGGGGGCTGTTTTTAAACTTTGAGATGACTCTATTCCCTTCAATCTATGGAAACTGGGGAACAAAGAAGAGGCACAGGCAACATCACACCTACTTATTAGCGGAATGAACCATACAACTCAGTTTTCCTGCAACGAGTGCACGGTATTTTTGTAGCTCACCTAGAAATCAATGAAGGAAAAGCCAATTTGAATCTACAATAAGCATATTCTGGTGTAAAATATTGAGTCCTTATATACAAAGAGTTACTGTCATGAATAATAGTTTTATTGTGACTTCATGTTAGTTTTGTAAAAAGAAAGAAGAAAATAATCAGAGACCTCTGAAATTTACTTCAGGTAAAATGTGATGGATGGTGCTTTGGGGTTATCTTTAAAAAGTAGTAGTATTACATTTGAATGTTTGTGATATGGGCAAACGCAAAATCAGAAATATTTCAAGAATTGTAAACTTCTACCTAAAAAAGAGAAATTGACTATAATTCTTCAGGTTTCTTTTCCCATATTTTATACTTGATTGTTTTTTCTAAAATTTTACATAATAAAAGGCTACATAATAAGTTACATTAACATAAAATTGTTTCTGTCTGAAAGCATGAGGGAAGGTTTTGTATTAATTAAAAAAAGAGACATTTCTACGCTTTTTTTCCTCTCTGTGAGAATTTAGCCTTTTCAATTTTATTAAAAAGTTTCTTTTCACAAATATGATTCCACATCCTAGATTTTAAGAAACATAATGGACAGCTAGTATTTACATAGATGTGCCATTTGAAAGGAACTTGGTTTACTGCTGTTATTCAGTGCTGTATTTTTATGTGTTGGAATTGATGTATGCCAGGAAAAAGGCAATTAAGGGCTCTTATGCTTATTTTTCAAGGTATATTAAACTGGTCCAAGTTTTAACTATATGTTTACTTTAAGAATCTTAAAAGGACCCCTTGGGAAATATTACCTACTGGATCTATTGTGCTAAATGAAGAAGCAGATTCATTTTCATAAATAAGTGTGAATTCCATTATTTTTCAAATTTACTTGTAAATTGAAGAAGAGGATAAGTATGCTAATGGAGGATAGAGAAAATGGAAAATTATGACAAGAATTTTCTCTATTCAGTCCTGTTCTTTTGAGGGTATTTTCAAATATGGATTTATTAAAAATTGAAGGCTTATTTATTCAAGCATTTGTCCAACAAATGATTGTTATAAGCTTGTCAGGTACAAAGCACTATTTTCAGTGTTTTGATGGGATTCAAGGCCACAGCTCTGGTAGCATAGTGCCTAAGGCATTTGACTGCTAACCAGAAGGCTGGTGGTTCAAACCTACCACCCACTCCTCGGAAGGAAGACTGGGCAATCTACTTCTGGAGAGATGCCACCTCGGAAACCCAAAGTGAGATCACTACGAGTTGGATCCGACTCAACAGCAGTGAGTTTGGGCTTTGGTATAAGCTTACACCCCCAAAATGACCATTTGCATCTCTAATACTTAGGACTGGCTCTTGTGGGAAAAGCACTGGTTTGTCAATACTAATGAAAAAAAAAAAAAAAAAAAAAAACAGCTAACATTTACTGAGAGATAACAATGTAGCAGACATGTTCTGAAAATACTTCTTCCTTTCTCTTCACAAAATTCATAGCAGTAGCTGCTCCTATCATCTCCAGTTTACACATGAGGACACTGAAGCACAGGGAGGTTAAGAATCTTACCTAAGATCACACTAAATAGTATCAGGACCCAGGCCATTTGACTAAATATAGTTTATGTTCTGGCTATATTTAGTAAGACCTACATTTTTTTTTTTTTTTTTTTTTAATTTGGAATATTCTCTATGGATAAATAGCAATGTTCAAAGCAAACTAGAAATTTGTATAGTTGCATTGAGAAACCAATTTTATATCGTTACAGAGCACACCTATCAGGAGGGAGGAAAGGGAAGACTAAAGTCAGAGTATGCAGGTCAGGATGACTAATCTGGTCTGATTTGAAAAGAACCATCTAGGTAGGTGGTAATGTGGCATCTGAGCCATCTAGGCTCCTGCTGAAAGTTGCAGGCTGCCAAAAGCAGAGTATCTGATAAATTCTGACTTTTCCAGGAAATAATTTCCCCTCTGTGAGAGCAGAGGGAGCAGTGAGGGAGCAGGCTGTGAACTTAATTCTGATTATCAGGAAGGCACAGATTCCTGCTTTGGAGTAAGGAAGAGAATTAGCATCATAGAACAATAGAAAGCAGGTCTGTAGTTGGAGATTTGTACCCTGCCTGGTCTTTAAGAAATAAAGTATCTAAATGTTCACAGATAAAGCAACTATGATGTCCTGGAGAGGAACACTCGTGATCTACAAAGAGAGAAGGCTCTGAAAAGGAAATGTTGAGCATAAAACCAAAACCAAACCAGTTGCTGTTGAAACAATTCCAATTCATGGTTACTCCATGTGTGTCAGAACAGAACTGTGCTCCATAAGGTTTCCATGGCTAATTTTTCTAAAGCAGGTCACCAAGTGGATTTGAACTGCCAACCTTCCAATTAGTAGCCTACTGCTTAACTGTTTGCACCATGCTGATTGAGTGCATAATAATGGAGTCTTTGGTTGAAAGCGTGGTCTTACTCTCCCACTCCTGCTTGGCTGAAATGGAATTTGTACAGTCTGATACATTTCTTCCCTCTGCACCGTTTGGTGACCCTTTGTAAAGGATACTATGCAACAGGAGGAGAGCTTGACTGACTGCAGGTAGAGCAACCCCTGTGTGGTCCTGTTTGATTACCCCAGGCTTACTTGGACAGTTATAACAATACTTCATAGTTAGGTCAGTGGCAGTGTCTGACTGCAGGAGGATCTAAGGGGTAAGGCTCTACTGAACGGATAATCATGTAAACTATTTTCTAATATAGATATTGCACTGATTGCCTTTTATAAGTTAATTTGATACTTTGTGCCAACAGTTGCTGCTCACCAGCTCATTCAGGAGACACTGTGATCACACCTCCAATCTAAGGAAGAAGCAGCAAAGGACAGCTCTTAAGCAGCTTACAGGGCCTAGGAGGCCCACTAATCAGCAGCACAAATATACAGGGACCTGCAGGGAGTTAAGCAGATTGTGTAAAAGTCTTTCGGGGAATAATAAATCTTTGTACTTTTTGTGCTGTGATAACACCTTATGTCTTTAGGATAGGAACAGAACCTTTTCTCTACTTGGCAAAGGAAAGGGCAGGATGTCCATGTATGTGAGAGATGATCAAAAGATAGCGCATGTGTGTGTGCTCAGGTGTACCCCTCTTCACAAGCAAGCTTTTTATATCAAAGTAGGACAAAAAGGAAGGTTACAGTGAGATATTTAAGTAGAATTATATTATCACACAAGAATTTCATCAATACATGTTAAAGGACATGGACTTTTGCTGGAAGGAAGGACTATTAACTGATATAAGAAAGACACAAATTTGAAATATCATCTTTAAATGTTAAAGCCAATGTTGTGGTGGTGTGCTATCAAGTCAACTCTGATCTTTAAGGTCAGAGTAGAACTGCCAGATTGGGTTTTCTAGGCTATGATCATTATGGAAGCAGATTACCAGTTCCTGCCTCCCATGGAGTGGTTTGTTGTTGTTGTTGTTTTAGATGCCATTGAATTGGTTCCAACACATAGTAACCCTACGTACAACTGCTTAGTCCTGCTCCATCCTCGCAAGTGTTGCTATGCCTGAGCTCATTGCTGTAACCACTGTATGTTTTTCAAAACATCTCCTTGAAGGTCTTCTTCCTTTTTGCTGACCCTCTACTTTACAAAGCATAATATCCTTCTCCAGGTACTGGTCCCTCCTGATAACATGACCAAAGTATGAGAGACAAAGTCTGGCCATTCTCACTTTTTAAGGAGCATTTCTGCTGTACTTCTTCCAAGATAGATTTGTTCATTCTTCTGGAAGTCCATGGTATATTCAGTGTTTTTTGCTAGAACCATAATTCACAGACAACAATTCAGTCTTTCTTATTCATTGTCCAGGTTTCATATGCATATAAGGCAATTGAAAATACCATGGCTTGGGTCTGGCAGGTGACTCTTAGTCTTCAAAGTGACATCTTTGCTATTTAAAGACTTCTTTAAAGAGGTCTTTTGTAGCAGATTTGACCAGTGTAATTCATCATTTGATTATTTTGACTGCTGCTTCCATGGATGTTGATTATATATCCAAGTAAAATGAAATTCTTGACAATTTCAGTCTTTTCTTCATTTATTATGATGTTGCTTATTGGTCCAGTTTGAGGATTTTTGTTTTCTTTATGTTGAGGTGTAATTCATGCTGATGACTGTAATCTTTGATCTTCATTATTAAGTGCTTCAAGTCTTCTTCAGTTTCAGCAAGAAAGATTGTTCCATCTGCATATTGCAGGTTGTTAATGAGTCTGCCTTCAATCCTGATGCCACATTCTTCTTCATATAGTCCAGTTTCTTGGATTATTTGCTCAGTATACAGATTGAATTAAGTATGGTGAAAGGATACAACCCTAACTCACATCTTTCCTGATTTTATTCCATGTAGCATCCCCTTGTTTTGTTTGAATGACTATCTTTTGGTCTATGTATAGGTTCCTCCTGAGTACAATTAACTATTCTGGAGTTGCCAATCTTCTCAATATTATCCATAATTTGTCATGATGCACCACTTGTCTGTCAATTTGTCCTATTGCAGTGGCTTGTGTGTTGCTATAATGCTGGAAGCTATGCCACTGGTATTTCAAATATCAGCAGAGTCATCTATGATAGACAGGTTTCAATGGAGCTTCCAGATTAAGACAGACTAGGAAGAAGAACATGGCAGTCTACTTCTGACATAATTGGCCAGTAAAAACCTTATGAATGGCAGCAGAACATTGCCTGATACAGTGCCAGAAGATGGATCCCTCAGGTTGAAACAAACTCAAAATACAACTGGAAAAGAGCTGCCTTTTCAAAATAGAGTCAACCTTACTGACACGGATGGAGTAAAGCTTTCAGGACCTTCATTTCCTGATGTGACACAACTCAAAATAAGAAGAAACAGCTGCAAACATCCATTATTAACCAGAATGTAGGATGTGAGAATTATTAATCTGGGAAAACTGAAAATTGTCAAAATGAAATGGAACATAAAGATCAATATCCTAAACATTAGTGGCCTGAAATGGACTTATATGGACCATTTTGCGTAGGACAATGATATGGTGTATTATGGCAGAGATGACAAATTGAAGAGGAATGGCATCACATTCATCATCAAAAGGAACATTTCAAGATCTATCCTAAAGTACAATGCTGTCAGTAATAAGATAATATCCATATGCATAGCATACAAAGAAGACCAGTTAATGTGGCTGTTATTTACATTTACACACCAACCACTAAAAGTGGAGTAGTTGGTAGGTATAAACTGATAATCTTTCTGATTTTAAAAATGAATTGCAGTGTAGTACAGTGATAAATATTGTTGCTGGTATCAGAAGCACCTTTGTTTGAATATTACTAATTGTGCCCTGGACAAGTAAGTTACTTCACTGCTCTAATGCTATTTCTATTATAGGACTACTGTGAATATTAAATGAGATCCTTTAAGCATTTAACAGAGTCTGGCATGTACTGTGGTGCAAACAGTTAAGTGCTCGACCACTAGCAAAAAGTTTGATGGTTCGAACCCACTCAGAAGACAGACTTGGCAATCTGCTTCCAAAAGCAGCCTTTTGAAAACCCTATAGAGCAGTTCTACTCCACACACATGGGTCCCTATGAGTCAGAATCGACCCAATGGCAACTAACAACAGCAACAACAAAGCACAAACGGTTAGTGCTTTTTAAAAGCTTGCTACTATTATTATCATTCTAAGAATAAAAATTATATGTAGTTCCTCAGCCACTTGGAAATTATGGTAGCACCATGAAAACAGTAGCATTTGCAGCAGCAGGAGAAGCAAATAACAAAGCTAGCCACCTCTTATTTTCTATCTGTATTCTCTATAAAGTAAAGTGTTCCTGACATTGGGAAGGATGGACTAATTGTGCCAAGGGGTAAATCGATGCCCAGGATTGGTGAGGAGCTAGAATATGAGCAGTTAGCTACTCTATGTGAATCATCATCCTCCAGCCCAGCTAAATTACATCCCAAGTACTTGATATTTTCCCAGTATCAGTGTTGATAGTATCCAATGTAATGGCATAAGAAATAAGCTAAAGGGCCAGAAGTGCAAAAATACAGTTCTCACTGTTATAAAGGAGGGAAAAGGAAAATAATAATAATAATAATAATAATAAAACCTTCTGGAAACTATAGTATAGAAGCTTGAAATTGGTAACTGGGAACTTTCTACAAAGAAGCAAATAAAAGTCATGGCCACTAAGCTATAGCATGGACTCACTAAAAATAAGCTGTTTTCTTTTTTAATTCAATTAAAAAAGAAAAGACAATGAGATGTGAAAGCTGCCATAACTCTCTTTCATCAGGATTCCAACAAGGCATCTGATTACTTATGCATGCTGTCATTCAAAGAGGATTAAGAAATGTACATTAGCTGGTCATGTAGATGGGTGGATTCATAATCAGCTGACTCATTTTACACAGAGGTGACTAAATAATGAGGAATCAACTTAGCTCTTTCCAGAATTTCCATAAGGTGCTATCTTTAGAACTACATTACTCATCCTATTTCATTAATAACAAGATTAGAAGGCAGGTTTTTAATATGTAAATAATATAAGCTGGAAAGGGAGAATAACTATGATTTTGTCAAAGTCAGAATTCTAAACATTCTGTGCCACCTTAATATCATGGAACAGTGGACTGTAACAAATAAGATAAAAGTCAACAGCCTTTTGGCTTCAAAAATCAATTTATTAAATCAAGAGCCTTGAAACCAATTAACATTAAAAGAAAAACTTGTGAGAGTAGTTGAGGATAAGTTCAGAATAAGTCAAGAGTGTGCTAAGAACTAAAGCAGTTAGAAGATGCTCAATAAGGGCATAATGTCCATTGCAAAGAACATAATTAGACTTATCATGCTCTGCTTCAGGAAGACCACATTTTTGGATGGCCTCACTTCAGGAGAGATATTGACAAACTAGAGTGCCCATTTAGGGGAGGGAAAAAAAAAAGGCAACCAAGATGGTGAAGGGCCTAAAAACCAACTCACAGAAAAGATGAAAAGAACTCAGGTCACAGCCTACTTAATTTGGGCAAAGAAGAATCAAGAAGATACAATTCAGTTCTGCAAGTATTTAAAGAACTTTCTTATGAAACCATGTTCCTGTTGTTTGTTGCTGTCAGGGCACCTCCAACTAATGATGACCTTATGTACAACAGAATGAAATATTGCTCAGTTCTATGCCATTGTCATGATCATGGGCATGTTTGAGTCCATTGTTGTGACTGTATCATCAATCCATCTCATTAAAGGGTTTGCTCATTTTCATTGACCCTCTACTTTACCAAACATGTTGTGCTTTTCTAGCTATTGTTCTTTCCTGGTGACATGTGTGAAGTAAGAAAGCCAAAGTTTCACCATCCTTGTTTCTAAGGAGCATTTTGGTCATATTTTTCCTTAGACTGATTTGTTTGTTCTCTTTGAAGTCTGCAGTATATTCAATATACTTTCCCATCACCACAATTTGAATACATCAGTTCTTCTGTCTTCTTTTTATTGTCTAGACATATTATTGAACAATATCATTAACATCACATGCAAGTAAAATCTTTCTGAGGATAATTAAAAAATGGTTGCAGCAGTACAATGATCGAGAACTTCCAGAACTACAAGCTGGATTCAGAAGAGGATGTGGAATGAGGGATATCATTGCTGATGTCAGATGGATCTTGGCTGAAAGCAAAGAATACCACATAGATGTTTACTTGTGTTTTATTGACTGCAAAAGCATTTGATTGTGTGGATCATAACAAATTGCAGACAACATTGAGAAGAATAAGAATTCCAGAACACTTAATTGTGCTCATGAGGAACCTGTATATAGACTAGGAGGCTGTCATTCAAACAGAACAAGGGGACACTGCATGGTTTAAAATCAGTGTGATGGTTATGTTTGTATGTCAACTTGGCTAGGCCTGGTTGAGTGGCTGGGCAGCTGGATGTAGTATTCCCCATGATGAGACTGGTAAGCAACTCCAGGGTGGAATCTACTGGGAGCAGCTGAATAGCTGCCTTTGGGTATGTGGTCTGCTTTCTGTATATAAGGAGAAGCTTTGAGAATGGTCTCTAGCTTATGGCACACATGGACCCTGCGTGTAGCTGTGTCACTGTTCAGCAGCAGCCTGCCATGCTCTGCTGACCTTGGGACTTACAATGGACTTTAACAGTTAATGTTAATGGCCTCTCTTGTGGTTTGGTAACATCAGAACTGTGCCTTTTTACTTATCAACCTTGAGGGGTTCTCAGCCTCAGCAGCCAACAGCTGTCTGAGTGAAGAAATGCCTCTAGCTCCAGTGGGCCGGGAGCAGGAGGCAGAGCTGGACCCCGAGGTTGAGGGGCCTTCACCCAGACCCTAGAGCCTGGCACTTTGAACTTGGACTTAAAGCCTTCAAACTGTAAGAACAAACTCCTGTTTGTTAAGGCCATCCCATTTGTGGTATATTTCTTGTCAGAGAGGCACTAGGTAACAGAACAGTCAGGAACGGAGTGCATTAGGGTTGTAACATTTCACCATACTTATTCAATCTGTGTGCTGAACAAATAATCTGAGAACCTGGATTATATGAAGAAGACCGGCATCAGGATTGGAGGAAGACTCATTAACAACCTGCAATATGCATATGACACAACTTTGCTTGCTTAAAGTGAGGATGACTTAAAGCACTGACTGAAGAAGATTAAAGACTAGAGTCTGCAGTATGGATTACATCTCAACATAAAGAAAACAAAAATCCCCACAACTAGACCAATAAGCAGCATCTCTATAAATGGAGAAAAGATTGAAGTTGCTAAAGATTTCATATTACTTGATTCCACAATGAACACCAATGGAAGCAGCACTCAAGAAATTAGATGATGTATTGCACCAGGCGTATCTGTTGCAAAAGATCTCTTTAAAGTGCTGAAGAACAAAGATGTCTCTTAAAGTGTCCCTAACCCAAGCCATGGGATGTTCAATCACCTCATATGATTGTGAGAGTTGGACAGTGAACAAGGAAGACCGAAGAAGAATTGATGCTTTTGAGTTGTAGTATTGGTGAAGAATACTGAAAGTACCACGGACAGCCAAAAGAACTAACAAATCTGTACTGGAAGAAGTGCAACCAGAATGCTCTTTGGAAGTGAGAATGGCCAGACTTCGTCTCACCTACTTTGGTCATGTTGTCAGAAGGGACCACTCCTTGGAGAAGGATATTATGCTAGTAAAGTGGAAGGTCAACAAAAAGGGGAAGGTCCTCAACGAGATGGATTGACATGGTGGCTGCAATGATGGTCTCAGGTGTGGCAAGGATTGTGAGGCTGGCACAGGACAAGGCAATGTTTTGTTCTGTTGTACATGAGGGTGGAAAACAGTTTATGAGTAAAGGTATAGGGATGAAAAGCTAATCTAAGGAAATAGCTTATAACAATTACAGGTTTCCAGGTATAGAATGAACTGCTTTTAGATCACTGAACTTTTGCTTATTACAAGTCTGAAAGCATTGACTAAATAAACATCTGTTGGGTGTAAGGTTTTATATAGAACAATTATATAAAATGAGATATTCATCTAAACCCTCTAAAGATGTACCTTCCAGTGATGAGAGGCTTAATGTGGGGCAGTATAGTGCCTCTAACTTAAGTGTACATGGCAATGATGGCTTCAGACATGTAGAATAGGAAATTTCTTTTCCCTCATGAAATGAAGAGTGTGTGAATAGAAAGCTTCTAAGAGCTAAATAAGACATCTTAAGATGGTGTGTGTGTATTTATGTGTGTGTGTATATTAAATGTATATTATATGTATATGTATTCTGAACTGAAGAGAAACCTTAAAATTCCTGTCAAGAAGTAAACCAGAGGCTTTCCTGCCTCGGTGATTTGAACCTCTTAAATGCTCAAGTTTGAGACAGATATATATTCAAGTGACTTCGCCTTCTAT
Source organism: Orycteropus afer afer (assembly GCF_000298275.1). Lineage (NCBI taxonomy): Eukaryota > Metazoa > Chordata > Mammalia > Tubulidentata > Orycteropodidae > Orycteropus > Orycteropus afer. Next base: position 3,556,641 of record NW_006921591.1, read on the forward strand.
GGAAAGATTCAGGTTAAATTGGAAAAATATATATTCAGCCTCAGAAGTACCTAATTTTGATTAGATGATCATTGTTTAGAATTGAGAATGAGTAAAATGATTTGTCAATTCCTAGATACTTGTATTTCTTTACATTTTCCCAAAACATTGTGTCATTATTCATAAGTGAAAACCAGTGTTTATACGTATGATCTTATCAATTAAAAGAGCTAACTTAGATTAAGCATATAATATGTCCTAAGATAAGGTACTTGACTGCTAATCAGAAGGCTGGCGGTTCAAACCCACCAGCCACTCCTCGGAAGGAAGATGGGGCAACCTACTTCCGTAGTGATACTGCCTCAGAAACCCAAGGAGGGGTCACTATGAGTCAGGTGTGACTCGATGGTACATAACAACAACAACAAGCATATATTGCATTCTTTAAAAATATTACACCATTTAATCCTCTCAGAAAGTCTAGAATGTAGGTAGTTATTATTCTAATTTTACAGATGAGAAAACTGTAACTTGCAGATATTAAGTTTTCTCAATTTATAGTAAATGGGAGAATTGGGCATTGAACTACCTCAGACCCCACACTATGAACCACAACATTCAAATAAGTGAAATTCATAGATGAAATGTTCACACCAGCCCAGTGGTTGGAAGCAAATAGTACTTTGAAGTCAAAGGGACCTGAATTAAAAAAACTTGGCCCCTCATTTCCTATCTTTCTGATCTTAAGCAAGTTACTTAACCTAATGGAATATCACTTTCATTCTCTGTAAAGCAGGGATCATAAGAGTATCTACAAATAGAATTGCCTTGAAGATTAAATAAGATAATGCCTGTAAAGCACTGAGCAAAAATTTGGAACATAGTAAATTCTTAATAAAGGTTAGCTTTTCATGTTGTTATGAAGCTTGTTTTATGTCCCATTGCTTCAGTTACCTATCATTTTAGAAGTCCTATGTTTGAATTTTGTGGTTCTCATCAGGTAATTCAGTTTCCCAAAATGTGAGACATAATGCTAGGAGGAGGCTAAGTCTTGTATGGATCTGCTTCTGTATTGTTTACAATTTTCTTCTGGAATGTTAATAATAAATATTTTGACTGTGGGACAAGAGTCACAATTCTAGAGCTTAATATGAATTCAGTACATTTTCTTCAAAATAGTAAATCATTCAAGTAAAACACGTCAAAAAGTATATTTCTTTTGTATACCGAATCACTTATCCATCATGCAATTTTAAAAATGTGGACCTACCCACCACTGTCGAGTCAGTTCTGACTCATAGTGACCCCTCCTTGGGTTTCCAAGGTAATATCACTACAGAAGTAGATTGCCCAATCTTCCTTCCGAGGAGTGGCTATGTATTGCGTCCTATCTAGTGGTGTAGTGCCTAAGGCACTTGAACTGCTAACCAGAAGGCTGGCAGTTCAAACCCACCAGTCACTCCTCGGAAGGAAGATTGGGCAATCTACTTCTGTAGTGATATCGCCTCAGAAACTCAAGGACAGGTGGCTATGAGTTGGATCTTACTTGATGGCAGTGAGAGAGATGCTCTAAATATAAATCGTCATCAGTTTTATGCCTTCCCTCTCCACATCAAATAATGTTACACTGCTCTTCCCTCAGCCAATTCTCTTATAAAGAGTTTGACTCCATTTTTTATGTTTGCTGACAACTTCCAAGCCCTTCAATACTTCCTTTCCATTCTTTCAGTCATCTGAGCAAGCCAATAAGAACACCCATGTGTTCTTTCCTTTGGCACTGGCAGAGTGTTCAAACATGTAATCTCTGCCTTTTTCATGCCATTTTTGGGCCTATTTTGGAACCTACCCGGATTTCCACAGAAAGCCTCATTATGTAAGTAATAAACCTTTTCATACCTTCTTGGTGAGCATTTTATATCACCAGTATAAACATCTCAACCACATTTTGGGTGGAGATGGGGGATATACACCACCTCTACAATGTAATGATAATGAATCCAAAAACACTTGCTCTTCATCTGGAAAATGGCCACCCGGTTGTAGAATTTTGTTGGCATTTTGATTAACAGCTAATTTTTCTCCAACCTTGTTAAGTCAGAATTCACTCTTTCTCATCAGATGGTCTTATTGACAAGTTCTTGTAAAATTTTAAGTATTAAAAAACTCTATTCCTCTTTTATATAGTCCAAAATTGAGAATTTGTTGTTGTTGTTGTTATGTGCCATCAAGTCGTCTCCGACTCATAGCGACCCCTCCTTGGGTTTCCGAGGCAGTATCACTACGGAAGTAGATTGCTCGATCTTCCTTTCAAGGAGTGGCTGGTGGGTTTGAACTCCCAACCTTCTGCTTAGCAGTCAAGATATCCAAATATAACAAAGAAAATCAAATCCTACTCTAGAGAAAATTACAGAATGAAAGTCTTCCAGTCAGTTCTAAGACCATTCTTATATAAAACTCTTGAAAAATTAAAAATAAATGGATAGGTTCCTAATAGTATAAAGAAAATCTTGATAGCCAATATTATTCTCCAGAGGAAAATATGCTGAAAATATTAAACTAGTAACCATAGCACTCAGCATACCTAATTAGCATTGTTCTGGAAGTTCTGTCACATTCCTTAATACATGAATCAGAAATAAAATCATGCTATTCAAAAGGAGGAATTTTTTCTTTTTCTTTCTTTCTTTTTTTTTTTTTTGGTGTGTGTGATTTTGGTGAAAGTTTACAGAGCAAATTCACTTTCCATACAGCAGTTCACATACACTTTGCCTCATGACATTGACCATGCAACAGCTCCCATCTCACTTCTTGCTCAGTTACCTCTTCCCTGAGTCCTTCTCTCCATGCACTCCTGACCCCTGAACAATGTCCCTGTGCATACACAGCCCTTCTATTCTCTAAAATGAGGAATTTTTGTTATTATTATTTTTAAGTCATATGATATATACTACAAACTTATGAAAAATCAATGAGATTGAATTTTGAAATTAATGAAAGTACGGTAAAGTGATCAGACATGAATGCACTAAAATGAGTAGCTTTTTGGTAGATGAGGGATACTACTACTACTCACTGCTGTCAAGTCGGATCTGACTCATAGTGACCCAACCCCTCCTTGGGTTTCCAAAGGCATATCACTACTGAAGTAGATATTCAGTGAATAATTGTAACAAAAGGCATACAATACTATTTAAAGAAAAGTTTAAAAAAAATTATATAATACTGTAAAACTAACTGGGAGGAATAAAGAATTTTAAAAAGAGACATAACAAGTTCCTGACTGAGAAGGCAAAATAATACAAAGCTGATGTTTCTTTCTAAAATCATTGAAAGATTAAATGAAATTTTTCAAAGGAAAAAAAAAAATTATTGGATTAGGGGAGGAGGTACATTGATGAAGAAGAAGGACTTAATAAGATGATTCTTACAAGGACTTAATAAAATAGATTACTTAGAATATAAGCCAAGAAATGTTTGAAAGAGAAAGGAATAACAGTGATGGTGTGCTCTATCAGATACTAAAATGGTATAAAACTATAGTAACTAAAGCAGTATGGGTATGGTTATAGATCTTCTAAAGCAGTAAAACAGAATAATTAATCTTCAATAGACCTTACTCTATTTAAGAATTTAATAGTTATAAAAGAGGTATGTATAGCATAGCAATAAGGAAAGGCTGATTCTGTAAATATTGTTGGACAATTTAGCCACTAATTGGAGAGAAAATATACCTTCCTGACAAGATAGAATAATATAAATCCCATAAGAATTAAAGAGGCAAATGTACAAAAGGAGAAATGAAACATTATTAAATTTTAGGAAAACAAAATTGGATATTTAATTGCTGTCTTGTGGGAAAGGGACTTTCTAAAAGAATGAAAGAACTCACAAAGGAAAAAGATTGATTTGATTTCATAAACATTTTAAACTTATGAACATAAAAATATAAAAAAAAATTACAAAATAAAATATCAGAACTAAAACAATTGTTGCTATCCTCACTATATGAAGATTTAATGTAAAGTCTTAACATAGTCATTGTGACAAGAAAATAAGCAAAGTGTATCAAGAGACAATTTATGGAAAAGAAAATAAACACAAGAAAAAGAAATTTAACTCTACCTGTAATCAAAGAAATGAAATAATGAGGATGTTTCACCTATAATATTGCCAAAAATGTTTAGATGATATTAATAAATTGTTAAATGGGCAGAGAGGCAGCATATTCCGACATCCTCTGACTACACAAGAGGTGGACAGACTCACCATCAGCAGCCCAATGTCTGCTCGAGGCCAGACATGCTGGCACCTGCCAAGCCCTCTCACTAAGCTTGACACCAACCGTTTTTCCCGCAGCACCTACCACCTCCCTGCTGGGTTGGCTAATCCACTGCAGCAGCCACATAGAACTCACAGATTATGGGGTTTATTAGGGAAGCAATAGGCTATAATTCAAGTTCAGGAACATGTCCAGTCTCTCTCAACAGACCATCTCTCTCAGCAGCCGACCATGTCTCTCAGTGTCTCAGTAGCATGTCTCTCAGCAGTGTATCTCTCTCTTATCTCTCTCTCAGCAGCACATTTCTCTCAGCTGGCAGTCAGAGAGACTCTCTTCTGCCTCTAGAAAGGCTCATTTTAAGCCTAGCAGAGTGGCAAAACTAACCAATCCCAATATCAGAATTCTACACACCTGAGAGAGACGGAACTTCCCAGAAGATTGCTTTGTGCTGCTCCAACAGAAATACACCAGGTGGATAACTTTAACAATCAGCTACCCAATTGCTTATGGCAAAGTGGGAGTTACAAACACTATGGCTAGAAAAGCCATACCATGTAATATACTACACCACATGAATACTGAGAAGGGGAAGTGACATAGACACTCATATCTGTTCCTGGGGATGTGGAAATTGATACAGCAGTAAATATAAAAAGCCTCTGATATAGTTCTAGAACTTTCACCTAGTAATTTTATTTCCACAGTTCTGCCCCATACTATAAAATGAGATTTATGCTTAAGCATAGTCATCACAACATTATTTTAATAGCAAAAGTGGGAAATAGTTAAATAATCAGTAATAAGCATCTATAATAGAATCTTTTGATTCATTACCCAAGGTATCAAGTCTTTTTTAATCTTGGGAGAAAATGTTTATCTGTGTTATGTGGAAAACTTATCTTCCAATAAATATTCTCATTTTATATATAACAAATATGCATGTGTATATGTATCTATATCTATCTATCTATCTATACATACAAAGAAAACCAAACCACATTGTAGAGGAAATTATAAATTTAAAATCTTTTGGTCAATTCTTAGAAAAATAGTGCTAAAAGGATAATTCCTTAATATTAACAGTGGTTATTTATTGGTTGTTTAAGCCACTCCTCAGAAGGAAGGTTAGGCAATCTACTTCTGTAGTGATACTGCCTTGGAAACCCAAGGAGAGGTCGTTATGAGTCAGATCCAACTCAGTGGCAGTGGGTTTGGTTTTTGGTTTTGGTATTGGTTTCATACTTTGGTCTCTTACCTGAGTTTTGTCCGGTAAACTTTTATTAATTTTAAATCAGGAAAATAAGAACTTTCATTCTTCCCAAGTTACCTCCTTACCTGATTTGTTGCTTATTTTCAAAACCCTCCAAAGGATAGAGACCACTCATATGAACATAGATACTCTACCAGTATCTACTTCTCTGTCTATGGGATGAAAAGGATAAATGTCTAACATAGTTACCTCACAGGGGTATTGTGAGGATAAACAGAGGAAAAGATAAAAACTTGATTTGGAAGAAAAAAATGTAATAAAAATTTAATGAGATCTCTCAACATATATTTCTCAAGTCAATGTATTAAATAATTTTCATTGACTATTCAGCATGAGCACTGTGCCTCAGATTAAATGATAATGCATTTAAAATGTTGTTGTTGTTGTTCTGTGCCGTCAAGTCAGACCCGACTCATAGCGACCCCTCCTTGGGTTTCTGAGACAGTATCACTACGGAAGAAGATGTCCTAACCTTCCTTCCGAGGAGTGGCTTACACAACCAATAAATAACCACTGTTAATGTTAAGGAATTATTCTTTTAGCACTAGTTCCCTAAGAATTGACCAAAAGATTTTAAGTATAAAATATTAGTTAATAACAATTTTTTAAAATAATAACAACTTCTAGAATAGTACTATCCAATAGAACTTTCTGCAGTATTGAAAATGTTCTCTATCTCTGCTGTACAATATAGTAGCCACTAGCCAAATACGGCTATTGAGCATTTGATATGTGGCTGGTATGATGGAGGAGCTGAATTTTTAATTTTGACTAATGTCTACCATATTGGACAGCACTGCTCTATAATCTAGAATTACTGAGAACCAGGCATCTTCTTTAGTATTTTACATGTATAAACAAACAAACAAACAAAAAAGTCATTGCCATCAAGTCGAATCCAACTCATAGTGATCCCTCCTTGGGTTTCCAAGGCAGTATCACTGTGGAAGTAGATTGCCCAGTCTTCCTTCTGAGGAGTGGCTGGTGGCTTTGAACTACCAGCCTTCCGGTTAGCAGTCAAATGCCTTAGGCACTACACCACCAAAGCTCTTACATATATTGTCCCCTATGATATTCACAACTACCTGTGGTCCTTTTACACCCATTTTAAAAGTTAGACAACGAACACTAAAGAGAATGACTTACAAGAATGAGAATACTAGTAAATTAAAGAAAAGTTGCCTTTGACACTGACCTGTTGAAAAGAGATTGCTAAACCTATCCTTTGAGACAGCTATGTGTGGATTCAAACCACCAACCCTTCTGCTAGTAGTCAAGCACTTAATTGTTTGTGCCACCCAGACACTCCTAAATAATAAATTAGGGAGCCAGAATTCACACATACAAAGGCTGATACCAGAGCCACTGCTCCTATCCATCACTCTGTGCTGCCTACCATACATAATGCAAGGCCTGGTATACAGTGGATCATGAGCAGGTAGAAATGACACAGGGAAGCCAGGGAATTCTATAGAGATGAACAAGAAGAGGGCTATGTCTTGTCCCTCCTCTTTTTGAATCTCTTCTACACCTAATGCACTATGTTCCCTCCATCCAGCCAATTCCTCATCTGTGTCTATCAACCATGAGAGCAGCAGTCTTAATAAGACATCAGGGAGGGGTCTTCAGGGAATACCTTTGTTAAGTTGCTGATTTTTCTTGAATCAAGCCCCTCATTCTGAAAATACCTTACAGACCAGATCCCAGGCTGTACATAGATGAGAAGGCAAATTTGCTGAGTACATTTGAAATACTTGGGCAGCTTTTAATGTACTCTACAAGATGTGACAAATGAGTGTCTGTGTAAATCAATAAACCTTTCTGTGAAGGGACTAGTAATTTTATGTGAATAACAAGGCAAGGCACATGGAAACCAGTACTCTTGTTTCCTGTCAGTATTTTTAAAGTTCACTGTCATAACTCTGTTCCCCTTGACCTTTATCAGTGATACGTACCAGAGATTTGCGTTGCTAGTTCAGTTCTAACTGGGCAGCAACACCTGACCTATCAACCCTCTTTCGCTTTCCTTTTTCCCTCAGTGCCTGATAAATGCCTCCTCTACTGCTGCTTTTCTCTTGGATTGTTCATGTCATAACCATGTAGCAATTTCCCTTTAAATAAAAATTGACTTTCTTTAATTAATTTCTTAGATTACTTCATTCCCATACAGATAAGTGAAGTTTTCTTTTTTTTTACTTGGTTACTTTAAAATCAGGTTTATCATCATTGTGATTTGCAATAATAATTGCTTTTGTATATGAATGTGGATAAACATAAAAGCCAATAAATATGCAAAGAAATTCAGGAATTCTCAAATGCTGGGAAGCTATTAGCTCAAAAGCTAATAGAAAATGGGAATCTTCAGTTTTTCAAAGCAAAATTCATGTCAGGTAGAAGTATGAATAAGTCTTATCTATGCTGTCAAATATATGAAGGTGATGTAACATCATTATGGCTGAAAACTGTACAAGCATTTGCAAATTGCAACTAGCCCCTTCCAAACACCTGACATATATTTGCATGCAATTAATTTTCTTTGCATAGCCCTGCCTTGATTGTGTTGAAAACTACATTTTTAAAGACAGTAATTCTAAGAAAGCTTTAAAAAATATGAAGATGTCATTTTGTATATTTTAAATATTTTTTTCTATAATAAACATATTACAGGCAGTCCCCGGATTATGAACAAGTTCCATTTCTTTATGTCTTTTAGTCAAATTTGTAAGTAAGTTGAAATGGTTGGGTAACAACAGTTCATATCTAATGTCAGTTAGTCAAATGATTGTCTTAGTGTATAATATATAATGTACTTTTCTATGCATAAAAAAACATTAAAGAAACACTTCCAGATACACCACAACATCTTTAACATAATAATACATAAATAATGTTTTGGGCACAAAATAGTGCCCATTTGTTATTGTAAACCATTGTGTATACCTCAGATTTTTAATATAATAGGCTTTACAGGAATTGGTTGGTATCTATGGGTTGTACACAAGTCACATGTTCCTAACTCTGCCTGTACACTGACATAATCCTACTTCTTTGAACAAATTGTTTATTTAATGCACTTCCACCCAAAAGTGCAGCATTTAAGTGGGATTAAATTGTGGGTATTATTTTGCTAATTAGCATTCTAATGTGGGACTTGTCTTCTGTAAATAGAGCTCAACTTTAATGTGAGCAGTACTTTCTCAGACTAAGAAGACAGTTCCAAGATTGTGAAGTGTTAACCGCCATCACACTAGAGCAGTTGTCTGATTAATTACAATGGTGTGAACTTGGTCATGTTTTTGAGATGATGTTCCCTCCAGAGCAATTGACTAGATAATTGTGCTTTCTGCCATGGGACTTAAGTGGAACTCAGCAGGTGTGAGACCTCAGCCTGGAGCTGTCTAAACCTGTCTCTTCTAACTTGATCAAAGGGAACATGCTCTAGGAAAGTGTCTATTCCAGTAAATTGGGAATAGATTCTACCATTTGAAGGATAAAATTAACATTCAGTTAATATCCAGTATGTCAGAACAAGTCATCCAAAGAATCAATATAATGGGTGGAAAGCTTACTTTTAGAGAAAGAAGAAGAAAAATAGAGATCTAGTTTTCTTTTCTACAAACTAGAAAGTGGCTCTGATGCACTGGAGGTCTCTTTCAGCTCTGGTATTCTTGTGTCTAATATGAAAATAAATTAAAATAGCTGGATGGGTTGTTGTTGTTGTTTTTATTTGCCATCGAGTCGGCCCCGACTCATAGGTACCCCTCCTTGGGTTTCCGAGGCAGTATCACTACGGAAGTAGGAATGCCCAACCTTCCTTCCGAAGAGTGGCTGGGGGGGTTGAACCACCAGCCTTCTGGTTAGCAGTCAAGTGCCTTAGGCACTATGCTATCAGAGCTGGATGGGTAGTCATTGTTTATTATCTCTGAGCTATGGTTTCCTTCATCTTTAAAATGATGTGATTAGACTTGTGATACCAATCTTTTCTAAACCTAAATGTCTATAAAAATGTATTAATAAAGTTCAAAGTGCTATGCAAGTAGAGATATTACATCATCGATATACATGTACATTTAACAACAACAGCAAAAAAAAAAACTCACTCCCGTCAAGTCCATTACAAGTCATCATGCCCCCAGTTGGGTTTCCAAGGCTCTAAATCTTTATGGAAGCAGACTGCCTCATCTTTCTCCCATGGAGCAGCTGGTGGATTGAACCACTGACCTTTTGGTTAGCAGCTGTATGCTTTAACCACTAGAGCTCCTAGGGTCACTATGAGCCAGAATCAGCTTGATGGCAGTGGGTTCAGTTTGGTTTTAGAAACATTTTTTTATGTGTCAAAACTGGATGGTGGGGTACCAATGTTATAAAATGGGTAGAGGCCAGGAATGCTGCTAAACATCCTACAGTGTAGAAGACAGTCCCTCACCACAGTAATTATATGGTCCAAAATGCTGAGACTGAGAAACTCTGATTTGTGTGTATGTATGTGTGGGTATGGAAGTACTGTACACATGCTCTCTCATTATATTAGAGTGTTCCTTGTATATAATTTGTTCTAACCAGATCAACAAGACATTGTTTTCCTAGCCATCTGTTGAAACATGGAAATAAGCTTTGCTGTTCATAACCCAGCATTTCATCCATGTTCGTCTTAATGAGACTTCATTCTGGTTCAGTTATGCTTTGGTCTGCTCAACAGATTGCATCAAAGTCTGGTTTAGAGAAATAAAGCCAGCTAGACTCTGTGGTTCTCACTGAAGTTGGCTGTCCCTCTGACAAAGTTGAAGAAGAGAACAGTGAGCACCGTGTATGTTCAAAATGTTGTCCAAGGCATATTTGTACTTTGAAGATGATTAAATAATGATCCTCATAATCAACTCTTAGGAATCTAAGATTCTATGATTTTTCAGTGATTACTTTATAAACTCATAGAAACCTGAAATTTCATTGAGATAGACCTTGGATATGATCTTCTCTAATAAAATTGTGAGGAAAAAAATAAAGCCAAGGAAGGTTAGGTAACTTGATCAACATCATACAGTACGTAAATGCCAGAACTTGAAACCATGCGTTTCTGGATGTTCTTGCTGCCATTTTGTGCTGTGGGAAAATGTTTGTTTTAAAAACAGCCAACTACACCTAAAACATCAGGTCTCTTGATATCACACTTTTCCCATGCTTAAAATATCTGTGAAATGTCATGCAGGTTTATTATAAAATGCCTCCTTACTAGCATTACTGGGTACAGTGTGCACAATTCAATATTACCGTTTAAAATGGTATATAATTCAAACATGAAAAAAAAATCCCTTAATAAAGTTGGTGGCTGCCAGCTTTCCAACCTACATATCTATTATTGCACCTGAGCTGGGCTGTAAGCTGAGCTATAAACTGAGGTGTTTACTTTTCTTTTATCCAGCCCTCACTAAGGAATTACATTTCTGTTCCCCTCATCCCTTATCACCTCAGGGTCCCAACTGCATAAAACATCTGTTAACTCCTAACCATTCACACACAAAAAGCAGGAAATGTTAAAAGCTAGAATGAGAGGAATTAGTATATAAATGTGTTTACTTTCCTCATTCCCTATGGTTTTCAAAGCAAATCCTGCTGCATACCAATTCCCTACAGAGAAGCAGAGCACTAGCTTTTCTCTTTTAACTCTTAGCACTTGCACATAGGGAATGTAATTTCTGGAAGGGGAATTCATTTCATCATTGTTTTATTACCACATCCTAAGAAGCAGTGTGCTGTAGTGGTTTAGAGTCTATCTGATTCAAATTGTTCAAATAGTTCTATGTGACCTGAAGGAACCTGTTGACTTCTTAGAGCCAGTATTCTCACCTGTAAAATGGAAACAACAATACCTCTTTAATAGTATCATAAGAATTAAATAAGATAAAGTATTAAGTGCTGAGCAAAAATCCTGGCACATAGTATTCATCAATACTTAATCAAAACTGTTGTTGTTTTCATCACCATCATCATCATCATTTTCCATAGATCCCATGCTCTTCACTGTCACAGCTACAGCAAAGATGCAAGCCCTGGTTTCTTTCTGAAACTAGAAGCCCATTTCCATCTCCCAGATATCTCTTCTTTAGACATTACTCTTTCATCTCAAATGATTTTTTAAAAACTATTTTTTGTTTTCCTCCAAAAACTGAGTATTTTGAGAGCCATTGATGATAAATCCATTCTCAGGGTGGGAACTTACTTAGGTTTTTAACCCCAGTGAGGACATTTCAGTACACCAGTGACAGAAACAAGTCAAAGGTTTTCACATGTCCTTTTCATTTAAGCTGAAAGTAATGGCTAGATATTGCCCATATGACATGCCATCCTCTATAGGAAGGCAGAAAGCTTGGACTTTCTGATTATTCCCGAGCTGCTGTTGCTTGTGTATGTTGGAGGTAGGTAAAATTGAGGAGCAAGATAGACCATACCCTTTGATTGATGGTCTACTGTTGCTCCAGCAACTAGAAGGACAGTAGTCCTAGGTGGAAAGGAAAAATGTTGTGTTTCATAATTAAATTTAATTACAGTCTTCCTAAAATATAATCCCATTTCCCTTGTGAATTCTTAAGCTGTTGTTTTCTTAGCTGCCATTGAGTCTGTGCCCGATTCATGGCAAACCCATGCATGGTGGGATGAGACCATTCAGATCTAGAGGGATTTTATTGGCTGATTTTATGGGAAGTAGATCACCAGGCCTTTCTTCCTAGTCTCACTTAATTTGGAATCTCCACTGGGACCTGTTTAACATCATAGTAACACACAAGCCTCTACTGACAGACAAGTGGTAGCTGTGCATGAAGTACACTGGCCAGGAATCAACTCAAGTCTCCTGCATGGAAGACAGGTTTCATGGACCCATACTGCCTCATGAATTCTTAAGCAAAAGGACAAGATATTCTTCCTTACAGAGAATTAAAAAAAAAAAAAAAAAAAAAAGGCTGCCATCGAGTCAAATCCAACTCATAGCAACTCCCAACTTCCAAGGCTGTAAATATTTACAGAAGTAGATCACCCCATCTTTCTTCTGCAGAGCAGCTGGTGGGTTTGAACTGCTTACCTTCTGGTTAGCAGCCAAATGCCTTATCCACTGCACCACCAGCCCTCCCTAAAGAGGATGTTGTTGTTGTTGTTATGTGCCATCAATTTGGCCCCAACTCATAGCAACCCCTCCTTGGGTTTCTGGAGCGGTATCACTACAGAAGTAGATTGCCCAACCTTCCTTCCGAGGAGTGGCTGGTGGGTTTGAACTACCAGCCTGCTGGTTAGCAGTCAAATGCCTTATGAATTTTGCTACCAGGATACAGAGAGTTAAAGTAAATCATAGGCATCTCTGAACAAGAGGATTTCATGAAAACATGCAAACAATGGAAAGAAAGAGCAAAGGGCCAAGTGACTGCTGGCATCCCTTGCTTAGGACCAGGAGTCATACACATTCGTTTCTATTTTCTCTTCTCTGTAAGGAGGAAAAAAAAAATCATTACATTGCAAAGCAAAAGTCTTTTTTTCTAAAAATCTCTGTTTATCTCACTTTATTCCCTATTTCTATTAAAGGCTTTATCAGCTTCTAAGATGCCCAGGATATAAACTGACGTGTCATCTTCCATTCTCAGCTCTTCTTCTCATCTAGGTGCTGGTTAAAAAAACAAAAACAAAAACAAACTCACTGCCATTGAGTCAACTCTGACTCATAATGACCCTCTTTGGGTTTCCAAGGCAGTAAATCTTTACAGAAGTAGAATGCCCAATCTTCCTTCCACAGAGTGGCTGGTGGGTTTGAATCACTAGCCTTCTGGTTAGCAGTCAAATGCCTTTGGCAATATGTCACCAGAGCTCCTTAGGTACTGGTTGTTGTTGTTGTTGTTATGTGCCGTCGAGTCGGCCCCGACTCATAGCGACCCCTCCTTGAGTTTCCGAAGCAGTATCACTACGGAAGTAGGATTGCCCAACTGGTTAAGACCTGATTAATCCATTCTAAATTCTTTCATAAATGTATTTCTTGCTCCTTCTCTATAATGCCACTGTTTTATTTCAGGGGTAGCTTGTCTCTTGATTGGAATGCTATAATCACATGCTTTCTAATCTTCCCAAGTTCCTTTCAGTCCCTCTTTGTCACTGGTGGCAGGAAAATTCACTTTTGCTCATGTCCCTTCACTTCAGCTTCTGGCTTCTTCCACCTCCCTGTCTTTATCCCAACTAATCTTGTCTCAGTTACCACACACTGACCTGCCCAAGTACACCAAAGCCCTTCAAGAATGCCCTTGCCTTCAAGCCCTGCCTAGTACTCTGTTACTTTTTAGTGGGTGTGTTTGTGTGGTAAAATAGAATATATTAACAGAAAATGAATAAAATGTATATTTACAGTTGAAAAATTATAAAGCAAAAGCTTGAGTAACTACCAACAAGTCAACAAATGGAACATGGCTAGTAGTCCAGAGCTCTCCATTGGTAATGATTAATCTGACTTCTGGAATAATAATTCTCTTGTCTTTTAAAAAATATATAGTTTTACATCCTATATATGTATCCCTAAACAGAAACAATATGATTTAATTTTGCCAGGTTTTGATCTTTATGTAGAATCATGTTGGAAAATATGTGTGCATGAGTATGTCTATAAAATATAATCTGAATATGATGTATGTATATTTGGATAAATATAGACAGAAACAGAGCTAGATAGCAGATAGATAATGTCCTACTTTTTTCACTTAATGTTATGGTTGCAGGATTCATCCACGTTGTACGTATTTTTCTATATAGTATTCCATTACATAAATTTACCACAAATTATCTTCTTTCTGTTTAATGTTCACTTGGATTATTTCCACCTGAGAGCTGTTAAGCACAAGGCTGCTGTGCACATTTATGTCCACCTGTCCTTGGTTGAGGCACTGGGCTCCAAACCAAAATGTCGGCAGTTCCAACCCAACAGCCGCTCCGTGGGAGAAAGAGGAGGCAGTCTGCTTCCATAAAGATTTACAGCCTGGGAAACCCTATGGGGTTGCAATGAGTCAGAATTGCCTCCATGGTGGTGGATTCTGGTACATGGGTACACGGGTTTCTGTAGTGTTTGTACCAAGAAATGACATTAAGTCAGAAGATACGAGCATCTTCTACTTTACTAGTTGAAGCCAAACTGTGTTTTCAATTAAATATGCCAAATTATACTCCCACCAGTGGCTTATGAGGGTCCCCATTGCTCCACATGCTCACTAATACTTGCTGTAGAAGATTTCTCCTTTTGTGCCCATCTGGTGGGTATATAATAGTGTCTCTAAGTAATTTTAATTTGCATTTTTAAGTGACTTTCTCTTTTGGGTAAAATAATTCCTAGGACATACATGCCTGACTTTTTCTTTCCCTGTTTTTATTCAGTTTCTATATAGCTCAGAGTTTAAGGAATTTTGAAGGAGTTCTCAGTCTATTCCCAATTTGGGATTGTTTGCTTCTTGGTAGAGTGGGGATGAACACCCTATTCTCTTAGGCGTCTCTTAAGCTGTTTTTGTTTATATTTTGTTCCTCATAGTACTTTAGGACTAAGGAATGTGTATATAAGTATAATATCTCCATAAGCTGAAGGATGCATATTCACAGAGCCTCTTGGTTTCTTCATCTCTAAGATGAAACTGACAGTATTCCCATCTCAGGGGCTTCATTTAAATGAGATAATAAAGTCAATATATTTGTTAATATTCCTTCAATCAATATTTTAAATATTTTAACAACTTCTAAGTTGCCTAGTGGTTTACACCACAAATACTCCATACTCAACAAAGCATTAGATGCATTCACATTTCTCAGTTCTGTAGAATTGACAAGGGCCCTGGGTGGTACAAATGGTTTGTATTCTATTACTACTTGAATGGTCTGCAGTTCAAACCCTTCCAGTAGCACCACATAAGAAAGACCTGGTGATCTGTTTCTGTAAAGATTACAGCCAAGAAAACTCTATGGAGTAGTTCTGCTTTGCGACACATGGAGTCACTATGAGTCAAAATTAACTGGACAGCAACTGGTTTGGGTTTTTCACTAGAAATCTTGGTGATACCTCCAAAACCACAAAAAACACTGCAGTCAAAGTCAGAGATTTGATATCTCTGAAGACACATCTCAGGGATAAAAACATGTTAAAGTGCATTTTTGCAAAGAACTTTAAATTAGCTGAGTTGTTGGCTTTTGTCATAGTGGGAAAACACTTGTTACATCTTGAACTTAAATATGTAATTTTTTTTAATTGTGGAGGTTTCTTTTTTATTTTAATATAAATAATTTGATATTTTGTTCTGTTGTTCATAGGATCACTATGAGTCAGAGCCTACTTGATGACACCTACCAGTAACAACAATTTGATATTACCATTAAATGTTTAGTACTGTCAAATATACCAATCTTTAAAAAACAAAACAAAACAAAAACCTCCCAAACATGCAAATCTTCACTTTATGAATCAATACGAGTTTGATTTCCAAGCACAGTCTATTGCAGGTTGAACAGATCACTTTTTCTCTACTATCTAGTTTGAGGAAAAGAAAACCAAGAAGTGGGGGTGGGAGAGGTACGGTGTGGTTAGTGTACCTTACCATACGTAGAGACAAAGGGAGCAACTTTATTAACAAGAGAGGAGATAACTATCCTAACACCTTGAGTTTCCAAAACCAAATTGTATAAACAGGAGCAGTAGGGAACTATCATGGGCCTTAATTATGAGGGCAAAGCTGAAATGGCATACCACTGAGGCCTGGTGTTCACTGCAGGGACAAACATTCCTGAATGAAATTCTGAACAGAATATAATCAGCGAATTATTTGTATTAGATATAAATTTGTTGTTACATCACTTGAGTATAAGAATTGTTTATGGAAAGGGACAGAGGTACAAGCAAACTAAAGCACCTTCAAAGAAAGTGAGAAGAATGGAAACCACTCAGCACTGCAGTGTAGTGAGTGTAGAGTGAGTGCTACGAGAACACAAAGACACCTGGCTCAATGGCATCTTCAAATCAGAAAGGTGACTTCCCCAAGAGTACAGTTTAGAAGGGACCATGGAGCTCTGGTGGCATAGTGCCTAATTCATTTGACTGCTAACCAGAAGGCTGGTGGTTCAAACCCACCAGCCAGTCCTCAGAAGGAAGGTTGTGATACCGCCTTGGAAACCCCAAGGAGGGGTTGTTATGAGTTGGATCTGACTCCACAGGAATACATTGCTTTTTTTTTTTGTTATGGACACTACATTTTTTCATCTACCCTAAGGCATGAGTCAGGTCTGACTCGATGGCACATAACAACAACAACAACAACAGCAGCAAGGCATGGTAGAGATTATCATGATCAGGTCCTTCTAGGTCTTACATGTAGGTGTAGTGGACAATCACTTGTCTGATTTCAAGGTGAAATGAAGTATCCTGCCTCTCTTAGACCATTTCCACATCCCAGCAAACCTGCCTGCTTTCTAACTCCTAAAATGCTACAATTAGAGATTCACTCCTTAATCCTCTCTTAAAATGCAAATCCTCTTAGTTCTTTCTTTTTTTAATCAGTCTTTTGAATCTTAATGTGAATGAAGTTATGAGTATGTTGTCTGAGCGCACTTTTTCCTATAGGGAAAGGATAGTTGATAAATGGACTCCTGGAAGTGGGTATAAGGGATGAGAAGGAAATGAGGGGAAGGGACAGGAAAGAGGAGCTGCAAATGAAAGAAGTCAGTGCCTAAAGTAATCCTTACCTGAGGCTGTGTTAAACCTCCACTGAGGTCCCTGGTCCCCGGAGATCCTTTTACCCTGGCTGATAGCATCTCCCCCTGCCTGTGAGCTGCCCTTGTTTCAGATGGGAGTTGTTTTACAAAGAACAGAAAGAAACTAACATTTATTGAATCCTACAACAGTCTAGGTCTTCATCATTGGAGATAATGAAGTTTATCATCTCATTCAATCCTTCCCAAACTTGTGATGGATTTTATTATTATTATTATTTCCATTTACCAATGAGCAAACATGTTCAAAGAATCCAAGTGGCTTTCCTGTAGTAATGGTAGATGAGACACAGCCCCAAGGTTCAAATAAATGCTACTTGGTTCCCAAACCTAGGCCTTTTGCCCAATTATAAAAAAATAAAAATAAGAGGTCAATTTAAAAAGCATACTATAGCCTCCCACCAGATCCTTATACTATTCCCCTAGGACGACAGGTCCTTCTTACCACTGCCGTCTCCTACCAACTCCATACGCAGATCTTTTTCCTGTGTATCTCCTGTAGACAAGAAAATTAATGAGCTTACTTTTCAGTTTGTATTATGAAATCATTATCTTTTATTATTTTCTAGATATTTTACAATATCAAATAGTATTTTCTAAACTGAATACCGTTTTACTGTTCTACACACACAGAAACACATGTGATAATATATATCCTCCTGGGGCTGTTTTCCCCCAGTGAGAATCACTAGAGAGAGAGCGACAAACTTATAAACAGGATAAGAGAAAGAAATGTACAAAGTTATTTGGTGGTGTTATCAGTATGGAGCAAAAAACATTATGGTAGGTATGCTACTAGGAATATGAAGATTGTAGACTTTGGAAGCAAAAAGAAGAGGCACCTGTTCTACCCCCAAGAGATTAATAAGGTGCAACTGACAGATCATGATCCCCACACCCAGTTCTAGAGAAGCAATAAAAAGTTCCTGAGTAAGTCAAAGGAAATGGCAGCAGTGGGAAGGGAGGGCAGGAAGAATGTTTTCATCCTGAAGCTAATCCGTTTGGGACACTGGTTCCCAGAGAGTAGTCCCCCAACCAGCATCAGCAGCACCCAATAGAAATGTGCATCCTCAAGCCCTGCCCCAGACATACTAAATCCAAACGCTGTAGGTGGGGCCTCACAATCTGTGACCTAACAAGCACCTCCAGTGATTCTAACTACAGCAGGGAAAGCCACAGAGAGGTATCCTTTTTTTGCAAACCATATGTCTAGGACCCCATCACAGTGCAGTGAATTACTTGATATAGCTTTTCTACCCGTAGTCTTTGTAACTCCCACCAGATTAGTAGGTGGGACCATGCAAATAAGGTGTGTAGAATTCTGATGTTGGGATTGGTTGGTTTTATCACTCTACCAGGCTTAAAATGAGCCCTCTTAGAGACAGAGAGGGGATCTCACTGTCATCAAGAGAGAAGAGCTGATAGTGAAGTAGAGTGTGTCCTTGGACCCAAGATCCCTGCACTGGACCTCCTTGGCAGAGATGCCTGGCAGAGAGATGGCCGCAGTGGAACCAAGAAGCATAAGACTGAAACAGAGCCATATCGATGGGCTTACCTGGCCACAGAGCAAGAAAGCAAGTGACTTGCTGACAGAGTGGGTTGCATATAGGTGTACCTACCAATAGAGTTGAAAGAGATTTGTAACATTTGCCCAAGTAGGGCAGAGTCCAGGCTGAAAGGCCAAGGGCCAGCAAGTGTCTGGACAGTCAAGAGACTGTCCTGACTGAAGAATTGTATCCTGAGTGTGTTCCTGAGCCTGAATTGTAGCCTATTACTTCTCTAATAAATCGCATAATCATAAGTACTATCTCTGAGTTCTGTGTGCCCATTAAACCAGTTACCGAACCCAGCAGAGAAGTAATGAGTGCCTTGAGAGGGATGGTTGGTGTCAGATTTGAGAAAAGACTGGAGGGTGGCAGCATGTCTGGCCTAATAGGAATAAGTAAGCCTTGGGCTGCTGATGGTGATTCTGTCCTCTTGTGAAGTTAGAGGAGATCAGAAGATGCTGCCTCCATGCTCTTTTTGCAACCCCCCCCCCCGGATTTAAATTATGGAAGTACACAGAGGTTGTAGTATGAAGTGTTTCTTGTTAAGCTCTTCAAAAATGAAACAGACACAGAGAGTTCCTGCATAAGATGTATCATTGCTTCAATCCCCATCTTCTTGAAACCACGACTCCATTTCATGTGAATTTATGTCCTCAGTGTCTCACGGTGGGCCTGGACCTAATGGACATCGTTAATATTTGTTGAGTGCAAGAGCATCAATATCATGATGGAATGTCTGTGCATGTGTGGGCACACATGTATCTGCTTGTACGTATGGAGGGTGGCCAGAACTTAGAACTATTTCCTGATGTTTTTAAGGATGACAAAATTTGCCTCTGAGATGCAGAGCAGCCCCTGCCATTACCTGAGCATGAAGACTATAGCTTTTAAATGCAGTCAATGAGGAAAAAAAAATCCTTTAGCCAAGTACCTTTCACAATGCCCACTAGAGTGACCAAGTGAATGATTCCAAACTGCCTTGATGCTATAGTAGCCACAGGAATTTTCATAGAGGAAAGAAGGTCTAATATCCAGGTCAAATCTTTGGTGTGTTATGTCCTCAGGCTTCACACCACTCTACTAGATTAAAATAAAGTGCACATGCTTGGGAAGCCTGCTAGAAGGCACTCTTACGCCACCCATGCTGCTTTCTTCTCATAATGTTTCCAGACCACTTTTTTTTTTTTTTTTTAATTGTGATTTGGGTGAAGATTTACAGAGCAAATTCACTTTCCATACAGCAGTTCACATACACTTTGTCTCATGACATTGACCAT
>NW_006921591.1:3579428-3599733 GCF_000298275.1 Orycteropus afer afer
TTTGATGGTTTCCCACATGAACCTTAGGCTTTCTTCACTTTGTTTTGATTTTTTTTTCTGATTGATCCCTTGCCAAAGAAGTATTCAGGTATTTGTCTTCAGTCTCATTAATTCTGTCTTCCATTGCATCAATTCTACTCCTTTGCCCTTTCAATGTGTTATCTATTTCTGACAATTTAGTGTTGATCTTCTGGATTTCTATCTGTAAATTTAGAATCATTTCTAATTTTTCATTTATTTTGTCCAGACCACTTTTAAAATACAATAGAGTACAATATAATTAGATGATATATATGGTTCAGTCATAGAATTCTTGTCTACCATGTGGGAGACTCGGGTTCAATTCTCAGGTAAGGTATCTTGTGCATACACACCACCCTGTCAGTGGAGACCTGCATAGTCTCATGATAAGCAGATTTCAGTAGAACTTTCAGACTGAGAGGGACTAAGAAGAATGGCATAATATTCTACTTCCAAAAATCAGCCAATGAAAAACCTTATGGAACCCAGTGGTCAGGTCCACACTCCATTATGAGAGTGACACAGGACTGGGCAGCATTTTGTTCTGACTTGCATGGAGTTGCCATGAATTGGGAGCCAACACCACAGCAGCTAGCAGCAACAATATTGTAATTGGGGATGTGTTTTTGTGATCTCTGTATTTTGCTAGGGAGCTGAATCTGAACCTATTTCATACACACACTGAAATGGTCAGGTTAACACTGTAGTTGCTAAGTGAGTTATTTAAGGAGACCTCCACATGACTCTGATTCATGGTGGCAGTCCTAAGAAGTGCATTTGTCCATCTTTGGGGGCAAGCCATGATTTTTGAGAAGTGCCATTATCCTGACCTTATCCTGACTTTTATGCCTTTGCTGAACTGATGAGTTTTCACAAACTGGGAAGATAACATTCTGAAAAAGGCCAGCTGTTGCATCAGGGAAAGCCGCAGGAATATATCCTTTTTAACTGCTGTGAAGTGGACTTTTTATTTTTGTTTTTTCTCTTCAGAGGGCATCCTCCTTTCTCTGCCTTCCTTTCCCCCATGCCATTCCACCCTTGCTCTTTTTCTACAGATCTCGTTTGCATACTATCTGTTTGTTCTTTATCATCATTACTGAACCCAATGTTTTTGTTGCAGTGAATATTGGCTAGTCTCTGACATTATTCATTTTCATTATATGTAATTTATACACCCTGGATTCTGGTCAGGTTGGATAATTTAGCTCTGATAGATAAATCAAGGCATATGCCACTTCCTTGGTATTTTTTCAAAACTATAATATTCTTTTCATTCATTCCAATAATGATTTTTCTTGTTGTTTTGAATGCCTGTTAGTCTGACTCAAAGGTCACCTCTTCAGGGAATATCTTTCCTGACACATCCAAAGTTAGTTGCTTATTTTTGCTATGATCCTACTGTATAAGAGCTTTCAATGTGAGAAATTAACTTGTTATCCCCTACCAGACTATTCCCTTCTTTATAGTAGCCACTATGTTTTCTACATTTTAGTATAATCCCTAGTATAGTTCCTGGAGTACAACAAGGGTCCAATTGAATGCATGCATGGAAGAATTCGTGTTCTAGCATGGAAGCAACAGTATGAAATAGTGTAATCTTTCTAAGCAACACTCTCACATCAAGGAATGATTGGTTTTTCTACTGTTCCAAATATCAAGTTTTGCTTCTTTAAATTGTAATGTGTTTTTGCAAACATTTTGATGAGACAGACGTCATTCCTGAGTTATCTATAGTAGTACTTAGAGCACACTTGTCAAAGGTACTTTTAAAAGATTGCTTTGGATCCTGAGGAGATATACTTAGTAACTGTATTGAATAAGTTGTCACATAATGCAATGTACCATTGATTTATTTATATTATTTTTGTGTCTTACTGCAGGCAGAGAATTCAGCATTGGCTTTGGAAAATGAAAATCAAAGGGAACAGTATGAGAGATGTCTTGATGAGGTAAGGTGGATGGAAATATTTCATGAAAAGAGACAGGATTATTTAGGAGTCCCTTCATCATACCATAGAATAAGAGTATTGCCAGACTCTACAGAGTCTATTAGCATTTTCTCTTGCAAAGAAAATTGCAAACATGTGGCCACTGAAAAGGGAAGTGTGTTCCCCTCCCACTCCCCTGTCCTATTTCTTATACCACCACACCAAAAACAATTGTCATTTAGTGATTGCCACTCATGGCGGCCCCATGTGTATCAGATTAGAATTGTGCTTCCTAGGGTTTTCAATGACTGCTTTTTCAGAAGGAGATCGCCAGGCCTGTCTTCCGAGGTACCTTTAAGTAGACACCAACCTCCAACCTTTTGGTTAGCAGTGTAGTGTTAACTGTGCCTTCCAGGGACCCAATTTCTTATACAAGAGTCCATAAATTCCTTTTAGGTATTGGCCAACATCCTTGTGGCACAGTTGGGATAGGCTTCACTGTTGAATAAATTCCTTTTTTCCAGTGAGTGTGATCCCTTCCTATAAGTGAGGAGTATCATGTAGGGGCATCTCCAACTGTGTGCCATTTCTGTAAAAGCAAATCCTTGATTGAGGTGGGTGGGGATGGTGTTCACAGTTGACAGCCAAAGAGGAAAAAGAAAAAAATCAATAGATTGAGAATAAGCCAAGAAGAGAAGGAGAAGTGAGGAAGAAAATTGGAGCAGACTGGAAGAACAGAGGGCTGCACACTTGAGAAAATTCAATATTATTTGATGATAATGAAGAGATGATGGCAAAGATGGGTGTTTCTGAGTTTCTGGGTGGTAAGGGGAGAATTCCTGTTT
Source organism: Orycteropus afer afer (assembly GCF_000298275.1). Lineage (NCBI taxonomy): Eukaryota > Metazoa > Chordata > Mammalia > Tubulidentata > Orycteropodidae > Orycteropus > Orycteropus afer. The sequence goes on from NW_006921591.1 coordinate 3,582,223, forward strand.
TGCTCTCCTAAAGATCACACTCTCACTCCATGCTGAGTCACCCCACCAGGGCTGGCCATTTGCCTAGATGACAAGTGCTCATCAGGGATATTTTGGTGACTGCAGTCATCATTTAAATTAAGATAACTTATTTAGTCATCTGCCAAGCACCCTAAAACTAAGCATTTGCTGTTCTGTGAGATCCATTACATGTAGCTACCAACAAAAACTCTACTTGCATTTAATCTGATTCCATTTTCTTACCAATGGAAACTAATGTGTATCTTTGTCTTTTTGTCCCCACTACCAATGGGAAAACTACTTCCAACAGACTCTTCTTGATCTTTCTTATGCATATACACTGTCCCAAAGATTGGTAGGTTATATAAGAAAAACACAGGCTCAAATCCCAGTCATGCTGTTTCTTAACTGTGTGTGTCCTCTGGCGAGCAACATGTCTGATTCTCTGTTCAGTTTTCCATAGAGGACTTGGTATTTGACACCTGACATCACCACCACCACCACTACAAAACTTTCCCATCCCTCCAAACTGGAAGTGATCTCTGTCCTCTAAGTTCCAGTAAAACCAAACCAGTTGCCATTGAATTGATTCTGACTTGTGGTGAGCCAATATGTCAGAGTAGAACTGTGCTCCATAGCATTTTTAGTGGCTAATTTGTTGGTAGTAGATCTCCAGGCCTTTCTTCCAAGGTGCCTGTGAGGCAACTCAAACCTCTAACCTTTCAGTTAGTAGCCAAGGACATGAACCGTTTGCACCACCCATGGACACCTGAGTTCCCGTAGTATTTGGTATTTTCCTACATGGTGGTTCTTAAAATGTCATTCCTGGGCTAACAGTATCATCCTCACTTATTAGAATGCAAATCCCCAGGCCCCACATGTACCTACAGAATCAGAACTCTAGAGGCTGGGCCAGAAATCTGTATCAATAAGCCCCCCAGGTGATTTTGGTGCATGCCACAGTTTGAAAGCCACTGTCCTTATAGATCATTTTGTATTACAATAATTTATATGTGGCATAAGAACTCTCAAAATATCACCAGAAAATATTTAATATTTTAATTGTTTAGTATTTCTACTAAAAGTGTTTCTACTAAGTTAGTATATTAGTTACTCAGGCACAATGAATGTGTGCAGTTCTTTGCCCTATCAGGACTTAAAAAGACTCAGAGTAATCTTCAGAGTGTCCAAAGTTAAAAGAATAACTGAAGTTCAGTTGACATAAAAGGGGAAATGATGACTCAGAGTCTGTTGAGGCCAGTTCAGCCCCCATCACCCCTGTTCCCCAGGCTGTTGGTCCAATCAAAGTTTAGGGCAAGAAAGACCACATAGATGCAAGGATATTTAAAGGAACAAATACTGCCCTTGGGTCATACATATCGATCAGCAATGTTTCACTTTAACCTCTTGCACAGACATTTCCAATGAGAGTTCATCTGTATTCAAAAGTCAAATTTATGTGAATCCCACCCCAGAAACTTTGTATTTCTCACAATTCTGCTGCAGGTCATCCCTCCCCATCAGTAAAAAAGCCCACAGCATGTTCTTATGGAAATTCAAATCCTATTATCTGTGTGTTCTCCATGTCTGCTTGTGCAAGTTTCATTCGTGCGTGTGGCCAAAAAAGTTTTCACCCACAAAATCATTTCTTGTCTAGTTCCCACTGAAGTCAAGAGTTTTTAGAGGGAGGGTCCCTCTGTTCTTAATTGCAAATTTAAGTATTGCCGAAGAAGTGATTTGTAGCTGAGAACCTCCTCCTCCTTGGAGCATTACAAATGTTTTGTATTCATGAAGACTGGCCCCTTATTATACATGCCAGTTGTTTTGTAACTAATTACATGAGGGTAGACAATCCATTTCCATGCATTGTAAAAGAACACTCTCAAAGGGGTAGTTGAATGTAGTAATAATGCCAACTGGAAATTCTTTTCAAGGCTTTTTATACTAATTAGACAAACTAACAAGGTAAGGCTTTGTGTAAGTTATTTCCCTGCTAGTAAGGTGCATAAAACATACACAGGTGTATAACATGTAAATTTGAATGTTCTTTAATTCTGTTCTCACTGATTGTTATTTCTTGGGAAATGAAGAGCATATTGTAGATTTGGGGAAAATATTTTGGAGTCTGACTGTCTTCTGTGTGTTCTAGTAAATGAGTTCATTTATCCAGAAGGAAAGTGACTCACACTACACACACACACACACACACACAAACACAAACACAGAGGCTTATTAGGCAAATACATGCACCCAAGTGCAAACACTCTGGCCCCTTCTTCAGACCATCTGAACTGGGCCAGAGTTCCTAATTGTCAATGAAATACCTTGATTGGGTTTTCTGACTTTTCTATGCACCACACTGCAGAGGACAGTGGCAGTGGAAAACTTGGTAGGTGCTGTTGAGTCAGCTCCGATCTGTAGCAACCCTATGTACAACAGAACGAAACACTGCCCAGTCCTACGCCATCCTCACAATCCTTAATATGCTTGAGCCCATCATTGCAGCCACTGTGTCTATCCATCTCATTGAGGGCCTTCCCCTTTTTCTCTCACCCTCTACTTTACCAAGCATGATATCTTTCTCCATGGAGTGGTGCCTTCTGAAAACATGACCAAAGTTGGTGAGACGAAATCTGGCCATGCTCACTTTTAAGGAACCTTCTGATTGTGCTTCTTCCAGGACAGATTTGTTTGTTCTTCTGGTAGTCGTGGCATTTTCAGCAGTCTTCACCAACACCACAATTGAAAAGCATCAACTCTTCTTCAGTCTTCCATATTCATTGTCCAGCTTTCACATGCATATGAAGCTATTGAAAATACCATGGCTTGGTTTGGTGCCTCTTAGTCTTCAAAGTGACATCTTTGCTCCTTAACACCTTATAGAGGTCTTTTGCAGCAGATTAGTCCAATGCAATGTGATGTCTGATTTCTTGACTGCTAGTTCCATGGGTGCTGATTGTGGATCCAAGTAAAATGAAATCCCTGACAACTTCAAACTTTTCTCCATTTATTATGATATCCTCTTCCCAGTCTGTGTTAGTCTGGAAGCTCCACTGAAATCTGTCCACCATGGGTAACCCTGATGGTATTTGAAATACCAGTGGCATAATTTCCAACGTTACAGCAACATGCCAGCCACTACTGTACAGCAAACTGACAGAAGAGTGGTAGAGAGGAAAATTGGAACTTTGAATTTAGTTCAAAAAACAAAGTATTTATTTTACTCAAACAGTTGTTGTCAAGTTTACCCTGAGCCAATGTGTATTAGAATAGAACTATGCTCCATTGGGTTTTCAGTGGCTCATTTTTTTTTTTTTTTTTTTTTTTTTTTTAGAAGTACATCATCAGGCCTGTCTTCCAAGGCACCTCTGGGTGAACTTGAACCACAGACCTTTTGTTTAGCAGCCAAGCACATTAACTATTTACAGAATTTCTGTTTAAACCAAGGCGGTTCTAAATATAGAGAAAAGTACATTCTTAAGGATAGTTTATATCTGCCTGTGGTCCATATGGCATATGCCTAGACTTGAGGGTAGAATAATCAGTATATTCTCTATGAATATTCTACATCTGGACCCAAAGTCATCTTTAAAATCCAAGTTGATGGACACACATGGAGAATGTTCCTGCCTATGACTTTCACATGCCAAGAAATCCAACAGATGATTCTGCTCTGTGTTGGACTCTGCCTTGAGGCAACCCCTACATTCTATGTGCCACTATTCCTCTAGAACCTAGTACAATTTTTGGTACATACCAGGTACTCAATGCATGTTTGTTGAATGAATGACTGAATGAATGAGTGAGTGAAGATTATCACCAGTAAATTCGTTTCCAAATTAGTTTTTCCCTAAATCCCATATATATTTTTTTACATATGTGTATATTTTAGGCTGATTCTCCCACTCCCAATTATCTCCTCAGAGACTACACATTCACAAATTTGTATAAACCCCCCAAATAATCTGAAGAGTAAATGAGCTGGAAGGAAAATTAACCTTTTTAGAAGACTGCTTTTCGTAAGAGGTGACCACATGGACTTTGGATTTGGCAGACCTGGGTTCAAATGCTAGCACAGCCACCCTCTGGCTGTTTGATGTGGGGCAGTGTGTTTACTTGTCTGAATTTCATCCTCATTTGTGTCTTACAGGGTTGCTTTACAGAGTAAATGCACAGGGAAATTGTAGATGCTAAATGACATATATTTATACATGTATATTCCATACACAACACATTTCTTTGCTTTACAAATGAAACTTCTTATTCTTAAACCATTCTTCCTTAAACTGCTTACCTGAAAGTACATTTTATTTTCCTATATTCTACTGACCTGATTCAGATTTTAAATTTATGGGATAACTACTTTTTTATTAGGTACAGCCCTGGGGTTTTCTCTGGTTAGGTCTATTATCTCATGCATTTTTCACAACAACTTTAGAGGTAGCCAGTTCCCCTACTTTTTGGATGAGAAAAGTCAGTTTGCTCTTCTAAGCCCATACATGCCTGTGTATAATCATCAGATCCACTATTTGTACCCAAGTCTTTCTGGTGGTTCTAGCTCCATGCTCTTCTACCTTTCCCCAGCTGCCTCAATATAATGAACAAGCACAGAAGCACAGAAAACTTCTCCAAAGCACATTTTCCAAAACTTGTACTTGTTTGACTGAGTTTTTGTTTTTATTTTTAATTGTTATTGTGATTTGGGTGTAAGTTTACAAAGCATGTTCATTTTCCATACAGCAGTTCACATACACTTTGTCTCATGCAATTGATTGCAATTTCCCACAATGCATCAACTATCTCTCGCCATACTTACCTCTTCCCTGTGTTGTTCCCTCCCATGCACAACTGCTCCCTGAGCTGTCTCCCTTCTATTCTCCCATGATTTATCTCTCCAAGGAGTGTATCTACCTAGTGTAAATGTTCAGCTCATATGCCTCCCTTTTGTTTGGCTGGAAGCCATAAGAGAGGGTTCAATTGCTCTCTCAGACCAGCAAATAGTACTTTTTTTTAATGGTTTTGAGTTTTGTTCCACATTGTTCTCCCACTCCATCCAAGATTTCCTATGTAGATCCCCCTCTGAGTGGTTGACGGTGGTAGCTGGGCACCATCTAGTTCTTCTGATCTCAGAGTCATATAGGCTGAGGATCACATGGTGTGCCAGTCCCTTGAACTAATTGTTTCCATGTATCTTTGCTTTTCTTCATTCTTCTTTGCTCTGGACAAAGAGAGACCCATTGTTTCATCTAGATGGCTGCCTGCAAGCTTTTAAGATCCCAGTCACTACTCGCCAAAGTAGGATGTGGAACAATGTTTTTGTGTAGTATGTTATGCCAAATGAGCTTGCTGTCCCCTGCGACCATGGTCCCGAGCCCACAGATCCAACTACTCTCTCCCTCCAGGTAGCTGGCTGTGGCCAAAAAGTGACTAAAACCTTGTCCCTTATCAGCTCTACTATATACCTGGAAATTCTTATAGAACATACAAATACACTTGTAGAAACATTGTCTGCCAAACCTATACATGCTCATAGGCACACTCCACCCTATGTAGACATACCTAATACTTCAACCTGTCCACTTATTTATTCAGCCATACATCTATGTTTGCCATCACTAACAACACAGCACTGTATGTGCAAAAGGGTTCATCTTTGTTATCTGTACCTCCCATGCACCTCTCTATGTCTTCCTCTTTGTCAGTGCCACCGTGTTGATCACTCACATTTGGTACATTACCCTTCCCTTCACTCAAATCAATACTTGTCTCTACTATCTGGTAATGTTCTCTCCCCTTGCCTCCCACCCCTAGTAATCAACAAAGAAAATTTCCTTCCACATATAAACCTTCCCTTGACTTTTTACAATAATGGACTAATATCATATTTGTCCTTCTGTGATTTATTTATTTCACTCAGCATAATGTCCTCCAAGTTCATCCACGTTATGCGGTGTTTTGTAGATTCTACCTTATTCTTTAGGGTTGCATAGTATTCCATTGTGTATATGTACTACAGTGTGGTTATCCATTCTTCTGTTGATGGGCACATAGGTTGTTTCCATCTCTTGGCTATTGTAAATAGTGCTGCGATAAACATGGGTGTGCATATATCTATTCTTGTCATGGCTCTCACTTCTTTACGATATATACCTAGTAATGAAATTGCTGGGTCAAATGGTATTTCTAATTTCAACTTTTTAAGGATTGCCATACTGCTTACCACAGTGGTTGTATCATCTGACAGTTCCACCAGCAGTGTATGAGAGTCCCAATCTCTCCACATCCTCACCAGCACTTGTTATTTTCTGTCTTGTTGAACTTTGCTACTAGTGCTGGAGCAAGATGGTATCCCATTGCTCTTTTGATTTGCATCTCTCTCATGGCTAATGATTGTGAGCATTTCTTCCTCTGTTTGTTGGTCACCTGAATATCTTCTTTGGTGAAGTGGCTATTCATGTCTTCTGTCCATTTTTAAGTGGATTATGTCTCTTTTTGTTGTTGAGGTGTTGGAGTTCTCTATAAATTTTAGAAATACATCTCTTGTCAGATATATCATTGCCAAATATTTTGTCTCAATCTGTAGTTTCTCTTTTCACTCTTTGGAAGAAGTCTTTGGAAGCACATAAGAATTTAATTTTTAGAAGGTCCCATTCATCTAGTTTATCTTTTTCTACTGTTTGTGCATTTTGGATTATGCCTAATAGTCTATTTATGCCATATATTAGGGCCCCTAAATTTGCCCCTAGTTTTTCCTTGGGGAACTTTACAGTTTTAGGTTTCACATCTATGTCTTTGATCCATCTGTAGTTAGTTTTTGTGTATGGTATAAGGTACAGATCTTTTTTCATTTTTCTGCAAATGGATGTCCAGTTTTGCCTGCAGCATTTATTAAACAGGCAACCTCTTCACCATTTAGAGGATTTCAGCCCTTTGTCAAAATCAGCTGACCATAGGTCGATGGATCTATTTCTGGGTTCCCAGTTCTATTCCATTGGTTTATGGGTCTGTTGTTATACGAATACTAGGCAGTTTTGACTACTGTAGCTGTATAGTAGGTTTGGAGATCTGGCATTGTAAGACCTCCTACTTTGTTCTTTTTCAATAGTGCTTTGCTTATCCAGGTTTTTTTTCCTTTCCATATAAAGTTAGTGATTGTTTTTTCCATATCCTTAAAGAATGTTGATGGAATCTGGATTAGGATTGCATTGAATGTATAGATTGCTTTGGGTAGAATTGACATTTTCTCTGTGTTCAATCTTCCTATCCACGAGCGTGGGATGTTCTTGCATTTTTGTAGATCTCTTATAGTTTCTTGAAGTAATCTTTCGTAGTTTTCTTTGTACATGTCTTTTGTGTCCCTGATAAGATTTATTCTCAAGTATTTTATTTTTTGGGTAGTTCTGGTGGCATAGTGCCTAAGGTATTTGACTGCTAACCAGAAGGCTGGTGGTTCAAACCCACCAACCACTCCTCAGAAGGAAGGTTGGAGAATCTACTTCCATAGTGATACCACCTCAGAAACCCAAGGAGGGGTTGTTGTGAGTTGGATCCCACTTGATGGCAGTAGGGTATTGTAAATGGTAATGTTTTCTTTATTTCTTTTTCAGCAATCTCTTTGCTGGTATAGAGGAATCCAAGTGATTTTTGGATGTTGATCTTGTATCCTGCCACTATGCTAAATATCTCAATTAGTTCCAGGATTTTTTTTTTGTTTTGTTTTGCTGAGTCTCTTAGGCTTTCTATATGCAGGATCATATCATTAGCAAATAGGGATAGTTTTAATTCTTCCTTACCAACTTGGATGCCTTTGATTTCCCTTTCTTGCCTTTTTGCCCTGACTAGGACTTCAAATACAATGTTGAATAGAAGTGGTGATAGAGGGCATCCTTGTCTGGTTCCTGTTCACAAGGGGAATGGTTTCAGTCTCTCTCCATTGACAATAACATTGGCTGTTGGTTTTGCATATATGCCCTTTATTATGTTGATGAATGTCCCTTCTGTTCCTATTTTGCTGAGAGTTTTGATCAGGAATGTGTATTGGATTTTATCAAATGCCTTTTATGCATTGATTGACATGATCATGTGGTTCTTTGCCTTTCTTTTATTTATGTAATGGATGATGTTGATCATTTTTCTAATGTTGAACCATCCTTGTGTACCTGATATACATCCCACTTGGTCATAGGTATTATTTTTTTGATATGTTGTTGGAGTCCATTGGCTAGGATTTTGTTGAAGAGTTTTACTTCCATATTCATGAGGGAGATTGGTCTATAGTTTTCCTTTTGAGTGATGTCTTTGCCGGGTTTGGTCTCAAGGTTATACTTACTTTATAAAATGAATTTGACAGGATCCTATCCTTTTCCATGTTCTGGAGTAGTTTGAGTAGGAATGGTGTCAGTTCTCTCAACATTTGGTAGGATTGTCTGGTGAAACTGTCTGAGCCAGGACTTTTTTGTTGTTAGTAATTTTTTTTATGACCTGTTCAGTTTCTTCTTTTGTTATGGGTCTGTTCAACTTTTCTACCTCAGTCTGTGTTGGTTTAGGTAAGTAGTGTGCTTCTAGAAATCTATCCATTTCTTCTAGATTTTTCTAATTTGTTGGAGTATAGTTCTTCATACTATCCTGATATTATCTTTTTTATTTCAGTTGGTTTTCTTGTGATGTCACCCAATTCATTTCTTATTCATGTCATTTGTCTTCTCTCCCTGTTTTTCTTTGTTAAATTTGCCAGTGGTTTGTCAATTTTATTAATCTTTTCAAAAAACCAACTTCTAGTCTTGTTGATTTTTTCTATTGCTTTTCTATTTTCTTTTTCATTTATTTCTGCTCATATCTTTATTATTTCCTTTCTTCTGGTACTGTAGGTTTTTCTTGCTGTTCTTTTGCTAATTATTGGAGATGTTGGTCTAAGGTATTGATTTTGGCTTTCTTCTTTTTGATGTGCGCATTTATTGCTACAAATTGGCCTCTGATCACTGCTTTTGCTGTGTCCCAAAAATTTTGATATGTTGTATTTTGATTGAAAGAATTTTTTAATTTCATTTTTTATTTCTTCTTTTATGCAGTCATTCTGAAGAAGTGTGTTGTTCGGTTTCCATGTGTTTGCTCTTTTTCTATTGATCTTCCTATTGTTGATTTATAATTTTGTAGCATTGTGATCTGAAAAGATGGTTTGTAGTATTTCAGTGTTTTTAAATTTATTAAGGCATGCTTTTTGGCCTAACATATGGTCTAACATGGAGAATGTTCCATGTGCATTGGAGAAGACTATATATTGTGCTGTTGTTGGATGAAGTGCTCTCTAGATGTCTGTAAGCTCAGGTTGGTGGATTACTGTTTAGTTCTTCTGCGTCTTTGTTGAATTTCTTTCCAGTTGTTCTATCTTTCATTGAAAGTGGTGTATTAAAGTCTCCTACTATGACTGTCACCAAGGCCTAGGCCATATTTTCCAAGTACTCGTAACTCTTCTTTGTTTGCAACTTTTGCATTCCAGTCCCCAGTGATAATCAACACATCTTCATTTCATGTTTGGTCAATTTCAGACTGCAGAAGTTTTCTCATCTTTGGCTTTGATGATTGGTGCATGTATTTGAATAATAGTAGTATTAACTGGTTTCCCTTGTACGCATATGGATATTATTTTATCATTAAAAGCACTATACTTCAGGATAGATCTTTAAACAGTCATTGTCATGATGAATGCCACACCATTCCTCTTCAATTTCTCATTCTTGTCATAGTAGATCATATGGTTGTCTGATTTAAAATGGGTAAAACCATTGTCCTTAGTGATAGAAATAACACAGGATATCACATGATAGAATTTTGCAAGACCAATGATTTATTCATTGCAAATAACTTTTTTTCAACAACATAAGTGATGGCTGTACACGTGGACTTCACCATGAAGGCTCAGGAATCAAATTGACTACATTTGTGGGAAGAGGATGGAGAAGTTCATATCTTCAGCCAGAACAAGGCCAGGAGTTGATTGTGGAACAGACCATCAACTGCTCACATGCACATTTCAAGTTGAAGACAATTTAAGCAAGTCAATGAGAACCAAAATATGACCTTTAATATATCCTTCCTGAATTCGGAGACCATCTAAAGAATAGATTTGACTCACTTAACTCCCATGACTGAAAACCAGAATTGTGAGATGACATCAGGAATATCATCCATGAAGAAAACAAGAGGTCATTAAAAAGATAAGAAAGGAAGAAAGACCAATATGGGTATCAGAAAAGACTCTGAAACTTGACCTTGAGTGGAGAGTAGCTAAAGTGAATGGAAGAAATGACAAGATAAAAGAGTTGAGCAGAAGATTTCAAAGAGCAGCCCGAGAAGACAATGCCAATTGCTATAATGAAATGTGCAAAGACCTGGAGTTAGAAAACCAAAAGGAAAGAACATGCTTGGTATTTCTCAAGCTAAAAGAACCAACAAAAAATTTAAGCCTTGAGTTGCAATATTGGAAAATTCTATGGGCAAAATATTGAACGATGCAGGAAACATCAAAAGAAGATGAAAGGAATACACAGAGTCACTGTACCAAAAAGAACTGGTCAATGTTCATCCATTTCAGGAAGTGACATATGATCAAGAACCAATGGTATTTGAAGGAAGAAGTCAAAGCTGCACTGAAGGAATTGGCAAAGAATGTTCCAGGAATTGACAGAATACCCATTGAGATGTTTCAACCAACAGATGCCATGCTGGAGGCACTCACTCAGCTATGCCAGGACATTTGAAAGACAGCTACCTGGCCAACTGACTGCAAGAGATTCATATTTGAACCCATTCCAAAGAAAGATGATCCCACAGAATGTGGAAATTATTGAACAATAATATCATTAATAACTCATGCAAGTAAAATCTTACTGAAGATAATTCAAAAATGGTTTCAGCAGTATATTGACAAAGAGCTTCCAGAAATGCAAGCTGGATTCAGAAGAGGATATAGGATGAGGGATATCATTGCTGATGTTAGATGGGTCTTAGCTGAAAGCAAAGAATACCAGAAAGATGTTTACTTATGTTTTATTGACTATGCAAAAGCATTTGATTGTGCAGATCATAACAAATTATGGATAACATTGAGAAGAATGGTAATTCCAGAACCTTTGGTTGTACTCATGGGGGACCTGTAAATAGACCAGGAGGCTGTCATTTGAACAGAACAAGGGGATACTGCATGGTTCAAAATCAAGAAGAAAGTGCATCAAGGTTGTATCTTTCACCATACTTATTCAGTTTGTATGCTGAACAAATGATTCAAGAAGCTGGATTATATGGATTGGCATCAGTATTGGGGGAAGACTCATTAACAACCTGCAATACACAAATGACACAACATTGCTTGCTGAAAATGATGATGACTTGAAGCACTTACTGATGAAGATTGAAGATGACAGTCTGCTGTATGGATTACACCTCAATATAAAGAAAACAAAAATTCTCACAGCTTGTCCAATAAACAGCTTCATGATAAATGGAGAAAAGATTGAAGTTGTCAAGGACTTTATATTACTTGGTTCTACAATCAACACCAATGGAGGCATCACTCAAGACATCAGACGATGTATTGCATTGGACAAATCTGCTGCAAAAGACCTCTTTCAAGTGCTGAAGAGTAAAGATGTCACCTTGAAGACTAAGGCACACCTAATCTAAGCCATGGTATTTTCAGTCACCTCATATGCATGTGAGATCTGGACAATGAATAAGGAAGACCGAGGAAGAGTTGCTGCTTTTGACTTGTGGTGTTGGAGAAGAATGCTAAGAGTACCATGGTCTGCTGAAAGGACTTAACAAATCTGTCCTGGAAGAACTGTAGCTGGAATGCTCCTTGGAAGCAAGAATGGCCAGATTTCATCTCACCTACTTTGGTCATGAAGGAACCCTTCCCTGGAGAAGGATATCATCCTTGGTAAAGTGGAGGGTCAACAAAGAAGGGGAAGGCCCTCAATAGATAGATTGGAACAGTGGCTGCAACAATGGGCTCAGGTATAGCAATGATCATGAGGCTGACACATGACCGACAGTGTTTCATTCTGTTGTACATAGGGTCGCTATGAATCAGAGACGATGGCACCTAACGACAACGATACTACGACTGTGGAGTCATCTGTTTGTCTTTTCAGATCTGTGAAAGTCTGATGTATGTGTTTTGGGGCTCTTTCATTGGGTCCATAAATATTTATTATGGTCATATCTTCTTGTCTATTGATCCTTTAATTGTTATATATTGTCCTTCCTTGTCTCTTATGGTGGTTTTTGTCTTAAAGTCAATTTGATCAGAAATTAATATCGCCATTCTTGCTCTTTTTTTGGCAGCCATATGCTTGATACATTTTTTTCCAACCTTTGATTTACTCTATTTTTGTCTTTCTCTCTGAGGTGTGTCTCTTGAAGACAGCAAATGATGGGTTACATTTTCTTATTCATTCTGCAACTCTCCATCTTTTGTTTGGTGCATTTAATCCATTGACGTTCAATGTAATTATTGACAAGTATGAATTTGTTGCTGACATTTTGTTATGTTGTTTTTCATGGTGTTCCTGGTTTCTTTGTTTCATATAATTTTCTGTGCTGAGTTCATTTTGTTTATGAATTGTGTTATCATTTCCTTTCTTGTTGTTGTTTTAGTATTTGCTAAATATTTGTGCTTGTCATATTTCTTATTGTGATGTGAAGGTTTATCATGTTTCTTTGAGGTTACTTTGTGAGTTATAATTTTCTCCCCAAGTTTAAAACAGTGGATTTTATATTACAACTCTCTTGACTTCCTCTCCATTTAGAAGCTCTTAACTACACTATTTTTTCCCTCTTTTTGGTTTGTAGTTGTCCTCATTTGCCACTTGATGTCTCTGGTTCCCTGTTTACAATCTTGTAAGCTTATTTTCCTTTGGATACTTCCATAAGTGGGTTATATTTTCTGGGTTATGTCATGTTGTGTATTAATGGTCAGTTGTTGTTTGCAATTATTGGTTCTCTGTCCAAAGGATTCCCTTTAGTAGGTCTTGTGAGGTTGGTCTGGTGTTCACAAATTCCCTTAATTTATGCTCATCTGGAAATTTCATAACTTCACCATCATATTTAGGGCACAAGTTTGCTGGGTATATAATTGTTGGTTGGAAATTTTTTTCTTTCCGTGTTTTACATATACCATGCATTGCCTTCTCACCTGCATGGTTTCTGCTGAGAAATCAGAGCTTAGTCATATTGGTTGCCCTTTGTAGGTAACTTTTCGTTTTCCCGTACTACTTTCAGAATTAGAATTCTTTCTTTGTCTTTGGTTTTGGTGAGTTTGATGGTGATATATCTTGGTGATTTTCTTTTGGACTGTATCCTGTTTGTAGCTCATCGGACTTCCTGAATGAATATATTCTTATCTTTCATCATATTAGGAAAGTTCTCTTCTAACAAATCTTGAACAATTTTCTCAATGGTTTTATTTTCCAATTCCTGTTCTGGAATTCCAATTACATGTAGGTTATTCCCTTTAATGGAATCCTACGTGAATCTTAGGCTTTCTTCATTTTCTTTTTATCTTTTTTTCTGATTTATCCCTTTCCAAAGAAATATTCAGGTATTTGTCTTCAATCTCATTAATTGTCTTCCATTGATTTGATTCTGCTCCTTTGCCTTGTCAATGTGTTATCTATTTCTGAAAATTTGGTATTAATCTTCTGGATTTCTGTCTGTAGATTTTGTATCATTTCTAATTTTTCATTTATTTAGTCTTTTTTTCCCTTATATTTTCTTCTGAAATTATTCTAGGGTTTTGTCTGTGTTTTACTTAATTTTGTCAGTGTTTTCCTTGGGGTGTCTCTTAATCCTTTGAAAGTACCTAAATATAATTCTTTTCAATTCCTTATCAGGGAGTTCCAGTGCTGCTACTTCTTCAGGGATGTGTTTTGGTCTGTATCCTGCTCCCTTGTTTCTCCTGCTTTATCTTGCTTCTTTATGTGGACTGTGATGGTCTGTTGTCTCTGAAACATTGTGACTTTGTTGTATTTATATTTAATTGGTGATTGTGTGTTGGAGTGATTCACCCAAGATTTTCATTTTCTCTGTTTTTTTCTTTGGGGATATATCTGAGTAAGCAGAATACTATTCTCCTCTATTTTGTAGTTGGCAGCACTTTTGCACTCACCATCTGTCACCAGTGGATGTGATAGAGAATAAGAGTGGCTGCACAGATCTCTGTTAACTGTTTGTGAAGAGCATTTAAGCAGTTGATGCAGAAGGACGTGGTGGCTCTCAGTAAGTGGAGCTACAGGAGGTGCAGATATGGTGTGGTCCTATTGGCATGGTTGCTCCCTCCCACTCAGACAAAACAACAATCAAAAAACCATTAAAAAAAAGTAAAAGCAAGAGGACAAAAACACACACCACATAAACACCCAGAAACAATCACCAAAAAGAGAAAAAAGAAAAAGGAAAAAAAAAAAAAAAAAGAGGAAAGGCAATAAATGAGAGAAAATATTTAAAGAACTACTTAAAAACACCAAAAGAAATATGAATAGAAAAAAAAGGGAGGGAGAACCCTGCAATATCTGAGGAGGGGGTGACAAGAGAAAAGGGGTAGAGTAGGAAAATAATGAAGAAAAATAATGGGAAAAATGCAAAAGAAAAACAAAGAATGAGAAACACAAAAAAGAGTAATGGGAACCAGGAAAAGGGAGGAGACAAAATGCAGAAAATTAGATTCTGGGAAGGCAAGAAGAAGGAATAATAATAAAAATGACAAAAGAAAAAAAAGAACAGAAAAAAAAAAAAAATCTGGACAGGGCAGGGCACCCAGGCTCAGTCACAGCACACAGACTGGGATGGAATTCCTGCTGGCCCAGAAGGTGGGTGGGAGTGGGGCATGGCCACACCTCCATTCACCAAAAGGTTGTGGGATATGAGAGTAACAAGGGGAATACTGCACCTTTCCAGTTCTCAGTGTCTGGTATGTCCTTGCATTCCCCAGGAAGTGGAGTCTGTTCTTAGGTTCCTGGAATCTGAGAGATCTAAAGTAAAGTAAAGATCTTTAAGTATCTAAAATGGTCGAACTGCTTGTAAACATTCAAAATGGCTGCACTCTCTGGACAGCCAAAAGTCCGTGGCTCAACCTGTCTCCCTATCTTCATTGTTTTGCCTTTTATTCACCAGCCACCAGTGCAGTCCTCCATGTAGCACCTGGCTAGCAGGGATAATTTTTAGGTTAATTCTCAGGTAGGTCATAACACCACTTGGCAACATCCAAGCTGTCCATGCTGTCAGGATCGCTGACAGTCCACAGCCCTGTATGTCTCCTTTTTGCTGTTCTCAGTCAAGTTCTTCCACCAGTTGGAGTTTAGTCCATTTCTATATCCTTTGTTTCACAGCTCAGGGATCCAGGATTATGTTCTGTATCTGTGTTAATTGGTTCCTCATTTCTTCGTTGAAGAGGGTCTGTGTAGTTTGCCTATTCCACCATCTTACTGTAACTCCCCTTTTTTGACTGAGTTTTGAAGTCATTCTGCAGGCATGAGGATTGCTTTGCATAATGAAATAGCACACAAAAGAAAGTATGAAAGCAAGACCAACAGGCAGGATGGTCATAAAAAGTAAATTTTCTGAGTTCCTCATGTCCCCAACCAATCAACCAGAAAGGCTCTTTTCTTCTATCCCACTCCTAGGCTTGTTCCTACATGAGTAAGAATTGGCTCCATCTGTGGACAAACTGGGGTCCCTAGGTGGCATAAATAGGTAAGCATTCAGTTACTAGTCAAAAGGTGATTCAAACAAATCCTCCCATCCACCCTGAGATGCCTTGGAAGAAAGACCTGTTGATCTGCTTCTAGAAGTCACAGGCTTTGAAACATTGTGGAGCAGTTCTACTCTGTAACACTTGAGGTTTCCATGAGTCACTCAACAGTTTTTCTGGATTTACCTCCTGGTGTGGCTCATTCAGCCACAGTGGCTGTTATGCAGGCAAATAACCTTCTCTGCATGCCCAACTTCTCCTTCCTCTGCAGGCACCTCCCATGAAGGCATGGAGGATCCTGACTCCTGGAAGTCTGAGTAGAGATGGAAGGTCAGCGAGGTTAGAGTAGGTGACCTGGATAATAAAATTGTTACTGAGAGAGACACTTAGCCTTGTACTTGCCTCACTGTCTCACCTGCAGTTCTCCTCCATCTCCTAGGAGCAAAGGAGAGGGGTCTTCAAAGAGAGACTAGGGAGGGTCATAAAGCAAGCCAGGGGCTTCAAGCACTGTCAGCATTGCTCAGTGTCTCAGATCCCCCTGGTTCAGCCTAGCTGCTGCTATATTTTCTTTCTTCTAAGAGGAAAGCTGTCAGATGACACTGGAAGTTAACTGTTTTCATTAGCTGAACCTGCAGATGGATGATTTTTTTTTTTTCAACCCACATGCTTAGGGCATAACACTAGGATGAGGACAGGGACCCATTCCTGGGACCACCTTGTGAGCCGATTAGAGGTTGCAGGTTGTATATTACATGCACGTGTGCCAAACAACTGTTCTGTTGATACAGCAGGGAAGCTAAGCTGTTAGAAAGTAATAACAAACTTAGGAAACTACTTTTATTGACAACACAATGGACAGCATTTGTGCTGCCTGCCTGCTCTTCTGCAAAGAACCCTTGAGTCCTTCTCAGTGATATAGTGCCATGTCAGTAGGTAAAGAAATAGTAGATTAAAGTATCTTTGTTCAATTATCAAGTAGAGCAAACACTTGTTCAAAGTACATGCCAGAAGGAACGATGTCAGATATAGAATCTGTAAGCCTGCAGGACAACATACTTAGATTTCACAGATATAATGTACTTACTACTCCTGTGGGCTGTTACAGTTAGGATATTAGTCTATGTGTCCTGTTAAATCATGTATAGAGCTATTTTATGTGACCACTGTTCCACAGACTGGTTTTAGTGAGGGACCAGTTTGGAGGAAGAAAAGAAAATATTGATATTAGGCAGGCTATGAGAATATAAATCAAATCCAAAGTTTGAGACTCAAAAGAATTTAATTATTTATGAAATGAATTAACTTTGGCACTTTGTTCTTCTTTACACCTGCATGAATAGTTCAATTCTTGTTTGTTTTTCAAAAAAATCTTACCAAGAGTGAAATAGAAGATATGTGTTGTTGTTGTTAAATGCCATGAGTCAGTTCTGACTCATAATGACCCTGTGGACAACAGAACAAAACACTGCCCAGTCCTGTGCCAGCCTCACAATCCTTGCTATACCTGAGCCCATTGTTGCAGCCACTGTGTCCATCCATCTTGTTGGGGGCCTTCCTCTTTTTCAGTGGCCCTCCATTTTACCAAGTATAATATCTATCTTGAGGGAATGGTCCATTCTAACAACACAAAGTGTTGTTGTTGTTGTTAAGTGCCGTCGAGTCGTTTCCGACTCATAACGACCCCATGCACAGCAGAACGAAACACTGCCCGATCCCGCGCCAGCCCCACAATCCCTGCTATACTTGAGCCCATCATCGCAGCCACC
>NW_006921591.1:3603288-3619410 GCF_000298275.1 Orycteropus afer afer
TTGCTGTTGGAGACCTCTCGTATCACCCCCAACTGGGTCCCTGTGGCTGACTGTACCTCTGTCTGGCTTCCTGGCTTTAACCCCTTTCTCCTGCTCTTCTGCCCTGCTGTTTTGTGCGTCACTGAGTTGTCCCTGGGGCTGATTGCTCCTCTGTTCGGGTTCCTGGCTTTTTATCCCCTTCCTCCTGCTCTTCCAGCCTGCTACTCTGGGCGGGCCTGAGTTGCCTCTCCTCACCTAATCCCTTCGACTGACTGCTCTTCTCTCTGGCTTCCTGGCTTTTAATCCCCTTTCTCCTGCTCTTCCCGCTTGCCACTTCAGGTGTCCCTGAGTTGTCTCTCCTCATCTGTAAGCCTGGGGCTGACTGCTCTTCTGTCCCGGTTCCTGGCTTTTTATCCCCTTCCTCCTGCTCTTCCGGTCTCACCTACAATCAAAGTAGGTGAGATGAAATCTGGCCATTCTTGCTTCCAATGAACATTCCGGCTGCACTCCTTCCAGGACAGATTTGTTCATTCTTCTGGCAGTCTATGATCCTTTCAGCATTCTTTGCCAACACCACAACTCAAAAGCATCAACTCTTGTTCAGTCTTCCTTATTCATTG
Source organism: Orycteropus afer afer (assembly GCF_000298275.1). Lineage (NCBI taxonomy): Eukaryota > Metazoa > Chordata > Mammalia > Tubulidentata > Orycteropodidae > Orycteropus > Orycteropus afer. Next base: position 3,603,888 of record NW_006921591.1, read on the forward strand.
TCTAGCTTTCACATGCATATGGGGCGATTTAAAATCCCATGGCTTGGGTTAGGTGCACCTGAGTCTTCAAAGAGACATCTTTGCTCTTCAGCATTTTAAAGAGGTCTTTTGCAGCCGATTTGCCCATTGCAATACAACATCTGATTTCTTGATTGCTGCTTCCATTGGTGTTGATTGTGGAACTAAGTAATATGAAATCTTTGACAACTTCAATCTTTTTCCATTAATTGTGATGCTGGTTATTTATTCAGTTGTGAGGATCCAGTTGTGAGAAGATATATAGTTTTACTTAAAGTTCTCTATTAATTTTGAATTGTATTTAATGTTTAAGAACTTAAAGACTTTCAAGATTATTCTACTGGTCAGTTTCAGTGAGCTGAATAACATTTATCACTTACTGAGATCATGCATAAATAAAATGGTAAAGTGGGGGTGATACACCAGTTAATGAGTGTTTTATTTTGTCTATGGTAGCTCTTGGGAGCTCTGGCAGCATAGTGCCTAAGGCACTTGACTGCTAACCAGAAGGCTGGCAGTTCAAACCCACCAGCCACTCCTGGGAAGGAAGGTTGGGCAATGTACTTCCATAAGTGATATTTCCTCGGAAACCCAAGGAGGGGTCGCTGTGAGTCAGGTCTGACTCGATGGCACATAACAACAACAACAACAATGGTAGTTCTTGAGTATGCTTCTTTAACTTTGGCTGCACTCTGGTAGCATAGTGCCTAAGGCATTTGACTACTAACCAAAGGGCTGGCGGTTCAAACTCACCAGCCACTCCTCAGAAGGAAGGTTGGGCAATCTACTTCCGTAGTGATACTGCCTCGGAAACCCAGGGAGGAGTCACTGTGAGTCGGGGCTGACTCAACAGCACATAACAACAACAATAGCACTGAAAAAAATACCTGAAGATTCTTTTTGTTGAAAATCATATTTCATTTCGATGAAAGGATTTTCTTTTTCATTTAATGCCAACAATGTAAATTTTGAAAGCCTTCTATGAAAAGTCCATCTTATGCATACAGTTCAACTAATCAATTATCTGATTAGTAATCTGATTCTAGTCATTTACTGCTTGTGGTGTGAATACCACATGTTGAAGACAGCCTGTGTTTTAATTTTCTTTGTGACTTAACTAGTAGCCAACTGTCACTAAGGATGTGTTATTTTGTCAAAAGTGAGTCAAGAGATAATTGAGCTACATGAAAACATTTTCACCATAATCTGTTCTCCTACACTAGACAGTGAAACAAGCACAAATAGTTAAGCATCACCAAAAATAAATGTGTTATCAGGAGAAAAAGAAAAAGATGATGAAAAGAAAGCTTTTGAATGAATGTGAACATCGTCATGATTATTATATGTTTATATAATACTGTAAAACTAAATGATTGGCATATAGTCCTTGGCATTAAAGAGGTTATGACTGGTAGGAGGTGAAAACGAAGAAAAACAAAATTATAATACAGCATTATAAAAAAACAAAAACAAACAAAAATAGAACAAATAGTTTATAAGGAGTATACATAATACTGTATAAGGAGTTCTGGTGGTGCAATGCCTAAGGCATGTACTGCTGACCACAAGGTTGGTGATTCAAACCTACCAGCCACTCTCCAAAGGAAGACTGGGCAATGTATATCCATAAAGATTTAGTGCCTCGGAAACTCAAAGGGGGTTGCTGTGTGTTGGAATCTACTTGATGGCAGTGAGTTTATTTTTGTTTGTTTTTGGTTTTTTATAATGCTGTATTATAATTTTGTTTTTCTTCTTTTTGGCCTCCTACCAGTCATAACCTCTTTAATGCTAAGGACTATATCCCAATCATATAGTTTTACAAATAGAAATTTGATGAATTTGTATAGATTTAATGAAGGAACAAATGAATGAACAGAAATACTTTATATGTAGGATATTTAAATATTCTGAATTGGTCCTTAATACTGTCAGTTTCAGTTATCACACTGAATCTTTACACTTTATACATTGGCTGTAAAATGCCATATAACTCACCTTTCCACCTTAAATTATCTATACTAGCCATGTGGATAATAGCTTCAAGGGTATGGTGAAGTTTGGAAAGTGAGTCATTGTACAGTGTCATGAAATCTTCAAATGAAAAAGAAATTTTAGTACAAGTAGGTATACCAAAAACCAAACATACTGCTATGCAGTCAATTCTGACTCATAGGGACCAAATAGGACAGTGTAGAACTGCCTCATAGGGTTTCCAAGGCTATAAATCTTTGCGGAAGCAGACTGCCTCATCTTCTCCTGTGACTAATAGGTTCAAACTATCAACCTTTTCATTAGCATATGAGTGCTTTAATCACTGCATCACCAGAGCTCCTACAAATAGGAATAGATATGAGAAATTGCACAGAAAGAACTGTGCAATACAAGGGACTTGTTATTGATTTTACGTGTGGCTCTTAGCTGTAATTGTGTTACATGTTCTTCCCTAAACCAAGCACCAAAAAAAAGTGGGATTACCAAGATTAGCTTAAATCAATCAAAATCCACTTCCCAGGGTGAAGAAGGAATCTATTATACTGAACTGCCTAATATTTTTTGGGGAAAAAAACTATTCTGTTAAATATTAGTAACTATTATTCATTTGGTTGTGTATGGGTAGAAACTCAAAAAACAGTGGCTATTTTATTTTTCTCATGCATCTCATCATTTACTTTTACAAATAGAAATTCTACAAATTTGTATAGATTAAATGAAGGAACAAATGAATGAACAGAAATACTTGATATGTAGAATATTTAAATATTCTGACTTAAATACACTGCCTCAGAGATAGACAGTGTAGCTCTATGGCATCATTATAACCCAAACTTGCCCTGTTTTTCTGTTCAACTGTACTTAATATGAGACTTCTGTTGTCAAGGTAACTGCTAAAGCTCCAACTCTCACTTTCATGTCCCAAATAGGAAAAATGGGAAGAAGGGTGAGCCCCCTTCTTTTTAGGACTTCCTGAAAACCCAAGAAGATAATCCACTTATGTCTTACTGGCCAGAACTTTGTCACATAACAACATCTAGCTATATGGGAAATGTGCCCAGCCAAAAAAAAAAAAAAAAGAGGGTTTTTGCTAAGGAGGATGAGGGAGACTGGGTGTTGTAGCAAACATCTACCAGAGTCTATTATAGATAGCAACAACAAAGGGTAGCATACGCAAAAACATAGAGGGTGAAAGCAAGACATACAGAGAACAAGGAGCTGTCCCCATTCTCTACCATCCAACCTACCTCTATTGCAAGGAATTTTAAACAGGGAAATAGCAAAGGAATAAGAAGGAGAGGCAAAGGACATAATAAATCAGCAAAGTGTTGAGACTGTGTATAGATAATTAGGATCTTGTTTTCCACTGTGTCATTTTTTAGCCTTCTTGGAATATTTTACATATGAAAGGATATTATTTTTCCAAATATGGAAATGTGCAAGTCAAGGTATGAATGATCTTCCTTGCCTAACTGTCTTAATTAACAACAAGGTCACCTTTGGGAAAAGCAAAATAATTGTCTAGAAAGAAAGTATTATTATGAAAAGTATCAGGTCTTCTAGAAGTAGAGGAAAGAGGCAAATGAAGAGCTAATTAGCTACAAAAAGCTGTGAGAAAATTATTGGTAAATTAGAGTTCATGTATATAAAGTCTCCTTATTATAAATGACAACATTTTCTTTATTCTTTTAAAGGTAGCCAACCAAGTTGTTCAAGCTCTGCTCACTCAAAAGGTAAGTCATTTTCTGTCTTTTTTTCTTTTCAAAGTGCTTATTTGAATAGATTTGGACTCACATTGTCAAAGTAGGAAATTGTGATTGATATATGCAATCCTTTTCTATTTATTCACTTAGGTTGAAGCTGTGCATGTTTTAGGTAGCATATAAAGTAACATCAATGACCAACAGAATTATAAAATCCAAAATCTTTGTAAAGTGATAGAAAGCCTGTCAAACATGAAAGACTTCCATGTACCCAGATGTTTAGCAAACCTATCATTTTTATTTCGCAAATGTAAATGTTAAATAAATTGGTGGATTTCTTTGATTCCCACAATACGAATGTCCTCTATGAGCGGCATCAGCAGAAGCCCAGGATTCAACAAGGGAGTTAAGGAAGCCTTAGTTGCTCTTCTGTAGAAGGGGGATAACAGTTCTCACCTCTGGGGGTTGCTGTGGCGATCCCATGAAAGGAAACACGTAGGTCAGTTCCTATAGAAGCCAGTTGGTGGTAAATGTAGAATAAGTGGCAACTACTATAACGTCACAGTGTGACATTTCTGTGCCTACTCCTTTGTTACTTCTCTTTTCTGCCTTTAGACAATATAAAATCATATTGCTGGGACAGAGTGAGTTAATGCAGTCACTGTTTGCCCAGTTTTGGCTGGTTTGATGAGTTTTACTGAACTTTCCCCATCTCTTGCCATGATGTTTCTCAAAGGTGAAAATCTAGTTCCTTCAGACTTTGGTTTTTCTGACTTCTCTTTCTATAACATGGAGGCTTCCTCTCGCAAAGAAACCTTACATCATGCAGTGTTTTCAGGAGGCTGTGGCTAATGAAATTTATGTTCTTTTGATTTTTAAAAAGGGAAAAGTATTTTATTCAGCGTTGACTGCTTCTCATAGATGTATTTAAATATTATTTTTAGTTTTTACTGTAAAAGCATTGTGATAATATTTCTGCTAGATTTTTTCTTCTAGTACTTCTGTCAAAAAGCCATGCCTCGACAACTAATTTTAAGTGCTTCAGGTTTTACACTAAAGTCACATAAATAAAAAGATTTAAGTACACTTGTATAGAGTTAAACTTATGTTCCATTGTGAGTAAAACACTAAAATAGTAATGCCTTAAATACATTGAAATGTTATTTCCTTCTCATATATGAATCCACAGGTAGGCTGTGCAGCTCTGGTATGGAAATCCTGTTCCATAAAGTTCATGGGTCCCAGACTTCTCTCTTGGTGTTCCATGCAGTATGGAATCCAGTTTCAAAGTTACTTCATGGTCCAAACTATCTGTGCCAGTGCCAGCCATCACAACTACATTCCAGCCATCAGGAAAGAAAGAATTTTTTGAAGAAAGTGAAGACTGTAAAGTGCATATATCAATTGTCTTTTAAGGGAGACTTCCAGTAGGTTTCACACCTTCTTACTAATTGCATCTCTTTGGACAGACCTTAGTCACATGTCTACATTTAAGGAAGCTGACAGTGAAGTCATTATGCTTGTACAGAGCTAAAGTTTGAGTGTTATGGAACTATGAAAGAGAGGTAAAAACAGGTATTGGAAGACAATTTACAGTTTCTGCCACAAATTATTTGAATGCCTTTTCTTTTCCAAAGGCTTTACTCTCTCAATTGCTTTTTTCCTGTTAGAAACTATGAAGGAATCAATGCTGCAGCTCTGTGTGTAACTGTTGAAAGACTTTACATGGCAGTTTTATTTTTAATGGTGCCTCAAAAAAAAAAAAAGAAAGAAAAAAGAAAAAAAAAGACAAGGAAGCCGTCTGGTGCAATAAAGAGGAAAATGAGACCCTTCAGGTCAGCCACAAAAAAATAGCACAAATCCAAGTGATAACTAGTAAACAGATAAATCTGCCTTGGTACAGTTAAGCAGTAAGATACAGAAAGACGTACTACTATGAGATAGCATACCTCAGGGGCACGGTGAGGCAAGAAGACATGCAGGGGGTTTTCGGAGATTCCAAAAGAATCATGTTCTGCAGAATTGCTACAAAAAGTCTAAAATTTCTCTTTAATTAAGAACATAATATAAGAAATAAAATTACTCCAAATGCAGAAGAGAAAACAAATTCTGAAGAGGAAATCTAGACTGCACAGTGTGAAAACAGCACTCTCAGGTGATTTATCCAAGTTACACATACACGTACACACACACATTCCTTGAGGTGAAATTATAGGCATGACCATAAAGGTTTAGAATCTATCATTTGTCATGACTCAAAGGCAAATTTGTTGTGGATTCAGCGCTTCACTGGGCAACCAAAAAACATTTTTCATGACAAAGCATGAATTGTAACAGAGTGTATTTCTTTTCTCAATACTGACAGAAAAAAATAAAAATGTTTTCATTTCCATAAATCTGTCTGTTGTTAAATGTACATATACTGCCCTAGTCAGGTAACTGAGTTTATCTCAAAAACGTGTGGATTCCCTTAAGAGCAGCCTGCCCCCTTTTACATCAGTAAGGCTAAAGTGACAACATTAAACCCAGATCACTTGTATTTATGCCTCCAAATCATGGAGTCAAGTTTAAAAGCAAAGTGAAATTGATAGTCCAGGCTAAGCTTATATCTTTACCTGAAACATACTTTATCTTCATTAAGTCAATTACACTCACTGGAAATGTAACTCTTCTTATTTTGTTTTGCTTTTTAACTTTTTATTGTGGTTTGTGTGAAAGTTTGCAGAGCACGTTAGTTTTCCATTCAACAATTCATACACATTTCCTTTCATGACATTGATTTGCAGCCCCTACAATGTGACAGCACTCTTCCTCCTTTCTCCCTGTGTTTCCTGTATCCATTCGTCCTTTCCTATCCCTTTCTGGCCTCTGAACTTTATCCCTGGACAAATACTGACCACACCTTTTGATCTCATATAGTTGATTGTTCTAAAGAATGCATACCTCCCTGGTGTTATTATTCACCTTACAGGCTTGTCTATTGTTTGGTTGGAAGTTGAGCCATGGGAGTGAGTTCTGTTCCAAGCTTAAAGAGTGACTAAACATCACAGTTTCGGTGGTCCCACCAGTCTCTATTAGACAATAAGCTTGGCCTTTTCTGTAATTCTGAATTTCCTTGCACATTTTCTCCCACTCTATCTAGGACCTTCTATTGTGTAATTGACCTAATGAAGATAAAACATGGATATATTTATAGTGCATAAATAAATCCATTTCAAAGCAGTTGGTATGGTAGCCAGGCACTATCTAGTTCTTCTGGTCTCAGGGTAGTGCAGGATGAAGTTTGTGTGGTCTATTAGTCCTTTGAACTGTTTGTTTCCATGGATCTTTGATTTTCTTCATTCTTCCCTTGCTTTGAGCAGCGAAAGACCAATAGTTTCACCTTAGATAGCCTCTCTGTAGCTTTTAAGACCCCAGTCACTACTCACCACCATAGAATGTAGAACATCTTCTTTGTAACTATGTTATGTCAGTTGATTTAGCCATCTCCCAACACCGTGGTCGTAAACCCTGTGACTTACTACCTTAAGGTGTTTGGTTATGGCTAAGAAGTTGTCATAACTTTTCCTCTTGATTGATCTACTATATACATGGATATATTTATAGTACATTAAAATGCATGTATAGAAATACCCTCTGCTAACCTATGGTTGTAGGTATAGTCCTGTTCACCTATTCATATCTGTTCAGTTTGCTGTCTACATATGTATCCACTCGTAGATTATTGTTTGCTATTACTGACACTGCAGGATTATATATGTAATAGTATTTACCTTTACTGTCTGTAACTCCTGTACACCTCTCCATGTCTTCCTTTGCCTTAGTGATATTGTGCTGATCATTCCTTGTATTGCCTTTCCTTTCATCCAAATTAACACACATCTAGTTAGGAGCTCTGGTAGCATAGTGCCTAAGGCACTTGACTGCTAACCAGAAGACTGGCTCTTCAAACCCACCAGCCACTCCTTGGAAGGAAGGTTGGGCAATCCTACTTCCATAGTGATACTGCCTCAGAAACCCAAGGAGGGGTCGCTATGAGTCGGGGCCGACTCGACGGCATATAACAACAACAACAACAATTATCTAGTTAGTGATTTTTCCCCTCCCCTTTTCTCTCATCTTTGGTATCCACAGAATGTTTCTTTCTGTGTGTAAACCTTTCCTTGAATTTTTGTAATAGTGGGCTCATCCATGGAATAAGACTGATGTATGGTATAGTCCAACCACACACCTACTATAATAGAAGCAAAAAAGAAATGTTGTAGCTGTTGCTTAAAGAATTCCAAATTCCCACATGTTTCCCTTAAAGCAGGAGTGGCAACCACAACATTTGTGCCCACTTCTCTAGCAATGGTCTGTGTGGATCTGGTTCTCTGAAAAAGTCTTGTTTGTATTTATTATGCATGTGCAAGGAGTCAGACCCAATGTTTAGCACTTTAAATACATTAACTCATTTTGTTCTCAGTGCATGGGACCAAGAAAATTAGAAATAAGTAATTTGTGCATAGTTACAATTGCTAAGAAGCTCAGACTTTAACTTAGGGTTATTGCCCTGCAAACCCAATGCTCTTACCTACTATACCATTTTGCATCCATAATCCTATTCACTTGCTTACTGGTTTCCCCAACATAGTTCAGCAGAACAGAAAGATGCCATGAAAATCAAGAAATAAAATCCAATTGTTAGACATCATCTCAGGGGATAAAACAAAAGGTCAGGGTACCCAATGGAATTCTTAAAACTTCTGGAAGAATTGCCATTCCTTTCTAGCAGGAAGAGCATCTAGGCTCTGACAAGTATGGAGTCAAAACAAACTGTGAATTTGGAGTCAAGCTTTCTCAGAATCAATCTTATTTTGGACCATAGAACTTCACAATTGCCAGGAACCATAAACCAAACCAAACCAAACTCACTGCCATCGAGTCAATTCCAACTCATAGCAACCTCTCCTTGGGTTTCTGAGTCAGTGTCTCTACGGAAGTATATTGTCCAGTCTTCCTTCCGAGGAGTGGCTGATGGGTTTGAACTGCCAGCCTTCTGGTTAGCAGTCAAATGTCTTAGGCACTATGCCACCAGAGCTCTTAGCAAGCATTTAATCTTGAGATTGTCACCTAGCTTTGATAATAGGCTCAACTCAATATAATTGTATAAGTAGTTTAACTATCTCCCAGTTTAAAAAAGGTTTTAATCTGAAGGTTTAGGATGAAGGTGTATCCTATTCAGTTTGCCATGGGACTTCTCACTCCTTATTCATTACAACAAGCCCAATTTTATTACATGTACATAATACTTGCCATGCCTTTTTAGGTATTTGATGCTGAGACTCTTGTTATTGTTGTTATGTGCCGTTGAGTCAGATCCAACTTAGAGCAACCCCTCCTTGGGTTTCCCAGATGATATCACTACGGAAGTAGATTGCCCAACCTTCTTTCTGAGGAGTGGCTGGTGGATTTGAACCGACAGCCTTCTGGTTAGCAGGCAAATGCCTTAGGCACTATGCTACCAGAGCTCCTATGCTACCAGAGCTCCTGCTGAGAGCCTTAGATAAACTGAAGTATAACTAACCTTTTCCAGAAATGGCTTTGCTTTTCATAAGTCTCAAGATCTTTAGCAGAGATAGGGATATGTTAGTGAAAGCCACTAAGAAAGATGTGACAATGAGAGGCTATGGGTGTGGTGGCCAATAAGCTTCAGAGAAGGAATGAGGTGACACTTGACAAGCCTATGATGCAGGTGGACATCTGGTCTTTTGAAAAGCATGGTTTTATGCATTGCCTCATTTTACAGATGAGAAAGTGAGGCCTAACCAGAGTAAATTATATTCTCAGGCCATGTGAGTATTGAGGACCAGTGCCCTGGCTCCCAAACTCCCAATCCAGAGTATTACTGTGATAGATACTGCCTCTGAACTAGCTACACCACTACAACATTTTTGCATGATAGAGTCAGATGTAAATAGTTTTCAGCAATACTCCAGTAATAATGTTCGTATATGTCCTGCTTCTTAGCCACTGGAGTTTTCTTCAATTTTCTTCAGCATAGAATTGACCACAGTTTTACTCTTAAATTCAAAAAGTACTTATGCAGATATAGTATAGCAGTGGGTCCAGAATCCTCTTCAGCCCCAAGTGCAGGTGAAACTGACCAAGGTCACAATATCCCTTATGGATCCTCCCGGGAACTTATGGTTTGGGATCATTAAGATACAGAGGGCCCACTGGACCAGTGTAGCACATGCTCAGTATATTTTGCCCTCACATTTAGCTGTAATTCCTTAGTCTCTTGTTTGGAAATGATAGTCACATTCAGAATGTGAGGAAAATAGATTTGGCTAATTTTCACACTCTAAAGACCACTATACTTTCCTACATGAGTCCAGACATAGCCTTATTTTTGGCATCATTTTCCCATGATAAAAATTATACTTCATGTCCTTTTCATTGCAAAAGACACCTCCTATATTTTCAGTGGGAGCTCTGGTAGCACAGTGCCTAAGGTGCTTGATTGCTAACCAGGAGGCTTGTGGTTCAAACCCACCAGCCACTCCTCAGAAGGAAGGTTGGGCATCTACTTCCGTAGTGATACTGCCTTGGAAACCCAAGGAGGGGTCACTATGAGTTGGGTCAGACTCTATGGCAGATAACAACAACAACAACATATTTTCAATTGAGTCTTCCTCTTGAGGCTAAGATGTATTAGGAAGTCATAGAAAGAGTAAAGAGTTGTTAAGAGAGGACAGTCCTCTCTCCTTGATCTATGATCTAAGCCTATAAGATCTAAACAGAAGAGAGTTATATGGTTTTTAAGGATTATGTGGGAAGGATGTTCTAGGCCTTGTCTCTGTAACTAACAGTGTCAAAGTAGTTGCCCTTGTACATAGGCTACATGTGTCATACGTTCCTGTATGTCAGTGGGCTCCTATTGTGAACACAAAGGAAACAAAGATGGTCATCACCCTCTGTCCAGGCATCACAACAGTGGTCAGAGGAAGAGAAGGCTTTATTTTTTTTTTCCCTCATGTTCTATTTTTCTAGTGTATCTGTTTGTGTGAATGTGGGCACACAGGCATGTTTTTGATGGCAGTTTATTTGCATAGTAACTGCCTAGCATCCATCACCATACACAGATTGATTGAAGATACTAAGATTTTTAAAAACAACACAAGCAATTCTTTTATGTCTAGAAATTTTCATTCAAGCTCATCCCTGTTTGCCAGTGATTTTAAGAGCTGTGTCACAATCCTGCAGCCTTTGTTTCCCCATCTGCAGAGGGCTCAACTGAATAAGCTAATTGTGATGAACAGAGAGGCCTCAGGGTCGATAAATTGTGTTCCCATTAATGAACTTTCACCATGCCCTTAGTAATAGTGATGGCCATTGAACTGTGGGTATTGGTATAAAAACTCTCTCTAGGGTATATTGATTTTTTGTCTTTCATTCCTTTTTTGTTTTGTTTTAACTCATCTGAAAAACTCTTTCAAGTTATTCTCAGCTCTGCTGCTAAACATGTCACTATTATTGCTTATAGGCCCCTGTTTTCCTTGTAGAATGCACACTTGTGTGTTTCTGTTGCCATTTCTCCACCTGCTAATGAAAATGATTCCATTTTCCCACCCAAGAGGTGCTATTAATATTTATTTACCCATAGTCAAGTTTTATTAATTACTTAATTAGCAGTTGTGAAAACAATTAGTGTTTGGGAGCAGGCAGTGTTATATACATGCTAAGAACAAAAATTAGCATAAATGAGACAGAAACAGAGGTTGAATTATAAATAATTTAAACCAAAGTAACCTTTTAGTGTGAGCAATGTCTAGGCCCCCCAAGATAGTTCCTGCCAAATGATGTGTGTGCTTATATATACTTACACACTCATGTTGCTGCCTTGGCTGTCTCCTGCCCTCCTCTATCTGGTACATAGGAGCCTGACATTGAACCTGAAATGAACTTGACATTTCTGTTTCTCAGCTCTTCACCAATCACTTGAAATCATCCTATGCATAAGCCTTGTTCATTCAACCAGAAGGTGAGGAGAGTGTGCATTGTGCAGTGAGCCACACCATGGCCTGTATCTTTGCCCCTTTTAAGAAGAATTAATAATAGTGGTCTGTCTTAGTTTGGAAGCTCCACTGAAACCTGTTCACCATGGTATTTGAAATACTTGTGGCATGGGTTCTAGAATCACAGCAATATACAAGCTGTCACCACAGTATGACAAAAAAAAAATGACAAACAAGTGATAAAAACAAAGAAGAAGGATTGGTAATTGGAAAATATGGCTTTGGTGAAAGAAACAACACAGGAGATGGTATGATAGAATTCTACAAGACCAACCAAAATACAACTGGAAATACCTTTTCTCAACAGCATAAATGACAACTATACACATGAACCTTGATGGATGGAATACACATGAATCAAAGTGACTATATCCGTGGAAGGAGATGATGGAGAATCTCAGTATCCTGAGTCAGAACAAGGCAAGTGGCTGATTGTAGAATAGACCATCAATTGTTCATATTTAAAGTTGAAGCTGAAGAAAATTAAAACAAGTCAATGAGAGCCAAAATATGACCATAAGTATATCCCCTCTGAACTTAGAGAACATCTAAAAAATAGACTTTACACATTAAGTGCAAATGGCCAAAGACCAGACAAGTTGTGGGATGACATCAAGTACAGTCATACATAAAGAAAGTAAAAGGTCATTAAAAACACAGAAGGAAAAGTGAAGTACCACCAAAATGCTGTTCAAAAAAGTCTCTTAAAATTACTCTTGAGCATGGAGTAGCTAAGGCAAATGAGAGAAATGACGAAGTAAAAGAGTTGAACAGATTTCAAGTTGTGGATCAGAGAGACGAAGTAAATCATTATAATGAAATGTACAAAGATCTGCAGTTAGAAAACTAAAAGGGAAGAATACCCTCAACATTTCTAAAGCTGAAAGAACTGAGGAAAAAAATTCAAGCCTTAGGTTGCAATACTGAAGAATTCTGTGGGCAAAATATCGAATGATGCTGGAAACATCAAAAGAAGATGGAAGGAATACATAGTGACTGTACCAAAAAGAACTGGTAAACATCCAACCATTTCAAGAGGTAGCATATAATCAAGAACGAATGGTACTGAAAGAAGTTCAAGCTGCACTGAATGCACTGGTAAAAACCAAGCCTCCAGGAATTGACTGCATACTAACTGACATATCTTAACAAAGGTTTGTAACACTAGAAGCACTCATCTTGCTGAGAAATTTGGAAGACATCTCCCTGGCCAACCAAGTGGAAGAGATCCACATTCATGCCTATTCTAAAGGAAGGCGATTCAGCAGAATGAGGAAATTATCAAACCGTGTCATTGATATTATATGCAAGTAAAATTATACTGAAAATAATTCAAAAACTACTTGTTTTTGTACTTGGAGAAGTACATCGAAAGGAAACTGTCAAAATTCAAGCTAGATTCAGAAGAGGATGTGGAATGAAGGGAGATCATTGCTGATGTCAGATGGATATTGGCTGAAAGCAGAGGATATTAGGAAGATGTTTACCTGTATTTTATTGACTATATAAAGGCGTTCCGCTGTGTGGATCATAACAAATTATGAATAACACTGAAGAATGGGAATTCTGTAACAATTAATTGTTCTCATACAGAACCTGTAAGGAGCTTTGGTGGTATAGTGCCTAAGGCATTTGACTGCTAACAGAAAGTAGGAGATTCAAACCCACCAGCCACTCTGTGGGAGGAAGACTGGGCAATCTACTTCTATAAAGATTTACTGCCTTAGAAACTCGAAGGGAGTCGTTATGAGTTAGAATTAACTCGATGGCAGTAAGTGTATGTTTTTTTATACAGAACCTGTATATAGACCAAGAGGCAGTTGTTCAAACAGATCAAGGGCTTACCGTGTGGTTTCAAATCAGGAAAGGTGTGGGTCAGGGTTATATCCTTTCATCATATTGTTCAGTCTGTATACTAAGAAAATAATCCAAGAAGTTGGACCTATGAAGAACATGACAGCAAGACTGGAGGAAGACTCATTAACAACTTGCAATACTCAGATCACACAACCTTGCCTGCTGAAAGCAAAGAAGAAGCACTTATTGATGAAGATCAAAGACTACAGCCTTCAGTATAGTATACACCTCAACATAAAGAAAACAAAAATCCTCACAACTGGACCAATAAGCAACATCATGATAAATGGAGAAAAGATAGAAGTTGTCAAAGGTTTCCTTTGACTTGGATCAATAATCAGCACCCATGGAAGCAGTCAATAAATCAAATGACATGTTGCATTTGGCAAATCTACCGCAAAAGACCTCTTTAAAGGGTTAAAAATAAAAAGCAAAAATGTCACTTAGAGGACTAAGCTACACCTGACCCAAGCCATGGTATTTTCAATCACCTTATATACATGTGAAAGCTGGACAATATCTAAAGAAGGCCAAAGAAGAATTGATGCCTTTGGATTGTGGTGTTCATGAAGAATATTGACTATATCATGGATTGCCAGAATGAATAATCTGTCTTGGAAGAAGTACATCCAGAATGCTCCTTAGAAGCAAGAATGGTGAAACTTCATCTCACATATTTTGGACATGTTATGAGGACTCATCAGTCCCTGGGAAGGACATCATGTAGCAAAAAAAGAGGAAGATCCTGAAAGACATGGTATGACACAGTGACTGTAACAATGGGCTCTAACACAGAAACAATTGTGAGATGGTGCTTTTGTTGTTGTTAGGTGCCTTCGAGTCATCTCCGACTCATAGTGATCCTATGTACAGCAGAACAAAACACTGCCTGGTCCTGTGTTAGCTCCACGATCCTTGCTATACCTGAGCCCATCGTTGTAGCCACTGTGTCAATCCACCTTGTTGAGGACCTTCCCCTTTTTCGTTAACACTCTACTTTATCGAGCATGATATCCTTCTCCAGAGAATTCTCCCTTCTGAAAACATGACCAAAGTAGGTCAGATGAAGTCTGGCCATTCTCGCTTCTAAGGAGCATTCTGGCTGCACTTCTTCCAAAACAGATTTGTTAGTTCTTTTAGCAGTCCATGGTACTTTCAGCATTCTTCACCCACATTGCAACTCAAAAACATTAACTCTTCTTTGGTCTTCTTTATTTATTGTCCAGCTCTCAACTGCATATGAGGAGATTTATAATACCATGGCTTGGGTTAGGTGCACCTTAGTCTTCAAGGAGATATCTTTACTCTTCAGCACTTGAAAGAGGTCTTTTGCAGCTGTTGTTGTTGTTGTTATGTGCTGTTGAGTTGGACCCAACTCATAGCGACCCCTCCTTGGGTTTCCAAGGCAGTATCACTATGGAAGTAGATTGCCCAGTTTTCCTTCCAAGGATTGGCTGGTGGGTTCGAACCACCAGCCTTCTGGTTAGCTGTCAAGTGTCTTAGACTCTGTGATACCAGAGATTTGTCCCATGCTATACATCATCTGATATCTTCATTGCTATTCCCATTGGTGTTGATTGTAGAACCAAGTATTATGAAGTCTTTGACAACTTAAGTCTTTTCTACATTTATCATGATGCTGCTTATTGGTCCAGTTGTGAGAATTTTTGTTTTCTTTGTATTGAGGTGTAATCCATAATGCAGACTGTAGTCTTCAGTCTTCATCAGTAAGTTCTTCAAGTCATGCTTACTTTCAGCAAGCAAAGTTGTGTCATGTGCATATTGCAGGTTGTTAATGAGTCTTCCTCCAATTCTGATGCCGTGTTTTTCTTCATATAGTCCAGCTTCTTGGATTATTTGCTCAGTGTACAGATTAATAAGTATGGTGAAAGG
>NW_006921591.1:3620206-3640747 GCF_000298275.1 Orycteropus afer afer
GCGTATTCTTCCCTTTTGGGTTTCTAACTCCAGGTCTTTGCACATTTCATTATAATAATTGACTTTGTCTTCTCAAGCTGCTTTTTGAAATCTTCTGTTCAGCTCTTTTATCTTGTCATTTCTTGCATTTGCTTTAGAAAATCTTTGCTCAAGGGCAAGTTTCAGAGTCTTTTCTGACATTCATTTTGGTCTTTTCTTTGTTTCCTGTCTTTTTAATGACCTCTTGCTTTCTTCATGGATGATGTTCTTGATGTCATCCCATAATTCCTCTAGTTTTTAGTCACTGGTGTTCAGCGTATCAAATCTGTTGTTTAAATGGTCTCTAAATTCAGGAGGGATATATTCAGGGTCATATTTTCACTCTCATGGACTTGTTTTAATTGTCTTCATATTCAACTTGAACTTGCATATGAGCAATGGATGGTCTGTTCCACAGTCAGCTCCTGATCTTGTTTTGGCTGAAGATATTGAGCTTTTCCATCACCTCCTGCCACAGACATAGTCAATCAGAATTCTGTGTATTTTATCTGGCAAAATCCACATGTATAGCTGCCATTTGTGATGTTGAAAAAGGTATTTGCAATGAATAAGTCATTGTCTTGCAAACTCCTATCATGCAATCTCCAGTATTATTTCTATCACCAAAGCTATATTTTCCAACTACTGGTGATTCTTCTTTGTTTCCAACTTTTGCATTCCAATCACCAGTGATAATCAGCAAATCTTGATTGCATGTTTGGTCAATTTCAGACTGCAGAAGTTGATAAAAATCTTCAATTTTTTCACATCTTTGGCTTTGGTGGTTGGTGTGTATATTTGAATAGTAGTATTAACTGGTCTTCCTTGTAAGCATATGGATATACTATCACTGACAGCATTGTACTTCAGGATAGATCTTGAAACATTCTTTGTGATGATGAATTCCATGCCATTCCTCTTCAACCTGTCATTCCCTGTATAGTAGATCATATGGTTGTCTGATTCAAAATGGCCAAAACCGGTCCATTTCCATTCACTAATGCCTAGGATGTCACTTTTTATGCATTCCATTTCGTTTTTGATAACTTCCAATTTTCCTAGATTCATCCTTTGTACATTCCATGTTCTGATTATTAATGGATGTTTGCAGTTGTTTCTTCTCATTTTGAGTCATGCCAAGTCAGTACATGGAGGTCCAAATGCTCTACTTTATCCATATCATTAAGATTGGTTCTACATTGATGAGGCGGCTCTTTCCCAGTTGTATTTTGAGTGCCTTCCAACCTGAGGGGCTCGTCTTCCAGCATTGTATTGGACAATGTTTCAGGGCTATTTGTAAAGTTGCCCACTAATATATAGACAGTGTTTCACTGCTTTTCACAAGGTTTTCACTGGCCAATTCTTTGAGAAGTGGATGGCCTCTTCCTTCTTCCAAGTCTGTCTCAGTCTGGAAGCTGCATTGAAACTCATCCACCATGGCAACCCTGCTGGAGTTTGAAACACCGGTGGCACAGCCTCCCGCCTCACAGCAACATGCAAGCCACCACAGTATGACAACTAACAGACAAGTTTATCCCCCCTAGCTGTTCCAAACCCCTGCACTCACTTCCTGGCCTTCCCCATTACCTGTATCTAGCTGTCAGCTCTGGATTCCTGCTTCCTGCCTGAGACTCCCTCTCCCCTTACCTGTATCAAGCCATTGATCACTGGCTTCCTGCTTCCTGCATGTGGGCTCTCTCTCCCCTCTGGTGCAGGACTGACAACTGTTTCATACTGTTATAAATAGGATTGCTATGAGTCAGAACCAACTCACCAGCACCTAACAACAACAGCAGTAGAGGACATTATGATTGATGCTCATGTAAAACCTTTAGAGCTAGATCTCTCTTTACAAGTAGGTTGATAGAAGAATATGAAATAAGCCCACCCTCCTCTCTGATGACTAGTGAGGCTCTGGGGCCAAACTGATAACTGGTTCTCTCTCTTGCTTGCAAAGCCCTAAGTAAGGTCTACAGCTGTTTTGTTTCTGAGTATATGGATCTACAAACCAAGAGTGTAGAGGAACCTAAATTCTCTTTATCACACGAATCACTAGAGAATAGAATGTGTCATCAATACTCTGTTTAACAAAATAATCACATAATTTATCAGCTCTTGCTCTGTGTGGTGCTGTACAAGGTGGTAGAATAAAAAGAATGTAAGAATAATATCCCTGTGCTGGTATTTATTTCAGTATCTTTTTTGTCTTGTCTTTTGAGGAACTTGTCACCTAATTGGCAAGGTAAATCTAGAGCACAAGACATAAGATCTATGCAAAATGGTATATGTTAAATACCACATAAGAAGCATTCAGGGCTCGTTGCAGTTCTGAATCCTTAAGATATCAGGCAAAAAAGAAGAGTTAGAATTTGAATTGGACTTCAGTCAAAGAGTCTAACTTGGATTGGAATGGGGAGGTGAATGAGAAGGGAAACTGATGGTAGAGAGGAGGGTGTCACAGAGCTTTCTGAGAGCAATATATAAATCCTTGTCCTCTGCATGGTAAAAGCAGAAGATTTAAAAAAAAAAAAAAAAAATCAGGAAATATTGTTGGAAATGTAGGAAAAGGTCAGCTTTTGAAGAACTTTGAATTTGGGCCTTATTCTACCCTGCCTATCTTGAATCCCATCAGAGGTATGTGGAGATTAAAGTACCACAAGTACCTTTATCACTTGTCAGTGTGTGAAGCAATTCCTGGGTGAGATTCCAGTGAATCATAGGCCTCATGTGTCAGCTCCCCTCATAGAAAAGCTGGAAAAAAGTCTCCATGGGATGTGAATTATTCAAAAGAGGTATTTGAAAAGGATACCAAGGTGTGGTTATTGTACTTCTTACCCAGCACTGAGACTGAAGCTCACCAAAAAATAGGAAATATATAAGTTTGGAGCATTGGCAAGTTTCAAGTCGTCTTTTAAAAGTTGTCACTTCCAAGTTGCTCCTCTCCTACTCACTTCACGACAGAGTCTTTCAGCCACAGTGCCAAGGGCTTTCCACTCATTTCCACAAACTACATGCAAGGCTCCATCAAAAGCAATCATTTCTTTAGTTCATCGGATCTCTATTTACTGCACAAACATTATTGTCCTTGTGGTTTGTGCTTTGTGATTGCTTTTATGAAGACAGTGAAGAGGCAAAATATATAGATGGAAAGTTAAATTGACTTTATATCTCTAAGATTTACTGTCTTCAGAAATAGCATGTTAGCTTAATGCATTTCTGATTTCAATGTGCTTTTTAGTTCATCTTCCCTGCATATAATAATTCTTTCAGACAGTGGGCCTGTGGAAGAAAACACCATGTGTGATTTCTTTCTGGGAGTTTTGAGGAATAAAAATGCTATTTTTTTTACTAATGTATCTGAACTATCCTATAAAATATGGTTATAATATGCAAAATGTCTTTCAGTTATAGATTTCTTTTTCCTCATGTGTTTGTTGTAGGATCTGAGGGAGGAATGTGTAAAGTTGAAAACAAGAGTGTTTGATTTGGAACAACAGAATCGAACATTAAGCATCCTGTTCCAGCAGCGAGTCAGACCAGCTTCTGATCTGATCCTTCAGGTATGTGTTCATGTGCAAAACAATTTTTGCTACTAAAATACTATTGACAGTAAGCTACTCAAGTTTAAGAGTTAGCAACATCTCCATGGGTTAGGCATATTGCAACAGAACCTAGATTCTCTCTCATCTCAAGAGATGTTATTAAAATTGAATGTCTCTTAAATTTCTGACTTTTTAAAGCTATGTGCAGATAAGAAGCACATGAACAAAGAATAAACAGGTAAAAGAGACAAAGAAGGTATCCTCTAGTGAGCAGAAGGTGGGGCCATGGAATGAAGTGAGGAAATAATCGATTAATTTAGGGACCAGTATTAGTAATCTTGCATTCTGTGATAAGGAAGGAAGACTTTTGTATAATGCCAAAGTAGATTTCTTTGTTTCAACCTCTGTAATCAAAGATAGAGCTGGGGTTGGTTTTATTCTCATAGCTCTCTTCATGCAGATGTCTTCTTCACAACACAACACTTTCTACATTCTGCCTCTGTTTGTTAGAGGTTCTGTTTGCCTAAATGCTCTCACTACCCTCTTTTATTTGTTTTGCCTTCAGAGCATGGAAAAAAGTCATGGAAAGCTAAACCACTGAATCATTTTGAAGCATAGGAAAATCTGCCTTATTGAAGGGTAACACACATGCATTGTCAGAGAGAGCTGGAGGACTGATCTTTGCAGTTTTCAATTTTGGGATCTCATTAATATGTGTGTTTGTGCAAACAAGCTCCCATGAGCCTCGGTCAGAGATTTTATGAGGCTGAGCCACCAAGGGGTGCACTGAGCTTTGTAGGGCCCACGTACAATGTCCGAAGCATGTCCCATTGCTGTCTGGTCTGGGTTGGCTTAGAGAAAGTAGACCAAGGTCTTTCTCCAACTTCTGATCCTCCTAACTATGCAATCCATACTGCATCCACTATCCATGTAAGGCTATTTAAATTTAAAGTAATTAAAATTGAATTGAATTAAATTAAAATTCAGTTCCTCTGTCATACTAACCACATCTCAAATATTCAAAAGGCACATGTGGGTACCATATTTGACAGTGTATGTATGGACCATTTCCATCATTATAGAAAGTTCTACTGGATAACACACTTATGGTTGGTCAAAACTGTGCTGATAATTTACCCTCTGAACTTTAACATAAACATCCTAGGACTCCTCAAGGAAATAATGGGGAATTGCAGTTCATTCCAGAGGAAGACATTTGATAAAGCTGAACATCAAAATGTAATTTGTCCCCCAAATTAAAATAAAACAGCTCTCTGAATTACAATACAGATCTCATCTCTTAAATTAATTTCCTCTCTGCTTTATCTGTTGGAGCATAATTCATAATTTATGACTCAAAAATCATGTGGAAAAAAAATAAGTCTATCTCTATTCCACTTCTGGTCCTGACCACAATAAATGTTTGTTGTAGGGGATCATGCATCTGTAAAAGTTGTTTTTCATTTGCTCTTTCATAATCAAGATCCAATATTTTACACAGCTGTTATATATATGAATGTTTTCTGTCTTGCTTCTTTTAACTTAAGGTTTTTCTGGAACAGTGTTTAAGGATATACAGTCCCTGTTTATGAATCATGATTTCTTTCCACAGTAAACACATATGCTGTAGATATATTTAAGCTTTTTTATTGGCTAGGACAAATTTCTTAAATCCATATCCAAATGGCAAAGAATAATGTGCATGCTGATAATAGAAACTCTGTGTTAGTTACTGGGTGTTTTCAGCCAACAAAGTTCATATTCATCTCTAAATAGTCCTCATTTCCAAGAGCCATTCTAATTTAAATAATATTTATAAAAGATGTACTATTCATCAGAAGGCTGGTGGTTCAAACCCACCAGCCACTCCTCAGAAAGAAGGTTGGGCAATCTACTTCTGTAGTGATACAGCCTCGGAAACCCAAGGAGGGGTCACTATGAGTTTTAGTTACTCATAATTCTGTGACAAAGAAGGATATAAAGTGTATGCCTGTTATCTTACCATTCACAACTGCAGATGAGAAGATTGCTGCTTTTTCAGATGGTCTGTTAATTATTTGACTCATGAGTTTTAATTTTCTGAAGTTGCTTTTGGTTTTAATTGAAATACAAATGCATATCACAGAGCACCAGCTAAAATAAAAGCAATCTGAGCTGAGCTTGCTTAGCATTTATAGAAGCTCAGTAATTATTCGTTGAATGAACCAACCAAGCAGTCAATCAGTTGTCGTGGAGTGTATTCTGACTCATGGTGACCCTATGTGTGTTACAGCAGAACCATGTTCCATTGGTATTTCAAGGGCTGATTTTTTAGAAATAGTTTGCCAGACCTCTTTTCAGAGACACTTCTTAGTACCTTTAAACTTCCAGCCTTTCAGTTAGGAGTTGAGTGTATTAAAAGGAAAAATAAATGACAATTTCACTCTCCAAGCAGGGGAGTTATTTTACATAAACCTAAAGGAGCTTTCTGCCCTCATTTCTTCCTCTAAAGTTTCCCTGTCTTAAGTGGATGCTCTGGTACTATGCATACATGCTTGTCCAACCCCGTCTGGTTGCAGGTATGGGGCTGGCTGAGTGCAGCAAATCCATCAGTTCCCTGGGTCCCGGGTAGTACAAAAGCTCAGATTTCTAAGTAGTTTCCAACATGTCTTAGAAAACCATCTTAGTTGTCATCTGCAGAATATAACCTGATGACCCACTACCATCTGAAACAAGTACCTGTAGAGACGTACAGAAAGATTTTTGAACCCACTATGATTTTGGGTAGATAAATTAAGCTTTTTCATTCAATATTAGAAGAGACAATAAAATTATGAGAAACAGTCAACTGTTTGTCCCTCAAAAATACAGAATCCAATTCATGGATATTATTCAGAAAATCCTTGTATGGGGAAACAAAAGAGGGTACTTTGACAAATTCTGGGATGCTTACAAAAGATGACTGGTACATGATGAGGGTAAGAAGAAAGCATAAAAAAGCCTAATATGAAAATTAAAATCTTAAGATTGACAATAAACTTCTCTATTGATTCCAACTTCTAGAATGGTATCTCTGGAACTGTGGGTGGTAATAAATAAGATTAAGAGGGATCCCTATATTAAAATGTACAATTTGATCTAAATTCAAAAGCATTAAATAACCAGTGTAGTGCATAAAATCCAAGAGGTAGTGCTCTTAATGGGACTAGAGTCTCTAACTGACCTTATTTTAACCAGCAAGCCAAGTTAACTGATGTTCTCCATTTCTTCTTAAATGTTATTGTAGAGCAACTTCAACCCTGTTGAACTTTGGCAGCTAGTAGAGAGTTCTTTACTAAGTCTTCCATACTTCACTTACACTTGAATTGGATGTTCACCAAGAATGAGTTATGTTTGTAACTTTATGGGTTTATGTGAGTAGTGCTTGTCCTGTTGTTGTTGTTGTTGTCATGTGCCGTCGAGTCGGACCCGACTCGTAGTGACCCCTCCTTGGGTTTCCAAGGCGGTATCACTATGGAAGTAGATTGCCTGACCTTCCTTTCGAGGAGTGGTTGGTGGGCTTAAACTGCCAGCCTTCTGGTTAGCAGTCAAGTGCCTCAGGCACTATGCTACCAGAGCTCCCAGTGCTTGTCTTGGTTATTAGTAATTTTTAACTATTATATAAACCATAGGAGCTCTGTTCAACAACAACAACATATAAATAACTGGACTATGGTACAAAACAAAAATTGTTTCTATAAAACAAAGTTGAGTGCTTCAAAAGCTTCTATAAAGACAAGTCACTAAAACATGTTTGTGATCAAATTAAATAAAGGTATATAACTAAAGAATTGTGGGATGTGAAGGACTGAATTAAACATAGAGGTGTTCTGCATGTGAATTGATTCCCAAGTGGTGTTTTTTTTTTTTTTTTTTAACATATAAAATACACATGTGCTTATTTTATTATTTTAAATCTATTGTGGTTTGGATGAAAGTTTACAGAGAAGATTGGCTTCCCATTCAACACGTGATGCATTTCTTGTTTTGTGACATGAGTTGCTATTTCCTCAGTGTAACAGCGCCCTTACCACTTCCTCCCCAGATTCCCTGTTTCCATTTGTCCTTCTTCCCTTTCCCTTCCTGCCTTCTGAACTTTGTTTTTGGGCAAATGCTGTTCTTTGGTCAGATATGGTTGATATTTCTGATGATTACATTCCTCACAGGTATAAATATTCATGTTATAGGTCTGTCTGTTGTTTGGCTGAAAGGTGATCCCCAGGGGTGGATTTGTTCTAGGTTTGAAGGATGTGTAAGAGCCATAGTCTTGGGGGTTCCACCAGTATGTTTCAGACCAGTAAGTCTGGTCTTTTTTATGGTTTTGAATTTTGTACTACATTTTTCTCCCACTCTGTGCAGGAACTTCCATTGTGATCCTGATGAGAGCAGTTGATTGTAGTTACCATCTAGTTCTTCTGGTCTCAGGTTGGTAGAGGCTGTGGTTCACATGGTCCTTTGGACTAATTGTTTCTTTCCAAACCAAAATGACCAAACTCACTGTCATTGAGTCGATTCCAACTCTTAGTGACCTCTATTAAGTTTTCAAGACTGTAAATCCTTTTTTTTAAAAAAAAAATTTATTGTGATTTGGGTGCACATTTACAAAGCAGATTCATTTTACTCTCAACAATTCATGCACATTTGGTTTCATGGCCCTGATTTTAATCCCCAGCCGTAAAAAGCTCTCCTCCCATCTCCTCTCTGACTGCCCCTTCCCTGTGCCCCTGGTATCTATGCATTCCTGTCTGTCCAGCTTTCCATCTATGTGAATCTTCCCCCTCTGATGTCTATGTCTGATTGATCTAACAGGTGCATCTCCCTGGGA
The DNA here is from genome assembly GCF_000298275.1 of Orycteropus afer afer. Lineage (NCBI taxonomy): Eukaryota > Metazoa > Chordata > Mammalia > Tubulidentata > Orycteropodidae > Orycteropus > Orycteropus afer. The sequence goes on from NW_006921591.1 coordinate 3,628,610, forward strand.
TAGGTGGGTGCATCTCCCTGGGGCAGGTGTTCTGCTTGTAGGTCTTTCTACTGTTTGGCTGAGAGCTAATCCGTAGAAGTGAGTCCAGTTCCAGGCTCAAAGGATAACACAGAACAATAGTTTTGGGGTTCCACCAATCTCTATTCAACCAGTAATTCTGGTCATTTTTGTGGTTTTGAATTTTGTTGCACATTTTCCCTCCCACTCTATCCAGGAGATCCAATGTTGATCTCTTTCCGAGTGGTTGGCACTGGCAGCTGGGCACCATCTAGTTCTATAAATCTTTACAGATGCAGACTGCCTCATCTTTCTTTTGCAGAGCAGCTAATGTGTTCAAACCACTGACCTTTTGGTTGGCAGCCAGATTCCTTAACCATTACATCACCAGAGCTCCTTAATTGTGTCCTTATGTCTTTGATTTTTTTTTTTTTTTTTAACCTTTCTTTGCTCTGGATAGGGAAAGACAAATAGTTGCATCTTACATGGCTATTCACAAGCTTTTAAGGCCTCAGTCACTACTCACCAAAGTAGCATGTTGAACATTGTCTCTGTGGACTAGATTATGCCAATTAACCTAGATGCCCATGGAGATTATTGTACTAAACTATCAAGCCCAGTGACTCATTCTCTCAGGTGTTTGGTTATGGCTAAGAAGTGTTCATAACTTTGTACCCTGTATGCTCTACTACATATTCATAGGTATGTTTGCAGCACATATAAATACATATATAGAAATATCCTCTGCCAAACTTATATATACTCATGGATGTAATCCTGTTCTCCTTGCCACACCTGTTCAACTTGCATGTCTACCTATGTATGCACTAATAGATGATTGTTATTACCATTACTTCAGGATTATGAATATAATAGTATTTACCTTTGTTACCTTTAACACTTATGCACCTCCCAGTGTCTTCCTTTGCCCTGGTCATATTGCACTCCCTTCTTCCTTATTGCATATTGCCTTTCCCTTCACCTTAATAAATATAAATCTACTTTCTACTTAGTGATCTTCCTCTCTTCCCCTCCCATCCCTGGTAACCATCAAAGATTGTTGCTTTCTCTGTGTAATCCATTTATTATAGTGGTCTCATACAGTATTTGTCTTTTTGTGATTGACTTGTTTCACTTAGCCTAATGTCCTGAAGGTTCATCCATGTTGTGAGGTGTTTTGTGTATTCATCATTTTTCATTAACATTGCATAGTATTCCATTGTGCATATGTACCATAGTTTGTTTGTTCACTCATGTGTTAATGGGCACTTAGGCTGTTTCCATCTTTTTGTTATTGTGAATAGTGCTGCAATGAACATGAGCATGCATGTATCTATTCATGTTATGGTTCTTATTTCTTTAGGATATATATTTAGTAGTAGGATTGCTGGATCATGTGCTATTTCTATTTCCAAGTTTTTAAGGAAGTACCATACTGTTTGCCACAGTGGTTGTACCATTTTATAGACCCACCAGTAGTGTATGAGAGTTTCAGTTCATGTCCTCTGCCCATTTTTAATCAGATTGTTTGTCCTTTTGTTTTTAAAGTTTGGAAATTTTCTATAAATTTTAGAGATTAGTCCCTTGCCCTTGTGATTTTTTTTTTTCCCCCAGTCTGTAGGTTCACTTTTCACTCTTTTGGAGAAGTCTTCTGATGAGCATAAGTGTTTAATTTTTAGGAGTCCCAGTTGGCTAGCTTATCTTCTGGTGTTTGTGCATTTTTAGTAATGTTTGGTAGTTTATTTATGCTATAAATTATGACCCCTAAGCTTGCCCCTCTTTTTTCTTTGACAATCTTTATACTTTTAGGTTTTACATTTGGTCTTTGATCCATCTTGAGTTAGGTTTTGTATATGGTGTGAGGTATATATCCTGTTTCATTTTTCTGCAAATGGATATCCAATTTTGCCAGCATCATTTGTTAAAGAGACTATCATTTCCCCCTTTTAATGGATTTCCACTCTTTGTCAAGGATCAGCTGCCCATAGGTGGATAGATTAACTCTGACTTCTCAATTCCATACCATCAGTCTATGTGTCTGTCATCGTACTGGTACCAGGCTGTTTTACCATGGCTGCGTTGTAGGTTTTCGAATTGGGAAGTTTGAGGCCCCCTACTTTGTTCCTCTTCCTTAATAGTGCTTTGTTTATCTGAGGTCTCATTCTCTTCCATAGGAAGCTAATGATTGCTTTTTCCATCTCTTTAAAGTATGATGATGGTATCTGGACTGGGACTGCATTATGTCTTTCAAGTGGTTTTAAATTTTTGTTCATCTATTAAGAAAAAAAGAACAAATTGAGAAATCTTAGACAATGCATAAAGCATATATTTCATGCAAAAATAAATAAAAGACAATGAAGGACTCTAATAATAGGATCTCTAGGCAAAGAAGCAGCCCAAGGAGGGATCGCGATGAGTCAGTCTGACTTGACAGCACATAACAACAACATAGATGCACTAAAAGTGTCTTAGAAAACAACTGGTAAATTAACTCTGGCCCACAGACATGCACAATAGAAAGGAACAAGAGTTAATGGGAAATGACCCTCTCCCCTCTGCCCAAGCCCCTATCAGCTGATAACAGGAAGCTGGTGTGACTCATCCGCCTCCGGGCACAATCATCACCCATTTCTCTCCCCAAATTTCTCAGCCTTTTGTGAACATGCATAACCCCCTCTCCTGAAACCTACAAAAACTGAATTTCGATGGCATCTTGGGGAGTCAGATCTGGGTACGAAGATACCCCTACTCCTTGCATTGCCGCTTTGCAATAAATAATTTTCTCTCCCTTTAATCTCGGTGTGTAAACTGTTTTGGCCTGACTGTGTACTGGGCAGGGACCCGTGTTTGGTCCTATAACACTCTTATTTAATAAATACTTACATAGTGTTTTCCATTTAAAATTGTATTCTCCAACCTTTACAGTATTCACCAATTTAATCTCAGTTACAATCCTGACAGTTAGGAGCTATCATTACACCCATTTTAAAAATGGGAATACTTAGGCAAAGCAAGTCACCCAGCTGGTAATTGACAGGGCAAGGATGTAAATGGAAGTCTGCTTCCCTAAGCCCCTCCCCTTCACCTCTATATTATGTAAATTACAGGGAGTGTGAATGGGCTTGAAGAACATTTTCTAATTCCTCATCTAACTGACATTTTCATTAACTGGCCAGCCTGTGACCCAGATGGATCAGAGAGCTTCTGCAGTGAAACTGCAATAAGGAACCTACCATATTTACACATTTCTGAAAAACTCTTGATTTGTGGCATCGAAAATGTTTCCCTCGCCTGTGTGTTCTGCCTTTGTCTTGTTTTGGACACTTGTGTTATCATTATCTTGATATGACATTATTCTCATATTTTCAGCTTAACACAGTTTTTTCTTTTCTTTTTTTATCTGATACTTCAAAGGGTTCTAGTATTCATATTCTTAGGCCAAGATAGAAAGAAAAGGATGTTACAGTGTATATTATTCACACAAACAGTTGAAGATCTGACAACTTAGAACCAAGGTGTAAAAATTTGCTGTCACTTCTTAGAGTCTTAGAGTGCTGACTTTTTTTTTTTTTTTGCTAGTGTTTTGTTTCATATTATTACTTCAGATGACAAGATAAGCTTTTAAAATTCTACTTGTTCTTTGGATTTATTTTTTTCTCTCCTGAATTTTTATTTTCAGAATGTAAATCTATTCATGAGTCTGGTTCTCTACCTGTCTACAAGCAATAAATCCCATTCTCTGAGATTCAAAACTATGCCACCATCACTCAGGGACCTTTAAGAGACATGGCATCCTCATTGTTTCCCCATTGTTGGAGTTCATGTAGCATCAGTGAATCAGAGATTTTCCATGTAACTAATCAATTCATTGTCCTGTATGGGATATGGGATCCTAGCCATTCATGGCAGTGACAGGCCATCCACTGCAATCTCACTGATTAGGATTTCTTGTTACTTTTCATCTCAACTACATAATAATGTCCCTGAAGACAAGAAGTATGCTGTGTGTTGCTTTTCACCCAGCCACAGCGGCTGTCACTGTTTATAATAGGTATTTAACACTTGCTTGCTGATGGCTTAACACTTAACCATTGTTAGCTGCCATTGATTTGGCCCTTCCTAACCCATGGCAACCCCATGCACAACAGGACAAAACATGGCCTGGTCCTGTGCCGTATGCTATGATCAGTTATAGATCAAACCTTTGTGATCCATTGGATTTTCATTGGCCGATTTTAAGAATTAGATCACTAGGCCTTTCTTCCTAGTCTGTCTTAGTCTGGAAACTCGGCCAAAAACTGTTCAACATCACTGTAACATACAAGTCTCTACTGTCAGGCAAGTGATGGTTGTGCATGAGGTACATTGACTGGGAATTGAACCACTTTTCGCATGGAAAGTGAAAATGCTACCACTGAACCACTACTGCCTCCATAATTTTACAGTATTTTTCACAAACAGCATGCCCATGTAAATAATGTGCACAAATATATGAAAGGCAGAAATGGCAAAAATTTAGTAAAAATGCTCTGGCATAGTATGCTCAGCATACACCACACGTCTCATGATATTCCAAGATACGAATTTAGGCCTCATTCACCCTCATTCAATAGTCCAAAAAATGTTACTTTTGATCATATTTGTACAATAAAGGTATAAGCCATGGTCAAGATGTCATGGATCAATTTTGGTGGATCTCAGTCATCAGAAAATAAACAACTGAAACTGTACATTTGCTCTGGGAGGTTCATGCCCTGCCCTGGGAGTAGTACAGGTCCTTGTAGCTGACTTGCATCCAGATGCAACATACTGGAGACAGGCAGGAGGTTGGCCAGAGGGCTGCGCCTGCAGCTGCCATAGCAGAAACATGTGTTGGTCTTGCAGTGATTGGGGGCCAGTTGCCTGCATGCTCCCAGGTACAATGGTGCTAGCCCCATATGAAGCTGGGTGCCAGGACAGAACAGGTGTAGACACACAGTGCCCCAGCACTGCTAGGTCCCTAAACGGCCTGCTGGATGCATCTTGTCTAAGAGAGGAACACATAACCCCTCTGCACCCACAGCTCTCACTCCTGTCTCAAAATGTCCATGCAGGCAAGAGATACAAATGGCCCAAAGATGGCAGCCACCCAGCTGGATGCATGAGGCTGTGGCATGTTGGGCTTGCTAGACTTCATGGCCTCTCTGACCCTGTGTGTAAAAATTAGCATACTTCCTGGGCTGGGGCCAGCAGCCCTGGATAGGGCTGTTTCCAAGTTGGAAAAAGTGATTTCTTTCCACATTAGAGAAAGTGGTTTGCAGTGCAGGGAAAAATCTTGCCAGGAGAGGGGCTGCATTAGAAACTGGAGGGTAGGCTGGTGAGGGTTTGCTGTTGGGGTAAAAACCTCTACATCAACAGACACCAATAGAAAGACTTAACATTAAATCCATTGGACAGAAAAAAATATTGATATTGAGGATCAGTACAAAATAGTGGACTAGGCAGATATACAAACCATACTCTCTACAACAAAGACTCAAGAAACTAAATGAAATGGATTCAGGTGATGACCCTGGAACCTAGAGCTTCAATGGAAAGAATAAAGAAGTAGATTAAATACAAATTAAAGGAAGAGACTGAAGGAAAACAGCAAACAAGAAGGCACACAGAGTAATGAATTGCCAGCTGGCCCAGCACAGCATGGTCATTTTGAATTGTGTCGAGCAGTGTTGTGATTAGGGGAGGAACCAGATAACCAGTTCCATTTGCCCAGGATTACACTGGCACCCATATCAATGACTGGTGACCAAAGAAGTGTAGTCTCCCCCCTTACTCCACACAATATCCCAGTGAACAGAGATGTGGTCCTCTCACCCTCACCCATCTAGCAGCCAATAAAAAAACCCCAACTGCCAGTGTTATGCTCCTTTTTTTGTGTTTCTTTTTTCCCCCCTCTTCCCACCTTTTTTTTTTTGCCCCTTGTTTTTCTTATTTCTCACCCCTCTCCCTTTTTTTCTGATACCATGGAGCAACTGACAACCCCCCCCACTTCCATGATCATCAACTCCCACTTCTGCAAATGACGATGACTGCTCCCACAGAATGAGCACTGTATTCCCCACACAACTGTACTTGACAGCCAGAACTTTCACTAATACTGTAGCACTTTTTTCTCTTTTCCTCTTTCTTCTTAGTTCTTCCCTTTTCCCATTTCTTCTTTCTGTCCTTCGTCTTCCTTCCCTCTTTTTTTTTTTTTTTTGGATCCCATGGAACAGTGCATTGCCCCCACCACCTTCACATACAGCAGTGACACAACCACAGGTGGTGATGCATGATCCTGTGAAATGAGCAGTCACCTCCCATTATGTCTGCAGTCAGCAGCACCCATACCTGCCCCACCACAGTGAATGATGTGCACTCCCATGGAGCAAGTACTGCATTTCAGCTGCAGTGGTATTTGGTGGCTATCACTTGTGCTAGTACTGTGCTGTTTTCTTTTTTCTAAGTTCATAGTTCTTCCCTCTTCCCACCTTCCTTGTTGTTTTCCTTCTTTAATTTTATATTCTTTCTTCCTTTTCTTCTTTTTAAAAATTTTTATATTTTTATTTATTTATATTTTGATTCTGTGAAGCAAGCACCCTGTCCACACCATCTCCACATTCAGCAGCAGCTACCTCCACCACCTCCACAAAGCATCAGAATATGATCTGTGAAGATGGTATAACACCCTACCCCTCACCTCCACAGTCAGTGCAGCCATATTTGGGAGCTAGAACTTTTGCCAGTATTTGAACCGCTTCTTCTTCTTCTTTTTTAAATCTTTCATCTTATTTATTCCCTTCCTCTTTTTATTATTTCTCTTCTCCCCATCCTTTGTTCCCATAGATTGATATCCAGTGACCCTACCTAGCCGTACCAGCCACACATGCCATCTCACCCTCTGAGATAATGCCACCACCCAATCCAGCACCATTGTATTAACAATAAATAGCAACCAACACTTATGCTCTCAACTGAGTCTGCTTTCAGCTGGTCTACATGAGCATAATAAAAGACTCATGCCCACACTCCCACCCACTACCAAAGTCACCTGGACACAGGTGGTGAGTGCTCCAGCACAGTCAAACCAGCATCCAGAGCATTGCCTGATTATAATAAAACAAAAAGTCATGGTGAAGCAAACCAACATACAATCAAAAGATGACTACAATAACAGTACAGTGTGTAGAAAAAAGGCAACTTCAAATCACACACAGAACAGGACAAATGGCTCAAGCAAGTTACCAAAATACAAGATCAGAAAATATTCAGGAAGAAGAAATGGTATTAGAACTTCTTGATAAGTAATTCAAAACGATTAGGCTTAGGACCCTTCAACATATTAAGAAAGAGAGCTAGAAAAACAAGACAACACCAAGGAAGTAAAAATCAAGGAAAACAGACAAAACTCTGGAATTCAGGAAAACAATACAAGAAAAAATTGACAAAATAAATGGAAAATTAGAAACCATATAAAAACAGGAAATACAAATCCAGATTAACACTAAAATTTCAGAAGTAGATAATGCACAGAAGGGCAGAGAAGTAGAACTAGGTCATTGGAAAATAGAATTTTGCTAATAGATCTCTTAATACTGTCAGAGGAATAACCAGAAGAAAGAACAAAAAAAAAAAAAAAAGAAGAAGAAGAAGAAAGCATCAGACTTATGTGGGACACCATCAAGAGGAATAATTTACCTGTGAGCAGAATTCCACAAACAAAAAGAAGCACTGAAAACATTGTCAAAGATTAGTTGGGAGAAAATGTTTCCCTAATATCATGAAAGACGAGAACATATTCGTTCAAGAACCTCAGCAAACCCCAAATGGGATAGGCATCAAAAGAAAATCAGCAAGACATATCATAACCAAACTTTTAAACCAAAATCAAAGAAAGAATCTTGAAAGCAGCTCAGGAAAAACAAAAAGTTACCTACAAAAGAGAGATAAAAAGATTAAGCCCAAATTTTTCAGCAGAAACCTTGGAGACAAGAAGATAAGGAATGACATTTATAAAACCATGAAAGAAATTGCCAACCAAGAATTATGTATCCTGTAAATTTGTCCTTCAAATATGATGGCAAAATTTGGATATTTACAGATAAACAGAAATTAAGGCAATTTGTAAAAACAAGACAGCCTTATAATAAATGGTAAGGGAATCTTTCAGAGAACCAACAACATCAGACAACAACCAGAAATTAAGACACAACATCATCACCTGGAAATCAACTCAGATATAGATATGTCAAAAATAAAACAAGGCTGAAAATAGGGAACTAGAGACGCCAATTTGTACACTATGACAACTACAAAGCAAAAAGAGGAAATAAATGATGTAGTTACAGAAGTTACAAATGCAGAGGAAGTCAAGACAATATCAAGATAGAATAGGCTGTTATAAACTTGGGAAAGTAATTATAAATTATACAAGATAAACTCAAGAAAATTAATAAACCTTCTCACCTTAAGAAGAAAATCATAAAAATTCAGTAAACTCAAAACAACAATAATGGAAGAAATTATTAGAAAATCCATAAACAAAATGAACTCATCACAGAAAAATATGTGGAACAAAGGAACCATCAGCACCACATAAAACAAAACACAGTAAAATTACAAAAGTAAATTCACACCTATTGATAATTAAACTAAATGTAAAAGAATGAAATGCATCAATCAAGAGACAGTAGCAGAAAGGATAAGAAAAAATGGTCCGTCATTATGTTGACTACAAGAAACATACCTTAGACACAAAGACACAAATAAGCTAAAATTCAAAGGCTGAAAAGAAATACATATATCAAGCAAACGGCAACCAAAAAAGAAGTTGCAATATTAATATCTGTAAAGTAGACTTTAATGCAAAAATCAGCAAAAGTAACAAGGAAGAACATTATGTGATGGATAAAGGGTTAGTCCAACAAGAGGACATTAGGATAATAAATGTCTATACACCCGATGAAAGAGCCCCAAAATACGTAAATCAAACTTTAACAAAATTGAAAAGAGAAATAGACAACTCCACAGTAATAGTAGGAGACTTTGATACAACACTTTCAAAAAGGACAAAATGCTAAAAGGAAAGTCAATAATGATACAAAAGATCAAAACAATACAATCAATCAACTAGACTTGATAGGTGTGTATACAACACTCTGTCCAACAATAGCACAATATACATTCTTCTCCAGTGCACATGAAACATTCCCCAGAATAGACTTATGTGAGGCCCAACAAATCAAGCCTCAATAAATTTTGAAACATTGAAATACTATGAAGAATCTTCTTAGATACCAATGCTATGAAGTTAGAAATCAACAACAGGAAAATCAAGAAAAAACTATCAAATACATGAAAACTATAATACTCTGCTTAAAAACTACTGGGTAGTAAAAGATTTAAAAAGTGAACTAAAGGAGATTGAAAACACAATTTACCAAAATCTTTGGAGGACACAACAAAAGCAGTACTCAGAGGACAATTTATGGCAAAAAAATTCAAACATCAAAAAAGAAGAAAGAACACAAATCCATACCTTAATGCAACATCTCTGGCAATTAGGGAAAAAAAAAAAAAAACCTACAGTCACTAGAACAGGAATAATAAAGGTTTAAGCAGAAAAAAAAAAAAGAAAAAGAAACAGAAAGAACAACAAAAGAATAAATCAACAAGACTAGAAGTTGACTCTTTGAAAAGATTAATAAAACTGATAAACTATTGGTAATTTAGCAAATGAAAAGGATGCAAATAACATGAATGAGAAATTATATAGGCAATGTCACAATAAAACCAACTGAAATAAAAAGTATAAGAACAGAATTCTATGAAGATGTGTAGTCCAGCAAACTTGATAATCTAGAAGAAATGGACAAATTTCTAGAAACATACTACTCACCCAAACTAACACAATCTGAGGTAGAAATTTTGAACAAAAAAAGAAAGAAGAAAGAAAAATTTTAACACAAAAGAAGAAATTGAACAGGTCATAAAAAAAAAAAAAAATCTCCCAAGAAAAAAAGCCGTGGCCCAGATGACTTCACTGGATAATTCTATCAAACATTCAGAGAAGAGCTGACACCAGTTTTTCTCAAGCTGTTCCAGGATATGGAAATAGTTGGAATATTCAGAACTCATTCTATTAAGTAAGCGTAACTCTGATACCAAAACCAGACAGACACTACTGGAAAAGTAAGGTAAATATCCTTTAATACAAGAGCTCTGGTGGAGTAGTGTAGGAGCTTTAGTGGCATAGTGCCTAAGGCATTTGACTGCTAACCAGAAGGCTGGTGGTTCAAAGCCACCAGCCACTCCTTGGAATGAAGATTGGGCAATCTACTTCCGTAGTGATACTGCCTCAGAAACCCAAGGAGGGGTCGCTATGAGTCGGATCCAACTCGACAGCAGTGAGGTTTTTTTTGTTTGTTTGTTTGTTTGTTTTTGGTATCTTTCAATAAAATAGATGCAAAAATTCTGAACAAAATCCTAGCCAATACAATCCAACAACATATCAAAAAAATAATACATCATGACCAAGTGGGATTTATACCATGTATGCAAGGATGGTTCAACATAGAAAAACAATCAATGTGATTGTTAAATAAATAAAACACAAGAACCACAAGATCATATTAATCAATGCAGAAATGTCATTTGATAAAATCCAACACCCATTCCTGATAAAAACTCTCAGCCAAATAGGAATAGAAGGGAAATTGCCCAACATAATAAAGGGCATGTACACAAAATCAACAACCAGACAAGGATACCCTCTATCAACACTTCTATTCAATATTGTATTGGAATTCCTAGCTGGGGCAATAGGGTAAAGAAAGTGAAATAAAAATCATCCAGATTGGCAAAGAAAAAATAATACTATCTCTATTTGCAGATGACATGACCCTATACATACAAAAATCAAGAGTCACAGGAGAAAACTACAGAGACTAATTGAAAAATTTAGCAAAGTGGCAAGATACAAGATCAACACACACAAATCTGTTGGATTCCTCTACATCAACAAAGAGAACTCTGAAAAGGAAATAAGGAAAGCAGTGCCATTTACAATAGCTACCTAAAAGATAAAATATTTAGTAATAAATCAGAGTAGAGATACAAAAGCCTTTACAAAGTAAACTATGCAACACTACTAAAAGACACCAAGCGAGACCTACATAAATGGAAGAATATGCCATGTTCATGGATAGGAAGACTTAACATTGTAAACTTTACAATCCTACTCAAAGCAATCTACAGATACAATGCAATCATGATCCCAATTCCAGCATCATTCTTTAAAGAGATGGAAACACTAATATCCAAACTTAAATAAAAAGGTAAGAGACTCCAGATAAGCAAAGCAGTAATAGAGAATAAGGACAAAGTAGGGGACCTCCCATTCCATGATCTCAAAACCAGCTATATAGTCACAGTAGTCAAAACAGCCTAATATTGGTACAATGACAGACGTATAGACCAATGACAAAGGATTGAGAATCCAGAAGTAAATCTATCCACCTATGGACTGCTGATCTTTGACAAAGGTCTGAAACCCATTAAATGAAGAACAGATCATTTCTTTAACAACTAGTGCTAGCAAAATTGGATATCCATTTGAGAAAAATGAAACAGGATCCACCATATACAAAAACTAATTCAAATCGATCAAAGACGTAACAGTAAAACCTAAAATTACAAAGAATATCAAAGAAAAAATAGGGTCAAAATTAGGGTCCCTAACAAATGGAATAAAACACCATGAAACATAACTAAAAATGTGCAAACAGCAGAAGACAAACTAGATGACTTAAAAATTAAACATTATGTACATCAGAAAACTTCTCCAAAAGAATAAAATGAGAATCCTATAGAGAGGGAAAAAATTATTTGGTAATGATGTATTGTTGCTGTTGTTGTTGTTAAGTGCTGTCAAGTCATTTCCAACTCATAGCGACCCCATGCACAGCAGAACGAAACACTGCTCGATCCCGCGCCAGCCCCACAATTCCTGGTATACTTGAGCCCATCATTGCAGCCACCGTGTCAATCCATCTTGTTGAAGGCCTCCCCCTCTTGCCTCAACCCTCCACCCTACCAAGCATGACATCCTTCTCCAGGGAATGG
>NW_006921591.1:3641446-3648646 GCF_000298275.1 Orycteropus afer afer
CACTCCCTTCTTGATTTTAAACCATGTAGTGTCCCCTTGTCCTGTTCGAACGACAGCCTCCTGGTCAAGGTACAGATTCCTCATGAGTACAATCAAGTGCTCAGGAATTCCGATGTATTAGACAAGGACTAATCTCTAAAATATATAGAAAACTTCAATACCTCAATAACAAAATGATGATCCAATTAAAAAATGAGCAAAGGACATGAATGAACGTATCACAAAACACATTCAGGCAGCCAACAAATAAATGAAGATATGCTCACAGTCATTAGCTATTAGAGAGATACACATCAAAACAACGAGATACCATCTTCCTCCATGATTTATAGCAAAATTTGAAAAAACAGAAAAGATCAAATGCTTGCAAGGGTGTGGAAAGACTAGGACCCTCATACATTGCAGGTAAGAATGTAAAATGGTGCATCCACTGTGGAAAATGGTATGGTACTTCCTTAAGGGCCGACTTGATGGCACTTAACAACAACAAAAACAACTTCCTTAAAAAGATAGAAATAGCAATACAGTTATGATCCAGCAATCCCACTACTAAGTATACATCCTAGAGAAGTATGAACCATAACATGAATAGATATATGCATACCTTTGTCAGACATTATTCACAATAGCAAAAAGATAGAAGTAACCTAAGTTCTTCCATCAGAGGAGGAATGGGTAAACAAACTATGGTACATACACACATACACACAATGGAATACTATACAGCGTTAAAGAATAATGATGAATCTGTGAAACACCTCATAACATGGATGAACCTGGAGGATATTAGGTTGAATGAAATTAGTAAATCACAAAAGGATAAGTATTGTGTGAGATGACTACTATAAAAAGTTAAGAAAAAGTTTACACATAGAAGAAATCATTCATTGATGGTTACCAGGCATGGGAGGGAAAGGAAGGAGAAATGACTGAGTAGAGGTTAAACATGTATTAACTTGGGTGAAGAAAACATAATACATAATAAGGGGGAGATTAGCACAAAATGATCAAAGCAAAGGAAGACACTGAGAAGAGCACAGGAGTTGAAGGCAACAAAAGTAAGTAACTATTATATACACAATCTTGCAGTACCAGTAATGACAATAATCTGCAAGTAGATACATAGATAGACACTCAAGCAGATTGAGGGTAGGAGGGTAAATGGGGCTACACCCACAAATTTATATAGGTTTGACAGCGGATATTGCTGCATATGTATTTATATGTGCTGCAAATAAACCCAAAACCAATATATCCATGAATATGGTAGAGCATACAGGGGCAAAGTTATGAGAACTTCTTAGCCAAAATAAAACACTTTGAGAGAAATAAGTTGCTGGGCCTGGGAACTCAGGACTTAGTCTTAGGGGACACTGATGTCAATTGGAATAACATAGTCCATGAAGGCAATGTTCTACTTTGGTGAGTAGTATTGACAGTCTTAAAAGCTTGTGATCAGCCATCTAAAGTGCACTATTAGTCTCTCCCTGTCCAGAGCAAAGAAGAGTGAAGAAAATGTAAAGACTTAAACTATTTGTCCAAAAGACTCATGACCACCTGAACCCCAGCCTCCACTTACTCTGAGAATAAAAGAACTAGATGGTGCCCAGCTTCCACTGCTGACCCCTTGGAAAAGGATCAAAATGGAAGGTTCCAGAGAGAGTGGGAGAAAAATGTGGGAAGAAATTCAAAAATCATAAAAAAGACTAAGCATACTGGTCTGATAGACTTGTGTAACCCCTGGACTATAGCCCTTAGACACCCTTAAAGCCTAGAACTGAATTCACCCCATGGCTTGACTTTCAGCCAAGTGATCAGCCTGTAAGATGAACAGTAACACCAGGGAGGTATGCACTCATTAGAACAATCAACCATATGAAAACAAAAGGGCAGCATTTGCCCATCTATAAATCTCAAAAGGATGAAGGGAAATGGTAAATGCAGGGAGGGAGTGGGAAGAATGCTTTTAAATTGTGGGGATTGCAATGAATGTCACAAAACAAAATGTGCATGAATTGTTAAATGGAAAATGAATTTGCTTTGTAAGCTTTCCCCGAAATCACAGTAACTCAAACTCCCTGCTGTCAAGTCAATTTAACTCATAGTGACCCCTTCTTGGGTTTCTGAGGCGGTATCTCTATGGAAGTAGATTGCCCAATCTTCCTTCTGAGGAATGACTAGTGGGTTTGAACCTCCAGCTTTCTGGTTAGCAGTCAAATGCCTTAGGTACTACTTGAAATAGAAATCATCAACATGTAAAAAATATTGGTATAGTGCACTTATGAAAATAATGTGTGAATTATGTGATACGCAAAATATGTATAACATGTACTTTGTGTAAAATACTGTAATTATGATTTTTTTCTGGGAGGTAATTTTGCATGTGTAGGTTTCTTCACCTCAATAATAGTCTTGATACGATTGTAACTGTCTTGGTGAGAATACCGTGTCTTTTGTCCTCTTCTGTGTATCTCTTGCGTCAGCTCCCTAAAGCTGGCATGGTAAGTGCCCAATTCATATTTTTATATTTCTTTTTTTTTTTTATTTATGAAAAGCAAGTTTTTTAAAGGCTAAAATACACTGCGTGGCACATTAGAATGTGCCACTGAATAATGAACATAGCCACAGACCAGACACCTGAACAATCAATTGAACAACACTGATGCGTTTTCTCTAGGATATTTGATCAATCAGAGAAATGATCAAATTTTCATTGAATGAAAATGTCAGCCATATTACATTTTTAAATATATGTATTTTGCTTTAAAGAGATCTGCTCATCATTGCTTAAGGGTGATGGGAAATATTGAAACAGATGGTGGTAATGGTTATATAACATGATGAACATAATGTCACTGAATTGCACGTGCAAAATAATGTTGAAATACCAAATGTTTTGTTGTATACGTTGCTGTTAGCCTGTTGGCTCCAGTCAGTCCTATGTCATCTTTGAGCACTTTATCTGATAATGTTCTATTGTGATCCATGGAGTTTTCATTGGCAAATTTTGGGAAATAGATTGCCAAGCCTTTCTTCCTAGTCTGTCTTAATCTGTAAGTTCTAGTGAAACTTGTCCACCCTGGGTGGCCCTAAAGATATTTGAAATACTGGTGACATGGCTTCCAGTATCATACCAACATAGAAACCATTACAATATGGCAAAGTGACAGACGGGTAGTGGTTTATACATACATATACATAAATATTTATATATATTTACCACACACTCACAAACATCTATAATTTTCTGCCTTTAAGTACTTTAAACTATATAGATTTGAAGTGAGGTGAAAAGATGAAAGGAAGATGAACTCAAGGAAGGACATTAGGATAATGAAGAGAGCAGTAAGAGAGGAGCAGGTGAGTGGGTAACAGAAAAGTTAAAGCATGGGCAATGGTTCCTCACTTCTAGTGTTGGGAGCTTTTACTTCTGATGGATCAGGGCCTCCCTTGAGCTGTAGGCTAAGAAAGAGTCAACAAAAGAGGCCGAAAAATCAACACACATTTAGAATAGAGCTGCTTCCTGGCTTCCCACACTGCTAAGATAGAAGTTTACTTTTATGAGTTACTGTAATTGATTAGCTCTGCCCCTGGGCTGCTTGTTGTGGCAGTCATGGAGGCAGTCTCAGCCCAGCCCTACAGGCCTGATATCTAATTTAGAAAGACCCACAGGGTACCAGGAGGAGCAGACCAGGGATGCTTCAGGGATGCTGAGCAGCACCAGGGCCCAGATGGTGCAGTATCCACTGGCAGTGAATCTGTCATCCTGCATCATCAGAGGGCTTGGTGGCTTCATTATGGGCATCTGTCAGACGTGAGACCATATGGAGAATGTGCAGTAGGGATTCTGTCTCATGCAATAAGCACTGGAAATGACATTAACTTGTCAGAGGTGGAGTAGCGGCCTCTCTGCGAGGTAAGCAATAGTTTGAAAGATCACTCAGAGCCTGCAGGGCAGGCCTTTTGATGATGAGAGGCACTGCACAAAGCTGGTTTAGGATAAAGTGAGAGCAGCAGAAAAGATGAGACAGAATCTTCAGGGTTACTACAAGAAGTGATTCCTTTTGTATACTTACTTCACCCTCAGCAGTCTCATTTTCTTTCTTCCTGACACAGATTCTTTAGTCAAGCAGAAATACTTTCACTCCATAGAGCATGACATACTTTTCCCTTCAACTGCTCCATTTTGTATCTCATTTCTCTGTTCAAGATGATAGTCCTCCTCTACACCCCACTCCACTATTCCTCTTCATTCAATTAACAAATTTGGAGCACTAAAAATCTGTTAGTATACAGATTCTGAGTATACACTGGGAAGAGGCATTCCCTCAAGGCCCTGCGAATACAGATAGTCATGTGGGATGCTACAGGGGCAGAGCAAGGGACGTGACTTTGCTTGAGGAAGTGCTTGGGGAAGGCCCAAGTGAGGAAGCAATGCCTTCCTAGAGGTCAGTGGTGGTTTAGTGATAGAATTTTCACCTTCTATGTGGGAAACCCAGGTTCGATTCTTGACCAATGTCCGGCCAATACTCCTCAAGCACAGTTACCACTTGTCTATCAGCAGAGGCTTGTGTGGTACTGTGATACCTAACAGATTTCAGTGGAGCCTCTAAACTAAAACAGACTAGGAAGAAAAGTCTGGTGATCTACTTACAAAAATCACCCAATGAAAACCTTAGGAATCATAAACATCCCACCCCATTGTGCATAGGATCACCATGAGTGGGGGATCAACTTGACAGCATCTAATAAGAATAACATGTTAGACAGACATGGGAGAGTCAAGTGCCAGCTGGAAGAAATAGCCTGTGTAAAGCTATGAAGGAATGAAAAAGTCCTTCCAACCTTGTGTCTAAATTCATATGCTTTGGAAATGCTTTTGGAATAAAATGAAACACAAACACACCCTACAAAATCTCTTCTCCTTCTCTACACACATTCTGCTCCCTAAGTCCTAGCCTAATGTTGATATGTTACTTTATAAGTGTCTTTAATTCTTTTTTCATACATGTTTGGTTTTTATTTCCAAATTAATTGATGGAGATTTTCAATTCTTTCAAAAGACCTAGAGCTCACTGGTCCATGTATCATGACTAAATGCTGTGTCATGATCAGCTTGCTTTCAGCATTGATTACTGAGAGTGAATGAAGTCTGTTGTAAAGGAATCAGGGTATGATTTCTACTCTTTAGTTGCTTGATTTGCTTTTATATACTTAGAGACAAGGTCTTGAATAATTTACCTTTGGGTTTTCCCAATACATAACTGAAAAGAGATCCTCAATAAATGTTGAGTGAATTAGTTATTGAGCCTTGGAAAAGAAGAATAAAAGAATGAAAAAGCTCACCAACAGAGGAGGTAGAAAGATATGGCTTCACAAATGAAATGACTACAAGGAGGGAAAAGAAGAGAAAGGAATGAGAGCAGTCCTCATGGTACTATGGACATAGATGAAGAAGGTACGTTTTGAAATAGTATGTTTAGATAAGTCAGGACAACAAGGGAACTTACCTCTTCTTTAAAACGAACTCCAGTTATATGTTTTCTTCTTAAATCTCTTCCTATGGCCAATGATACCTCAGATATGCGTTCCATCTTGGAATTTTTAGCTCCCAATAACCATAGAAAGTTATATACATGGGTGTGCCTTTGGTGAGAAAGACAACTGTTTCCATATTGTTTCATGGGTATGAGTTTTTAATGACCCCTCCTCAAATGTTAAAACCAAACCAAACTTGCTGCCATCGAGTCAATTCAGACTCCCATAGTGACCCCCATTGGGTTTCCGAGGTGGTAAATCTTTATGGAAGTAGATTCCCCATTCTCCTTCCACAGAGTAGCTGGTGGGTTTGAACCATCAGCCTTCTGATTAGCAGTCTAATGCTTAGGCACTGCACCACCAGACTTCCTTTCCCAAATGTTAAGTTCTTTAAATAGGACACCCAGATTCTTATTCTATGCATCCTCCTAAAATTAGTTATATTCCAAATATGTATTAATTGATTTCAAGAGTACATTAATTGCTTTCAAGAGCACCATCCTTTCACCTGAAGCAGTGAGAAATCTCATGCTCTAAAGACCAAATTTGGAAAGTCACACGCCTTAAGGGCCTAATCCAGATGAAATAATAAGCAAAGAAGACTACGTACTGTGCTGCTTGTCTCCAGTCAACTGTGACAATGTGGAAATGCTTCTTAGCTGCTGCCATAGTGTTAGATATTTTAAAAAGAAGCTGGAAATACATATTTGTGTGTATCACCTTTTCAATTTAAATGTTGACGTCTGATTCAAATATTTTATAACACAGAAGAAGCCCAGTAAAAACATCTATAAGCCAGATATGGCTTTCAAACCACACTTCTTTCTCTGCCCTGATGATAATGAGTTTGTACTTTAAAATACGTTGCAATGCTCAGAGAATGAGGCACCAAGCCTCTCAATCAGATTCATAGTACAACCAGACAATATAACTTAATTCATTCTTTCCACAAGAATTCACTGAGCAACCACTGTGTGCTTAGTACTTTGCTAGCTCTGGGGACACAGAGATGAATAAGACACAATCTCACACCTCAAAGGGTCATGATTTAATAAAGAGACAGATATATAAACAAATAATTGAAGTAGAATGGTAAATGCAGCAAAAACTTTACCAGCAAAAGATGTCAGAGCAAAGAGTGATTGAGTCTGTAGGACAACACATCCTGCTGGACTGTCATAACTATAGGATGACACTCCAAATCTGTGTAGTGTTCACAGGTTGTACCTGATTTCTAGATAGCCAGTAGGCCATTAGAAAAAGGGTACCAATAACTAATATGAATTATTCCACAAACATCACATCCTTCCAATGAGAACCTAAACAATGTTTTTGCACATGGCAAGTAGCTTTTACTACTGAAGGATCAGACAACATGCAACCAGAAAAGTTCCATCACAAGCAGCCTCCCACTTAAAAACTGTCTGGGTAGAGATGATGACTCTTCCACACACACCTCACTTCATGCCATGGGTGAGGGGCCTTAAATGAGACCCTATGTACTGCTGGTCTCCCTGTGGCTAGGTAGGTCCACTTAGGTGGACTGTAAGTTTATGCTCTGTGTCCACCTGCACCATAGCAGAGGAAACCCAGAATACTTCCTCTCCCAGCTATTTTATACTCCCAACCTAAGTGAGTAATTATATCTTTTTTTTTTTTTTT
>NW_006921591.1:3655214-3659219 GCF_000298275.1 Orycteropus afer afer
GGTTTAGTCCAAATCTGCATCCTTTCCTTCAAGGCTCAGGGGTCCAAGATTATCTTCTGTGTCTGTGTTAATTGGTTTCCCTTTTCTTAGTTGAAGAGGGTCTGTGCAATCCTTCTGCCTAGTCCGCCATCTTGCCCCGCCTCAGTAATTATATCTTTTTAACCCTGTTACAAACATCCTACTGCATCATGCCCCTCTAACTTCCTGAGAAGGGGGTGTGGGGCTGTTGGCCCAGAAATGTTTTTAATCTTGCTAACAAAAATCACGCCTCAGTGGATGTGGTGGTTTGTACCAAGGCCCAAAGATGCTAGCAGGGAAAGGAACAATGAAAACCACGGTCAGCCAGCTTGTCCAAAGGATTTGCTCCTCGCAGACTATCTGAGGTATCAAGGAAGTCTTCCAGGAGGAGGTGACAGTTAAAATAGACTTTGAAAGATGAATAGGAGTTTTTTTATATAGAGAGGATAACAAGGTTCCAAAAAGCACTCTGTGGAGTAAATTAATTACCATGCTTAATAAAACTTAAAAACATGCGCTGCCTCCGGTATGTAGTGCCTGAGGCATTTGACTGCTAACCAGAAGGCTGGCAGTTCAAACCCACTAGCCATTCCTTGGAAGGAAGATTGGGCAATCTACTTCAATAGAGATACTCCCTCGGAAACCCAAGGAGGGGTCTCTGTGCGTCGGAAGTGACTCAATGGCAGTGAGTTAGTTTTGCCATCTAGTTGATTCTGACTCATAGTGACCCTATAGGACAGAGTAGAACTGCCTCATAGTATTTCCACGGCTATAAATCCTTACAGAAGCAGACTACCTCGTCTTCCTCCCACAGAGTGGCTGGTGGGGTCAAACTACAGGCCTTTTGGTTAGCAGCTGAATGCTTTAACCTCTGTGCCACTAGAACTCCTTACTAAGCCTAATTTGTTGTTGTTATGTGCCCACGAGTTGGCCCCAACTCATAGCGACCCCTCCTTGGGTTTCCGAGGCGGTATCACTACAGAAGTAGATTGCCCAACCTTCCTTCTGAAGAGTAGCTGAGGAGGGTTTGAACCGCCAGCCTTCTGGTTAGCAGTTAAGTGCCTTAGGCACTATGCTACCAGTGCTCCCACTAAGCCTAATACTTGGACTTATATCCAAATAAACCTCAGGTAGTAGTTTTAATCACAGCTATAAAACTATGAAATTATTTTAACCTCTAATTCTGTCTAGCTTGGCCCTCCCAAGCTCTTTAGGCAGTATCAGAGTAACTCGTTGAGCTCCATAGAAAAAACCTCTGCAGAGTGCAAGGCTGTGCTAGTTGAATTCTTGGTCACCATGACCTTCAACAAGATTTTTTTCTAGTTTTTTTTTTTTTTTTTAATCTGAAGATGAATCTAGTTAAGATGAGTTAAGAAATTAAGAAGTAAGAAATCTGATGACAAATGAAGAGTCCTTTGTGACTAAAGTTTGTTTTAAGGATTTTAACATTAATGAAGGTTCAAAACCTGAATATAAATCAACATTATATTGCAATAGACTAAGTGATTGAAATGTAAATTCAGGAAATGCACCTTGTTACATGCTGTATTCAGGCTGTATAATTTTTTCATATTTCAGACTTATAAGAAAACCTGATAATCCTGGATTTAGTGAATTTCATACAATAACACTTCCCCCGATAAAAATTGTTATTAAGTATTACATTTTCTTAAATTTTGAATAAATGTAAGGATTTGGAAATGCAAAGGACAGAAAGTACTGAGAAAGGAATGGTGATGTTGACTTGGGGATTTGATTATGCAGATTGGAGCATTAATTTCTTGGCACTCGGAGTTCTGGATTGTCCATTGCTATCAGTGGATGTCACACCAGGGAAATCTTATTCCTGGCACAAAAAGATTAAGTAACCCAAACTCTGACATGAAAGACCACTGTTTCTAGGAGTGAAAAGCAATTCTACCTTTGTTCTGTCACCTCTCTTACCACAAGGGTGCACTTGTTTGAGAGTTCCTGCGAAACATCTTATATCCAGAGCCACTTTCTGGAACCAGGCAGCGATTTGCAATCTGCTGCTGCTATCCAAAAAACCCAAACTCATTGCCATTGAGTCAGACCTGACTCATAGTGACCCCTCCTTGGGATTCCAAGGTGGTATCACTATGCTAGAAGATCACACAATCTTCCTTCTGAGGAGTGGCTGGTAGGTTTGAACCACCAGGCTTCTGGTTAGCATTCAGATGCCTCAGGCACTATGCCATTGTTTGCATTTTTGCTGCTACCCAGGAGAGCTTTGGAACAAGTCTTTAACCTTTCATGCTGCCTGTGAAAAAGCATATCTTTGAAGACTTGAGTCCCGGCTGCATGGGTCAGATAGTGGATAGGAAGATGGGGTTTACCCAAGAAGCATCTGGGGTCTCTCAGCAGAGCTCACCAGGAACAGACGGAGTCTCCATGAGGTTAGAGTTCAGGCAGGTCTGAAACCCAGAAGTGCTTGGGTTGGTCAGACCCTAGAGACAAATGGGATTGGCCTTCAGCTGTGCTTGACCCACTGTGGTGGCTAAGAAGTATGCTGGGACTCGGCTCACAGTGGCTTCTACACCTATCAGAGGGATAGAGATAAATAGTCCCAAGGCAAGGTGCCCTCCTGTCTGGATAAAGTTGATTTATAGTTTGCACCTGGCTGTACCAGAGAAGTTGCCTTCAAGGGCAAAATGATATCCCCTATTCCACTGCAAAAATAGCATGGTGCCACGTCTGACCTCCTCTAACTTCAAAAGGTGGGAGAAGGATCAAGATCCACAGCCCAAAGCCATTTACTATGAGGTAGAAGTTTGAGACATGTCTCCACCCTCTAACCTTTATACGAATTCTGACACCAACCATCCCTCCCTCAGCACTCTCTACTCCTTTGCTGGATTTAATAATCCATTGCAATGGCCACACATACTTCACAGATTATGTTGTTGTTGTTGTTATGTGCCGTCGAGTCAGCCCTGACTCATAGCGACCCCTCCTTGGGTTTCCGAGGCAGTATCACTACGGAAGTAGGATTGCCCAACCTTCCTTCTGATGATTATGGGATTTATTAGGGAAGTAACAGGTTATGGTTCAGCATCAGGAATGCTCAGGATACAGTTCTTTGATCAGGACAGCCTCCCTTCAGCAGTGCCTGAATGTAGGTCTCTGTCTGGCCCTCTGCCCCTCTGACCTCTGCCCTGCCCAGCCAAGTGTTAACAAAGCTCTTTTAGCTCTTCCAATAAATGCCTAGAGGCACCCCACTCCACCAGTAACCTTCACCCCCAAAGACACTCAGCTTTTGTGGTATGTGGGTCAGTGAGCCTAGCTCCACAGAAAAATGTCCAGAGGCACCCCACTCTGGCAATAGGCCTTCTGCCTGAAGGCACTCAGTCTCCACAATTCATGGGTCAGGAAATTCACCACTCTGCCTCATGCAGGTCTCTTGAGTCCCCTGCCTCTGCTGCACTGTTTCTTTGTCGCTGCTTCTTGCCATCTCTGTTGTCACAGCTCTCTGTCTTCTGGATGGAGGAGGTTCAGCACAGGAGTCTCAAGTCCAAAGGACATGCTCCATTTCTGGCTTTTCTTTCTTGATGGAGTGAGACTCCCCATTTCCACCTCTGAGATGGCTCATTTGAAGCCTGACAGGATGGCAAAAATGACCAATCCCCATTTTAGGGTTCCATTCACATTATTTGTATATCCCACCCCCACAAGGGTATTATACACCTTATTTACATTTTATTTGCAAGCTATCCAATCCCCTTGTTGGGCCACAAACACCTCACATATGCATAGTCCTACCTAGTTATCTGGTGGGAGTCAGAAAGACTATGGCTAGAAGGGCCACATTAAGTAATTCACTGAACCACACACACCCACTACTACATACACATACACAGATGAAAGAAGCCAAACTCAGTGCCGTTAAGTTGGATCCTACTCATAGCGACCCCTCCTTGGGTTTCTGAGGTGGTATCACTACAGAAGTAGATCACCCAATCTTCCTTC
>NW_006921591.1:3660564-3664625 GCF_000298275.1 Orycteropus afer afer
TTGACTGCTAACCAGAAGGCTGGCGGTTCAAACCCACCAGCCACTCCTCAGAAGGAAGATTGGGCAATCTACTTCCGCAGTGATACTGCCTCGGAAACCCAAGGAGGGGTCACTATGAGTCAGGTCTGACTCAACGGCAAATAACAACAATAACAACATATGAAGAAAAGGAGCTCTGGTGGCATAGTACCTAAGACATATGACTGCTAACCAGAAGGCTGGCAGTTCAAACCCATGAGCCACTCCCTGGAATGAAGGTTGGACAATCTACTTCCGTAGTGATATTACCTTGGAAACACAAGGAGGGTTGCTATGAGTTGGAGACGACTCCACGGCAGTGAGTTTGGTTGGTATATAAAGAAAAGGAGTTCTGGTGGCATAGTGCCTAAGGCATTTGACTGCTAACCAGAAGGTTGTCATCAAATCCACCAGCCACTCCTTGGAAGGAAGAGCAAGCAATCTACTTCCATAGAGATACTGCTTCTGAAACCCAAAGAGGGGTCCTTATGAGTCAGGATTGACTTGTCAGCAGTGAGGTGTTTCTTTGTTTTGTTTTGTTCTTTTATATAAAGATAGGGTATTGCAGTGACTCTCGGCACATCAGCCAATTAAAAGGGACGTAAGGGTCTGTTTGCAGTTGGCAACGTGCTGCACCTTGGACAAATCAAGTTACGTATATTTGATCAGTGTCCTAAAAACCTGAGCTATAGACAGCACTATTGTAGATGTAACTGCTATTTCCCTGGATAAATACATGAATCTGATAGCCTAGTAAGGAGCTCTGGTAGCGTAGGGCTTAAGGCACTTGACTGCTAACCAGAAGGCTGGCAGTTCAAACTCATCAGCCACTCCTCGGAAGGAAGATGGGGCAATCTACTTCCATAGTGATACTGCCTTGGAAACCCAAGGAGGGGTCGCTATGAGTCTGGACTGACTTGATGGTACATAACAACAGCAACAACACTAGCCTAGTAACATGATCAAACTATTTTCCCTAGGAACTTATTTTTGCCAAGGAATACCAGTTGGAGGACATATCTGAACTTCAAAGATCACATAACCTCACTCCTTGTTATCAAAGGGGAGACTGACACTGAGATTGGTATGAGGCCACACAGTTTATTTAGATGAGTGGTGACTAACAGCCAGGGCTCCTGCCTCCCAGCCCTGAGCCTTTTCCACTATGCCATGGGGTAATACATTTGAAATGCACCTAAATTAAGAAAGAGTGAGAACATGGTCTAAGAAATATACTTTCAGGCTAATAGATGGAGTGGGCTGATGGAACACCAAGAAGGCACATTTGAGAGGACCAGTAAGGTAAGAGGAAAGAGGACATCACTGTGTGGAGTAATGGAGAGATTACTTAAGATCCAAATTCTTGGACTCAAGTTCCCAGTCCACATTTTGATTGGGTGACTTTGAGCAGGTTCCTAAAAATTTCTTTCTTTTTTTCTTTTTCTTTTTATTATGATTTGGGTGAAAATTCACAGAGCAAATATAATTTCCATACAGCAGTTCACATATACTTTGTCTCATGACATTGACCACAATTTACCACAATGCAACATCTCCCCTCCCACTTCCTCCAGATAGTTACCTCTTCCCTGTGTCCATCCCTCCACGCACTCCTACCCCCTGAGCTCTCTCCCTGTGCATAAGCAGCTGTTCTTTCTCTCATGCTTGTTCTCTCCAAGGAGTGTATCTATCTCAGGTAAATGTTCAACTCATATGCCTGTATATTGTTTGGCTGGAAGCCACAGGTGTGCATTCAATTCCAGAACTGAAGGGCAGTTAGGGGCCATAGTCTCAGTGGTTCCACCAGGTTCCATTGGGCCAGCAAACCTGTTCCCCGCTTTTTTTTTCCCCTAAATGATTTTGAGTTTTGTTCCACATTGTTTTCTCTGTCTATCCAAGATCTCCTACAAAGATCTTCTTCAAAGTGGTTGACAGTAGTAGCTGGGCACCATCTAGTTCTTCTGGTCTCATAGTCGTATAGGCTGCAGATCGGATGGTGTATCAATCGCTAGGACTGATTGTTTCCATGAATTTTGGTTTTCTTCATTCTTCTTGGCTCTGGACAAGGAAAGAGCCATCGTTGCATCTAGATGGCAGCTTGCAAGCTTTTAAAATCCCAGTCGCTACTCACCACAGTAGGAGGTGGAACAATGTTTTGTGTAGTATGTTATGCCAATTAAGCTTGATGTTCTCTGTGACTATGGTCCTGAGCCCACAGGTTCAACTACTCGGTCCCTCTTGGTAGCTGTCTGTGACCAAGCAGTAGCTACAACCTTGTCCCCTTTTCAGCCCCATTATACACCTGGGAATTCAGATCATACACATAAAATTATTGGACCACTGTCTGCCAACCCTATACATGTTCTTGGGTGCACTGTCCACTTCATATACATACATAATATTTCAGCCTGTCCACCCATCTATCCACCCATATACCGGTGTTTGCCTTCACTGACCATGGTGTACTATGTGCCCAAAAGGGTTCATTTTTGTTGTCTGTACTTCCCAGGTACCTCTCTACGTCTTTCTCTTCCTCAATGCCACTATATTGATCACTCACATTTGATACATTGCCCTTCTCTTCAACCAAATCAGTACTTATCTCTACCTATCTAACAGTGTTTCCTACACTCCCCTTGCACCCCTGGTAACCAACAAAGGAAATAACCTTCCATAGATAAACGTTTCCTTGACTATTACAATAACGGACTAATACAATATTTGTCCTTTTGTGATTGACTTATTTCACTCAGCTAATGTCCTCCAAGTTCATCCACGTTATGTGGTGTTTTGCAGATTCTACATTATTCTTTAGGGTTGCATAGTATTCCACCATGTGTTTGTACCATAGTTTGGATATCCATTCCTCAGTTAATTGACACCTAGGTTGTTTCCATCTTTTGGCTATTGTAAGTAGTGCCACGGTGAACATGTGTGTGCATATATCTGTTCTTGTCATGGCTCTCACTTCTTTAGGATATATACCTAGTAATGGAATAGCTGAGTCAAATGGTATTTCTAGTTCCAACTTTTGAAGGAATCGCCATACTGCTTTCCACAATGGTTGTACTATATTACAATCCCACAAGCAGTGTATGGGAGTCCCAATCTCTCCACATCCTCGCCAACATTTGTTATTTTCTGTCTTGCTGAACTTTGCTACTAGTGCTGGAGCAAGATGGTACCTTATGGTTGTTTTGATTTGCATCTCTCTAATAGCTAATGATTGTGAGCATTTCTTCATATGTTTGTTGGTCGCTTGAATATCCTCCTTGGTGAAGTGTCTATTCATGTCTTCTGCCCATTTTTTAACTGGATTTTTTGTCTTTTTTTATTGAGGTGTTGGAGTTTTCTATAAATTCTAGAGACAAGTCCCTTGTCAGATATGTCATTTACCAAATATTTTTTCCCAATCTGTAGGTTCTCTTTTGACTCTTTTGGAAAAGTCTTTGGAAGCACACAAAAATTTAATCTTTGGAAGGTCCCAATCATCTGGTTTCTCTTCTGCTGTTTGTGCATTTTGAGTTATGCTTGATAATCTATTTATGCCACATATCAGGGCCCCTAAATTTGTCCCTAGTTTTTCCTTGAGGTACTCTATAGTTTTGGGTTTCACATTTAAGTCTTTGATCCATCTGGAGTTCGTTTTTGTGTATGATGTGAGGTACAAATCTTGTTTCATTTTTCAGCAAATTGATCTCCGGTTTTGCCAGCACCATTTATTAAACAAACATTATCTTCCCCCATTTAATGGATTTTGGCCCTTTGTCAACTGACCATAGGTCGATGGATCTATTTCTGGGTTCTCAATTCTATTCCATTGGTCTATGTGTCTGTCTTTGTACCAGTACCAGGAAGTTTTGACTACTGTGGCTCTATAGTAGGTTTTGAGATCTGGCAATGTAAGACATCCTGCTTTGTTTTTCTTCTTCAATAGTGCTTTGCTTATCTGAGGTCCCTTTCCTTTCCATATAAAGTTAGTGATTGGTTTTTCCATATCCCTAAAGAATGTTGATGGGATCTGGATTGGGATTGCATTGAAT
>NW_006921591.1:3666942-3667437 GCF_000298275.1 Orycteropus afer afer
GTATCACTACGGAAGTAGGAATGCCCAACCTTCCTTCCGAGGAGTGGCTGGTGGGTTTGAACCGCCAACCTTCTGGTTAGCAGTCAAGTGCCTAAATAGTTGTTATTTGCTATTTTTGGTTCTCTGTTCAAAGTATTCCCTTTAGCATCTCTTCTAAGGTTGGTTTGGTTTTAACAAATTCCCTTAGTTTCTGCTTATCTGGAAATCTCCTAATTTCACCATCATATCTGAGGGACAATTTTCCCAGGTATATAATTCTTGGTTGAAAATTTTCCTCTTTCAGGGTTTTATATATATATATATACCATGCCATTGCTTTGTTACTTGCATGGTCTCTGCTGAGAAATCAGAGCTCATTCTTACTGGCTGACCTTTGTATGTAACTTTTCGTTTTTCCCGTGCTGCTTTCAGGATTCTGCTTTGTCCTGGGTTTTGGTGAGTTTAATGACGATATGTCTCGGTGATTTTCTTTTGGGGTCTATCCTGTTTGGGGTT
>NW_006921591.1:3668075-3766851 GCF_000298275.1 Orycteropus afer afer
GTTGGTGGAGAAGGAGGTGCTGGCTCTTGCTCAGGAAGTGAAGTTGCAGGAGGTATGGGTGTACTTTTATCTTATGGGGACTGTTGTTGTCTCCCACTCAGTAGGCAAAAATTACAATTGAATAACCTTAGAAAAAAGACTAAAAGTACATGGACAAAAAATACACCATGAAATCACACAGGAACAGTAACCCAAAAAAAGAAAAAGGGGAGAAAAGAAGAAGAAAACAGGTAAACCTGCAATATCTGGGGACAGGGCACTAAGAGAAAAAGGGTAGCTAAGGAGAACAATGAAGAAAAAACACAAAACAAAATATAAAAACCCAAACAAGGAACAGGGTTAACCAAAAGAGAAAAAAAAGTGAGGGGAGAGAAAAAAAAAAGAAGGTGTAAACTAGGACCTTTTCAGTCATGCTGCAGGTCCAGAGAGTTTTTGGGTTTACTGGAAAGCAGAACAACTTCTTAAGCCTCTGGAATTTGGTAGAGTGCTGTCTCTTTAGGATTTCTCTAGCTGCTGGTTATGTGTTGATTTGTTTTGTCTTGGTTTTATGGTTTAATATTTTGAAAAGATGAAGCTGGTGTATTTTATTTTATTATTGATACAGTTGTGTTGGGTCGCTCTGCCATTTTCTTTGTGATGGTGGAATCACTGTTTGGAGTGTGGATATCTGTTTCAGTTTGTCGTAAAGAGGGTTTAGAGTTCAAAGCAGGAGGTTTTATGGTAATTGGCTGAATATGGTTTCTTCTATTGAATGAGTGAAATTATTGGCAGAGAAGGCGGGAGCAGAAGGAAAGCTTGGTGTTGCTAGGGTCAGTTTCTAGGGCTTTGAGCAGGATATTATTGATCACGTATTTATTTACAAGACCGTGGCTCAACCTCAGGAAAGATTCCTATTGTTAGGGGATTGCAATCTTCCACCAGGTTCAAGCAGACTCAAAGACCCTGCTTCCATGGCCCCATAGCGCCAAAGAATGGTTCCAAGGCAAAATTCCCGGGACCGTACTCAGCTGCTGTTTCTTCATTCTCCCTGCCCCATCTGCCTGTGGCACTGACAGAAACCCACCAGACCGCTAATGGCTGGCTCTGGAGTTTGTCTGTGATACCACTCACCTGCAGCACCAAAGATGCTCACAATTTCAGCTGTTGGAGTCGGGGGAGTACCTGCTAATTACCTGTGGTCCCAATATCTGTGGCAAAGACAAGCACAATGTCTCCCAGTTTGACCCAAGCCCACTCTGTGATCCGCTGGGAGGGAAGGGAGCTCGCCTTCCTGGCACAACAGTGAGTTCTCTACTTGAATCTCAGCGGTGGTGCCCGTGCCCGCCCGCACCCAGATGACCCAGATTACCAACAAAATCAGTTGCTGGAGGCAGGTCCCTGCCACTGCCCTCTAGAATATTGGAGTGGTTGCTGGTATGCTGCCACAAGTTGTCTTCCCTCCCAACTCAGGGATCTTGGGTGGCCACCCTCGCCCACCCAGTCAGTGACTGCCCCAGGGAAGCCTCCAATGGCCTCTGTCTGGTGCCCATCCATCCTCCGCCAGGTAGCTCTTCCTTAAATAATCTCTCTGTGCCTTTCTTCTAATTCTGCTCTTCTGTGTTTGGTGCACTCTGCTTCAGGGAGCTGTTCAGAGCACCAAAATTCCTAATTCAAACTATTGTACCTAGTTTTTCAAGCCCGCATGTGCCAGAGGGAAATAGCGTGCTGCTCACTGGTGAGACTCTATTTTGAATCCACCCTAAAAATTTCTTAAACCTTAATTTTTTCATTGAACAAAGCAAGCAATAAAAATGTCTCTAAATGTGCACCACAATGACTACCATATAGTAAATGCTGAACAAATGCTGCAACTCTTTCCTTCCTCTTTGTGTCAGGTGTGTGGTCAGGTTACTAGAAAAGGGAAAAAGGAGGTACAAAAATTGAAATTAAGACCCAAAGAAATGAAATATTGCACCCAAAATATGTTGTATTAAATCAGTTCCTCTTCACTGTTGCCATTATTTAAGTTGGATTATCCTGAGATTTTGCATTTCTTAGGATTCTCTGGAGATATTTAGCTCTAAGTACATCCTAATGTTATGGCTTTTAGTTAAGTGACTCAGAGTGAATGTTTAAGCAGGAAAATGTGTGTGGGATACACTGGAGTTGGATGAATTAGAAATACCCTGAATTAACCATTTGGAGACCAAATTATTTCCTTCTTTGAATTTTTTTTGTTGTTATTGTTGAAACCATGTGTTTTCTATGATGGAAAGCGTTCTCAATGAAATGGAAAAAAAAAAAATTTTTTTTGAGGTAAAATGGATTTTTATACAATTCGTGGAGCATATATGTCCCAAGAAGTCTCTAGTGCTGGTCGTGAGATGAAGCCTTGTTCTTCACATACATGCATTATACAAGCCCCTACTAGATGGCAGAATGTACTAAAAGTGGGATAACAGTTCCCACTGAACCTGAGAGGCAGAAAATGTACTATATGTATGTACCATGAATCATGAAAAGGTTAAAATACCTATCTAAACTGGCAGTTAACTCTGAGTAGGAGGTGGCTGGATTACAGAAACCTTTGAGAATCTGAGAAGATAATGGATATATAAATACGGAAAAGCATTTGAAAAGTTTCAGGGAAGCCCTCCTATTAACTTCCTGAATTAAGACATTAATCCTAATTTAAGATTTAATCCACAGTGATGATCCACATCATCCACATCATCACTGTCTGTCCTGTCACCTTTTATTCATTTATATCATATTTAATACTTGCTGTTTTGTATTGTTGTTTCCTTTAGGCCTGTTTTGATATCCTAACTAAGTGTGCTAGCTCTCTGAATGTCCACCTTTATAAGTTCAGAGTACAAGTTTCCCTAAGAGAGAGTTGTTTTCAGCTTTTCCTTTTTGCTTCACAGATAGGTAAATATTGAATATGAAGGGATAAGGATCATGTTATATGGACCACATTGCATAGCAGGTCTGTTTCACTGCACATTTTATGTTACAAAGAAAATCAGAATTTCAAAAATAGAATGTTATGCCATTTTTGATATTAGATGAATGCAGATATTTTACATTAAGATTTGCTCATATTTATCATCATATTTGAAGTTATTCCTTGAATTAATGTAAGGATCTCACAAGGGTATGAGTGCAAAATGCTACTGCCATTAATGCCACAGAATAATTTGCTATAAAAATGACATAAGCTGAAATGAAAGTGGCAATCTGTAAGCTCATGGTTCAGATGCAAACTTATCTTCTCATTACTATGTTAGGCACTTGACTGCTAACCAGAAGGCTGGAGGTTCAAACCCACCAGCCACTCCTCTGAAGGAAGTTGGGCAATCTACTTCCGTAGTGATACTGCCTTGGCAACCCAAGGAGGGGTCGCTATGAGTCGGGGCCGACTCAGTGGCACACAACAACAACAACAACATGCATTGCAAAAAGGAAAAATAATTCACACATGAATCCATATCAAAACAGAACATTTAAGATGTTCATGCATGCCTTTTGTGCATTTGAGTGGATTACTACAAGTGATTGTTCATTAAGTTACCAGCCTATTTATTTTAGTAGCTAAATTTTGCTGATATCTTCTGACCAGACTGCTGAAATGCTGAAGATCCACGTAACATATTATTAATTTGTGACTCCCCCAAAGCAATTTCCTAGTGTATAGTTAGCCTTTAGCCTCATTAAGAGGATCCACTGGAACAGTTCTGCATATGGTTGTGATCTGTTTCTGGAGAACATTTGTATCACCCACCATCCAACCCAAAAAGATTCCTTTGTTCCCCTTCCCATTCAGTCCTCCTTAGTCCCCAACCTCAGGCCACCACTGTTCTTGCTGTCACTATGGATTACTTTTGCCTTCTCAAGACTTTATTTTAAATGGAATCACATAATATGTACACTTTTGTGTCTAGCGCATAATGCCTAGAGTAGTACTGTTGCTACTCAAACATATTGTTGTGTGTGTGAGGTGTGCTTCCATGATGTCTTGATTTTTTGATTTGTGATGTGATGTGTCATGTGTACTTCCTTGAAGGCATTCATGCAAAATGTTCAGTAAGTTGCAAGACCAGCTTTTTGACATCAGATACATTTAGGTCTCAGTTAATAGCTAGAAAGGATATCCCAGAATTTGGTGTGCTTGTACAGTATTGCCAAGTGGGAGGAAATGTTTGTACCTTGTCTTCCTAGCTGGATTCTAAGGAAAATAATATAAATGAAAAAGTAAGAATAAGGGCTCTTGGTGTAAATACATGTAGGTTCAAATTCAGTTTTTATTACTCACCATTATTGTGACTTTAGGCAAGTAATTTTGTTTCTTCAAACTTCAGTTCAGAGTCCCTGAGTGGCACAAGAAATTAATGCTGCTGAATAAAAGGTTGGAGAATCAAGTTCACTCAGAGGTGTCTCAGAAGAAAGGCCAGGCAATCTCTTTTCAAAACAATCAGCCAATAACAAATCAGTTTGAGACCTTATAAAGCACAGTTCCACTCTGATATATATGGAATTGCTGTGAGTTGAAATCAATTCAACCACAACTTTTTTTTTTTTTTGCTTTAAAATCAGTTATTTCCTTTTTAAAAGGAGAAAATCAATACTTACCTCATGATTGTTGTCCTTGTGTTGGTATGTTGTAGAGTTAAGTGAGTTAGCATAAGCGACCAATAATAGCTATTTAATTATGCTATTTTTGTATTAAGTTTTGCCTCATATATAGTTTGCATTTCTCACAATGCTGAATGCACTTTTAGGGTTTAATAATTTTTCACTGACACCCTGAGGATTTTCTAGCATTTTGATAATTGTCTCCAATAACCATGTGTACTGTTATAATGTATATATGAACCATTTCCTATTCTTTAAAAGTATTCAGTTGAAAACAATGTTTCCATGGCATAGAAATTGACTCATTTGACACACATCCATAAAATACTACACAAATAATTTCATGGCATAATAAAATGGATAAAATGGAATAATACAAATATGAAATAATATAAATGAAAATAATAAATTGGATAAAACAGAAGAATCATATTCAGTTCATAAAATAAGCATAGTTAAGACACTGTTATTCTCATATGTGGAGTGGAAATTGTAATAAATATTCTCAAAGCTACTGCAAGTATGCCACTTTTTCTGGTCTAAATTTTGTGACTTCATGCAAGTCACTTAAATTTTTTAAGTCTCAACTGGTAAAATAAGGGACTTAGCAAGGTGTTAGGTATCCTTTCCACTGTAGCCTGGCTTATGCTCAGAAAAAAGGATAAGAATTTTCTTTCCTTTCTCTCTCTCTTTTTTTTTTTTTTTCGTAAAGGTTGGGGGAAGCTCAATGAATGTTAAGACTCAGCATGAAAAAATAGAAAGAAGGGAGAATTAGACTCTGGACCCATAGATTTGAATCTCAATTCTGAAACTTTAAACCATTACATTGAACTAAATGTTTATTACTGGGAAATAAGAAGGTTGTCATTAACAAAAAGAAATGTTGAATAATTTCTGAAAATTTGAAAGCTAATAACCTCACCAAGGTAGCCTGATATAAGAACATACAAAAGTGACTAAGTTTCTTATATATCAGCAACAACTAGTTGGAAAATGGAATTTTTAAAAAAAATCCATTTGTAATATAAATAAGAAATGAACTGCTTAGAAATAAACCTACTACAAAATTTTCAAGATCTAACTGATTGAAATTGAAAAGTTTTAATAATAAAATAAGGGAAGAAATGAGTAAATGAAAAGATATACTGTATTCATTAGGTAAGTCAATGTTACCAAAAATGTTAATTCTCCCAGAGCCAATCTAAAGTTGAATGCAATCAATATCCAACAGAATTTTATTGACCTTATTAAGCTTATTATAAAATATGTGTGGGGGGGGATTGATTGAAAAAATGTTCTCAAATGGCCAAGATCATTATGTTGTTAGGTGCCATTCAGTTGGTTTCAACACACAGCAACTCTGTGTACAGCAGAACAAAACACTGCCTGTCCTTTGCCATATGCACAGTCATTGCTATGCTTGAGCCCATCTTTGCAACTGTTATGTCAATCTATCATGTTTAGGGTCTTTTCCTTTTTTGCTGACACTCTATTTTACCAAGCATGATATCCTTCTCCAGGAACTGGTCCTTCCTAATAACATGACCAAAGTATGAGAGACAAAGTCTGGTCACTTTTGCTTCTAGGTAGTATTCTGGCTGCATTTCCTCCAAGACAGATATCTTTGAAAATAAAGAACTACACAGGATGTGGGATGGAAAATTACACTATTATGCTTCCAAACATAGGATAAAACTGTAATAGTTAGAACACTGTGGGTTTGAACCAAGAAGAGATATATAGATCAATGGAGAAGAAGTCAGAAAACAGGCCTGTTTTTATATGGCAACCTATTTTATGATAAAAATGGTGGTAGAGAAAGATGAGCTGTGCAAAAATGGCTGAGGGACATTTGACAATCCATTTGAAAATAATAGTAATTATTATTAGATTCTATCTCACCATAAAGAAATATAAATTTTAAACGGTTAATATCCTACTGTGCAAAAAAAAAAAAAAAACTTATATAATCATTGAAGAAAATATGAAAGATTAGTTTTTAAAATCTTGGTATATTGGATACTTTTTCAAATAAGACATAAAACCAAGAAGCTGTAAAACCAAAAAACCAAACCCTCGATCCCAACTCATAGTGACCCCCACTGGGTTTCCGAGGCTGTAAATCTTTACAGAAGTAGATTGCCTCATCTTCCTCCAATGGAGCAGATGGGGGTTTTAACCATTGACCTTCTGATTAGCAGCCAAATGCCCTACCCACTACACCACCAGTGTTCCTTAGAAGTTGTAAAGGATACCTAAATTTGACACCAAAAATTTAAATGTTTGATTAACTGAATACTTTATAAATACCCCCCAAAAATTAACCAGTTGCCATCAAGTCGACTCTGACTCATGGTGACCCCATAAACATAGGTCAAGATAAACAATAGACAGGGAGAAAATGTTTTCAACATATTTAACAATAAAGGATTAAAATCTAGAGGATATAAATCACTCTTAAGAATTAGAGTAATACATTAGTTATGAGTTACACAGGAATGGAGAGGGAAGGTAGAAATGCAGTTGACAGAAGGGGAAAGGCAAAAACCTAATAATAAACTTATGGAAAGATGTTCAACCTCACTTCTTTTTATTGTTGTTAGGTGCCGCTGAGTTGGCTCCTACTCATCACAACCGCATATACGATAGAATGAAACACTGCCTGGTCTTGCTGCATCCTCACAATCCTTGCTATATGTGAGCCCTTTGTTGCAGCCTCTGTGTCAATCCATCTTGTTGAGGATCTTCCCCTTCTTTGCTGACCCTCTGCTTCACTGAGCATGACATCCTTCTCCAGGGAATGGTCCCTTCTGACATGACCAAAGTAGTTGAGGTGAAGTCTGACCATTCTCACTCCCAAGGAGTATTCTGTCTGCACTTCTTCCAGGATAGATTTGTTCATTCTTCTGGCAGTCCATGATATTTTTAGTATTCTTCACTAACACCACAATTCAAAGGTATCAGACTTCTCCAGGCTTCCTTATTCATTGTCCAGCTTTGATATGCATATGAGGTGATTGAAAATACCATAACTTGGATTAGGCATACCTTAGTCTTACTTCCGTAGTGATACTACCTCGGAAACCCAAGGAGGGGTCGCTATGAGTCGGGGCCGACTCGACGGCACATAACAACAGTCTTCAAATGACATCTTTTCTCCTTAACACTTTAAAGCAGTCTTTTGCAGGACATTTGCTCAGTGCAAATGGCATCTGATTTGTTGATTGCTGATTCCATGGCTGCTGA
This sequence comes from Orycteropus afer afer, assembly GCF_000298275.1. Classification (NCBI taxonomy): domain Eukaryota; kingdom Metazoa; phylum Chordata; class Mammalia; order Tubulidentata; family Orycteropodidae; genus Orycteropus; species Orycteropus afer. Next base: position 3,675,936 of record NW_006921591.1, read on the forward strand.
TTGTGGATCCAAATAAAATGAAATCCTTGATAACTTCAGTCTTTTCTCCATTTATCATGATGTTGCTTATTGGTCAAGTTGTGAGGATTTCTGTTTTCTTTATGTTGAGGTGCAACCCATACTGCACACTGTAGTCTTTAATCTTCATTAGTAAATGTTTTAAGCCCTCTTCGCTTTCAGCAAGCAAGGTTGTGTCATCTGTATATCGCAGGTTGTTAATGCTATGTTCTTCAACCTCACTACTAATCAGCAAATTAAAACATAATGAGATACCATTTTTCACCCCCCAGACTGGCATAAAAATTGTGATGATATTAAGTGTTGTCAAGGGTAGAGAGAGAAAAATAACCTCATGTACTGCTGTTGAAAATATAAATCTCATACATTGCTGGTAGGATTATAAATAAGTACAGCAATTATTAGGTGGCAATTTAATATTAAAAGTATCTACCCCTTGGTTTAGCAATTTGATGTATCCACATTCACTCATCTTAATTCAAGACATGCACAAGGTTATCTACTGCTGGCAATAGCAAATTAGAAAACACTTAAATGTCCACCAAAAAATTACGCTTTACCTTGCTGTGCTTTGTCATGCAACAATTTAAAAGAATCAAGTTAAACTATATTTATTGACCTAGAACAATTTTGAAGATACATTAAATGAAAGAATAAGGTTGTGAAGTAATACAAGGAACCAAATACCATTTATAGAAAACATATATTCAAACACAAAAGCAAAACAATATCCACTTATATATATGTAGATATATGTGTGTGTATTGGAATGCATGGAAAATATTCTGGAAAAATATATGCCAAACTAAGAATAATGGCTACCCCTAAGGAGAAGAATAAGAAGGGTGTTGGCCAAGTGGTGGCCAACTCTACTCTTTCTTGTAGAGTTTGAATTCTTTACAGGGAAACTTTATTCATATATTACTTACTTAGTAGAAATTATGTTGTTGTTGTTGTTAAGTGCCGTCGAGTCGTTTCCGACTCATAGCGACCCCATGCACAGCAGAACGAAACACTGCCCGATCCCGCACCAGCCCCACAATCCCTGCTATACTCGAGCCCATCATCGCAGCCACTGTATCAATCCATCTCGTTGAAGGCCTCCCCCTCTTTCGTCGACCCTCCACCCTACCAAGCATGACATCCTTCTCCAGGGAATGGTCCCTTCTTACAACATGACCAAAATAGGTGAGACGAAGTCTGGCCATTCTTGCTTCCAAGGAGCATTCTGGCTGCATTATGTTAGTTAAAAGCAAATCAAGAAAGAATAGCAATGGTAAGAAATACTATATACATTGAGAAGAAAATATAGACATACTTTATATATACACACAAACACACATATAAATTTATAATGATAGCCTTATGAGAATGTGTGATATATGTGTTTCATAAGGACTATTGAAACAGAAAACACGAATTGCTAGGGGAGTCTATTAGTCTAAATCTTAAAATGTTAAATTGCCTTCAGTAAAACCCTGAGACTGAGAGTACTGAGGGAAAGTGAAGAGTAAAAGTACATGTTGAAAAAGGGGCAGAGAGGCCAAATCTTCTGACCTCCTCTAACCACACAAGAGGAAAACAGTATCACTATTAGTAGTTCAAGGCCCATTACTGTGAGGCCAGACATGCTACCTCCCTCCAGCCCTTTCACCAACCCTGACACCAACTGATCCTCCCACAGCACTCACCACCTTTCTGCTGGGTTCACTAATTCACTGCAGTGGCCACACAGAACTCAGATTATGCGGTTTATTAGGGAGGCACCAGGCTACAATTCAAGTTCAGGGAAAATGCTCAGTCTCTCTCAGCCCACCATCTCTCAGCCAATAGTTTCTCACAGTCTCACCCAGCAGTGTGTTTCCCTCAGTTTCTCACTCAGCAATGCCTGTCTCTTGTGTCTCTTTCCCAGCAGTGCGTGTCTCTCAGGAGCGCATGTCTCTTTAAGCAGCAAATCCTTCTCAGCCAGCAGTCAGAGAGACTTCTGACTCTAGGAGGCCTTCTTTGAACCTGGCAGAGTGGCCAAACTAAGCAATCATAACATCAGAATTCTAAGTACCTGAGAGACAGCGAACTTCCCAGAACATTACTTTGTGCTGCTCCCAAAAGAAATACCCCAGGTGGATGATTTTAACAATCAGGAGTTACTGTTTCTCACAGCAAATTCCGCCATGGAGTTTACAAAGACTTAATGGCTAGAAAAGCCATACCAGGTAATTTACTATAGTGCACATGTTCCAGAGATCTCATGGAAGGGAAAAAGAGAAAGATGAAAATATTCTAAAGGTCTTAATTTATGAGGTTAGAAGAAAGCTGTATATATGGTGAGAATATACATATTCATGTTGTTGTTGTTGTTGTTATGTGCCGTCGAGTCGGCCCTGACTCATAGCGACCCCTCCTTGGGTTTCCGAGGCAGTATCACTACGGAAGTAGGATTGCCCAACCTTCCTTCCAAGGAGTGGCTGGTGGGTTTGAACCGCCAGCCGTCTGGTTAGCAGGCAAGTGTCTTAGCCACTATGCTACCAGAGCTCCCATACATATTCATAGTGGTTAACAAAGGTACAAAATAAAAGAGTGAGTAAAGAGATACTTGAAAATGCAAACATAAAGAAAATAAGCCTGGAGGAATTATAATAGGTAAGGTAGAATTTAAGCTAAAAGCAAACAGAATATAGAGGGACCTTAGGTAATTAGAAAAAAAATTAGAAGTCAGAAATAAAATTTAACAGTCATAACATTGTATGCACCAAATACCACAGCAGCTAAATACACAAAGCAAAAATATAAATGCTAGGAGAACTGAATAAGAACAAAATACAATTACAGAAAGAGCCTTCAAAACACAAAGATATGGGTTCTTTCAGAATTGGTCAGGTTTGAAAGACAAATAATAGGCAGAAAGATCAAGAAATGAATAATACAATCAATAAAGTTGATTTAATAGCTATATACAAACCTACATCACTTCAATAAGACATATCCATTATTTTCATGTCTATCGAACATTTAGAAAAATCAATTATGCCTTCGCCACACAGAAAATCTTAAAATGTTTGAATTTTACAGGCTAGTTCTCTGATAATAAGCTAATAAAAATAGAAATGATGAATAATGAAAAGTGACCAAATATCTTATTACTGCTTGAAAATTACAAAATATACTACTGTACAATCCTTGGATCAAAGGGAATAGCAACTGTGACAATTATAAACTGTCTGTGAAATTATGTAAAGGAGCAAAAGCAGAAAATTTGTATGGGATATTAAAAAATAGAAATTGAATATCTATAATGTCTTCACTTTTACCAAAACCCCATGCACTGCCACCTTGTCAATTCCAACTCATAGAGACCCTTTAGGACAGAGTAGAACTGCCTCATAGGGTTTCCACAGCTATAAATCTTTACAGAAGCAGAATGCCTCATCTTTCTTCTGCAGAGTGGCTGGTGGGTTAGAACCACTGACCTTTGATTTAGCAGCCCAATGTTTTAACCACTATGCTACCAAAGCACCACTTCACTATTAGAAAATAAAAATAATAAAATGACTTAATACTCATTTTTAAAAATTGTGAAAAGTGAAACAGAATGAAATGAAACCAAACCAAACTCACTGTCATTGAGTCAACTCTGACTCATAGTGACCACCATTGGGTTTCCAAGACTATAAATCTTTATGGAAGCAAACTGTCTTATCTTTCTTCTTCTTATCTTTCTTCTGCTGAACTGACTTTTTGGTTAGCAGCCAAATACCTTAACCAGTGAACCACCAGAGCTCCTTACAACAAAATAAGCCAAAAGAAAATGCAAAACAGAACTACCAGTAAAAGCTGAAATTACTAAATAGAAAATTATATGTATATATACATGTGTGAGCTCTGGTAGCATAGTGGCTAAGACACTTGCCTGCTAACCACATGGCTGGAGGTTCAAACCCACCAGCCACTCCTCGGAGGGAAGGTTGGGCAATCCTACTTCCATAGTGATACTGCATCGGAAACCCAAGGAGGGGTCGCTATGAGTCGGGTTTGACTCGACAGCACATAACAACAACAATGTGTATATATATGTTGTGTTACTTTGTGCTGTCAAGTCAATTCTGACTCCTAACAAAACTATATGATAGAGTAGAACTGCCTCCATAGAGTTTCCTGGGCTGTAAATTTTACAGGAGCAAATCACCAGGTCTTCTCTCCTGTGAAGTGGCTGGTGAGTTTGAGCTACGGACCTTGCAATTAGCAGCAAAACACTTAACTGTTGTGCCACTAGAGCTTCTTGTGTAAATATATACATATATGAAGATATGTGTATGTATATTTAATTTTTTTTTTTTTCTAAATACAAAAGCATAGTGCCTAAGGCACTTGACTGCTAACCAGAAGGCTGGTGGTTCAAACCCACCAGCCACTCCTCAGAAGGAAGTTTGGGCAATCCTACTTCCGTAGTGATACCGCCTTGGAAACCCAAGGAGGGGTCGCTATGAGTCAGGGCTGACTCGACGGCATATAACAACAATAACAACAACAAATACAAAAAATAGCTAAACCTCTCATTTGACCAATAAAGGAAAAAAGAAAGGAGAGGGAGAGTTAAGTTATATATGAATGAGAAGGAAAAAAAAAAAAGCTGCAGATACAAAAGAGAATAAAATGTTATGAGAATACCATAATTATCAGTCTGTAGCAACAAATTTGAAATATATTATTGCTTAGGGAAATATAAACTGAAAAATGGCATGTATAACAGAAAAGATGATTGGGATTAGAAAGATGATTAAAGGTTTACCATTGAAAAAGCTCTAGGAACAGATGGCCGTTAGTCATCCTTCAAGCCCAGAACTGAACTCACCCTGATGGCTCAATTTTCAGCCAAACATAGACAAAGAGGTGAACTATAAAACCAGGGAGGTATATATGCCTTAGAACAATCAACCGTAAGAGATCAAAAGGTCAGCATTTGCTCAGGGATAAAGCTCAGGAGACAGAAATGGATAGGAAAAGACACATGGAAATGGTACCACAGGGTGGATGTGGGAAGAGTCCCACATTGTGGGCATTGAAATCAATGTCATGAAACAAACTGTGTATAAACTGTTGAATAGAAAACCAATTTACTCCATAAAATTTTACCCAAATCACAATAAAAGTTAAAAAAAAAAAAGTTGTAACGAATTATTACCAAGCAAAGTTTATTCCAGTACTGCAAGGAAGGGTGAACTTTAAATGTATTAATGTAATCCTCTACATAAAAAATAAAGGAAAAAGTCCATATGATCATCGAGTGGCTGCCAGAAATTACATATTACCTGATTCAAAACAGAAAATCTTAGCAAGCTAGCATATACTTCGTAGCAGATGTCTATTAGAATCCTATAGCAGGTATCATTTTTAATGTTAAAGCACAGAAGCATTTGTATTAAAATCATAAATAATACAAGTATGTTTATCTCTACTGCTACTGTTTAATATTTACTGGTCAGTGCAGTAAGAACAGTAAAACGACAGAGGCATAGATACTGGCAGGAACAGCACATAGCTGTTACATAATTTCTGAGTAATATTACCTGTAAAGTTCAAAGAAGGTATTGGAAAAAACTTTACAAAGAATAAGAAGGTTCTCTAATTTGCAATGTAAAATCACCCAAAAAACCTGTAACATTTCTACATTTCAGCAAAACTAATTAGAAAATTATAAAGGATAAAATGCATTAATAGTAACAACAACAATACAAATAATGTAGAAGGGAAATGAAAGGATTTTACTGAAGGACAAGAAAGGTATAATACACTGTGTAACACTCGTACAATGTCCATGGTGGGAAGACTCAAAAATATAATGGTATTATTTCCACAAATTGAAGCAAATTAAATCAAAATCCTATCAGACTATTTAATGGATTTTGACAGGAAACGGAAGAAAATTTTTGAAAACAAAAGCAGGAAGGGGCACTTACCTGCTGTGGTAGTTAAGTTTGTATGTCAAGGTGGCTGGGCCTGGGTGAGTCCTGGGCAGCTGGATGTAGTCATTCCCCATGATGAGATTGGTAATCAACTCCATGGTGAAATCTACTGTGAGCAGCTGAATAGCTGCCTTAGGGTTATGGTCTGCTTCATGTATATAAGGAGAAGCCTAGGCCTCTAGCTTATGGCACACTTAAACCCTGCATACATGCATATGTACATGCTGTGTCATTGTTTGGCAGTATGCCAAGCTGTCAATCTCAAGACTTTCAATGGACTTGAATTAATGGCCTGCCCTGTGGTTTGGTAACATTGGGATTGTTCCCTTTTACTTGTCAGCTGAGTGAAGAAAAGCCTCCAGCTTCAGTGGGCTGGGAGCCAGAAGCAGGGCTGAAGCCCAAGGTTAAGGGGCTTTCACCCAGCCCCTAGAGTCTGGCACTTTGAACTTGGACTTAAAGCCTCCAACTTGTACGAATAAACTCCTGTTTGTTAAGGCCATCCCATTTGTGGTATATTCGTTTCAGAGTGGCACTAGATAACTAGAACACCTACTAAATTCCCGTACAAATTAAGGTACCATGCTATAGGCTCAAAAGTAGAAAAGTGGATCAGGGACACAAAACAGTATTTTCAGAAACAGTATTTAAAGAGGAGTTTTACTTATGATAGAGGTATTATTTTTAAATCAATAGAGGAAATGATGGACATTAATAAATGCATTTTTAATTAAAGTTATATTTCTAATGCACTCCATAAGCAGAAATAAATTTTAGCTGGATTAAAGAATTAAATATAAAAAATATTTTAGAATGGTTTTATAATCTTTTGGTGGGTAAAGTATTCCAAAACAAGACATAAAACCCAGAAGCTAACAAGGAAACAACTGGTAGATGTAAATGCAAACCAAGACAAACAAAAATCCTATTAGAGAACACAACTTGAATAAAGTAAAAGACAAACAGGGAGGAAAAAAATTCCAATATTATGATAATAGTAAAGAGCCCCTACAAATCAATGAGGACAAACAATTCAATAGAAAAGTTATCAAAAATGTGGAGAAGCAATTCAAAAAGGAAAAAAAAAATTGCAACTATTCAGTAAATAATCAAGTACATTAGCAATCAGGGAATGAAAATAAAACAGCAATCACATAATATTTTTCATAAAAATTTTAAAAATTGACATTCAGTGTTTGGAGTGTGTGATAAGTGAATGTTGTTGAATAGCAATTTGTACTGTTTTCAGAGGGCCATTTGGCTGTTTATAACAAAATTTTAAAGTGTATATTATCAGCCCCAGAATTGCCAGTTCTTATTGCTCCTTAAAAATGTTTATATGCATGAATGCATGAATATATATATATATATATGTAAATGTATATATGTATGTATGTATTAGGATGTTTATTGCAGCATTGTTCAAAAGAATAAAGAATTAGAAACTATCAAAATAGCTATCAGTGGAGAAAAGGCTAACTAAAGAATGCTTCTTCCATGTGATGAAACAGTATGAAGCAGGAAAATGAGTAACTCAATGAGTAAGCTCAATAAGATTGAGCTTAATGTCCAGATGTGGAAATATTTCTGAAATATTCTATTATGTAAAAAAGCAAGTTGCAGAACAATATGCATTGTACTGTGCTATCATATATTACCAAAAAAAAAAAAAAAAAGAGAGAAAAATGTGTGAATGTTAGTATGTTTTTAAGTTGCATGCATAGAAAATATTCTGGAAGGATCCACACAAAATATAAAAATTGGTTACTTCTAAGAAGAGTTCTATACATGTACTCATTCCAAAGAAAAGTGGAAAACAGATGTGGAAATTATAAAACAACATCATTAGTACCACACATAAGTAAAATTTTGCTGAAGAAAATTAAAAAATGGTTGCAGCAATACATTGACAGGGAACTGCCAGAAATTGAAGCTGTATTCTGAAGAGGACGTGGAACAAGGGATGTTATTGCCAATTTCAGATGGATCCTGCCTGAAAGAAGAAAATACCTGTGTTTTATTGACTATGTAAAGGTATTCAACAATGTGGATCATAACAAATTACGGATAACATTGGGAAGAATGGGAATTGCAGGACACTTAATTGTGCTCATGTGGAATCTGTACATAGACCAAGAGAATAAACAGAACAAAAGTTTAAAATCATGAAAGGTGTGTGTCAAGGTTGTATCTTTTCGCCATACTTATTTAATTTGTCTGCTGAATAAAGAATCCAAGAATCTGGAGTATATGAAGAAGAATTCAGGTTCAGGATTGGAGGAAGACTTGTTAACAACCTGCAATATGCAGATGACCCAGCCTTGCTTGCTGAAAGCAAAGAGGACTTGAAGTACTTATAACGAAGATCAAAGACTACAGCCTACAATATAGATTACATTTCAATACAAAGAAAACAAAAATCTTCACAACTGTACTAAAAAGTAACATCATGTTAAATGGAGAAAACACTGAAGTTGTCAAGGAGTCCATTTTACTTGCATCCACAATTAATCCAATGGAAGCAGCAGTTAAGAAATCAATGTATTGCATTAAGCCAATTTGCTGCAAAAGACCTCTTGAAAGTGTTAAAAAGATGTCACTTTGAGGATTAATCTCCTCATGAGCATGCAAAAGATGGACAGTGAATAAGGAAGATTGAAGAATTGATGCCTTTGAATTATGTTGTTGGTGAAGAATATTGAATATACCATGAACTTCCAGAAGAACAAACAAATTTGTCTAGGAAGAAGTTCAACCAGAATGTTCCTTAGAGGTGAGGATAGCAAAATGTCCTCTCACATACTTTGGACAAGTTATCAGGAGGGACCTGTCCCTAGAGGACATCATGCTTGGAAATGTAGAGAGTCAGCAAATGAAAGGAAGACCCTCGATGAGATGGATTGACAGTGCCTGCACCAATGGGCTCAAGCATAGCAACGATTGTGAGGATGGCACAGGACCGAGCAATATTTTGTTCTTTTGTACATAGGGTCACCATAAGTTGGAATCAACTCAAGAGCACAGTAGTAGTTAAAGTTGTATGTCAACTTGGCTGGGCCTGGTCGAGTGCCTGGGCAGTTGGGTATAGTATTGCCCATGATGAGACTGGTAATCACCTCCATGGTGGAATCTATTGTGAGCAGCTAAGTAGCTGCCCTTAGGTATATGGTCTGCTTCCCGAATATAAACAGTTTAGGGAATGGTCTCTTGCTTGTGTCATGCTTGAATCCTACATGTCGCTGTGTCATTGTTTAGCAGCCTGCCATGCTCTGCTGGCCTTGGGACTTGCAAAGGACTTGAGTTAATGGCCTGCCTTGTGGTTTGGTAACATCGGGACTGTGCCTTTTTACTTGTCAACCTTGGGCTTGTCAGTCTCACCAGCTAGCAGCTGAGTGAAGAAAAGCCTCTAGCTCCAGTGGCCAGGAGAAGGAGGCAGAGCTAAAGCCCAAGTTTGAGGGTCTTTCACCCAGCCCCTAGAGCCTGGCACATTGAACTCGTACGTAAAGCCTCCAGACTGTAAGAAAATAAACTCCTGTTTGTTCAAGCATCCCATTTGTGGTATCGTCCTGTCAGAGCAGCACTAGGTAACCAGAACAAGCACCTAACAACAGCAACAAGAGTGGGACTAATAGGAGTGACTGTCCAGGATTTTTACATTGAGCAAGTTATTTTACCTTTTTCTGCCTTAGTTACCTCATCTATAAAATGGGAAAACAATTATATCCACCTTGTAGGGAAGTTGTGATAATTTAAATATACAAAAGAACTTGAAACAGGCCTGATACACAATAAGTGATCACAGACATTTTAACACTTGCAATTATAATGATTTTTATATTATATGACTGAAATTACTTCTTCCAACATAATGGCACACACCTGTGACACTTATCACCTTCACCATATGGTCTTATGTTCATGCATAATAAAGAGTTTCTTTTCTTCCTGGCCCTGTATTAGCACTTCTTTGTGTACCCAGAGTGTCAAAAAAAAAAAAAAAAAATGTTGCCATTGAGTTGATTCCAACTCATAGTGACCCTGTGGGACTGAGAAGAACTGCCCTATAGGATTTCTAAGACTGTAATCTTTGGAAAGCAACTGCCACATCTTTCTCCTGGAGTAACTGGTGAGTTCAAGCTACTGACCTTTTGATTAGCCCCTGAGCACCATCAGGGATCTTCCAGAGTGTCAGTTTTCTCCTAAATACAAGCCTTCCCAGGTCTCTCCTCTTCAATTTTCTTTTAGCCATTGGAGCAGTACCAATTAGCTTGTACCAAATTACCTTGTAGCTGGTTATAAATGCTTCGTTGGACAAAGCTGAACTGAAATCTTCTCTCACCTTCCAGGGGAAACTCACTTTCTTTGTGCTTTTTTCTCTCATTGACTCTACCTGTTGATCCAAAATTTGCTTTGAACACTGCTTTCTTGTTAATGTGTTCTCAGAAACTAACGGTTTTGAATGGGGGTGATCCTGCACCTGAAAGAAGGCATAAAGGGCATAATTTTGGCAAAAGCAGTATTTGAGAGGTACCGATGTTTAGAGTACGGGGGGCAAGGATGCTAGACAAAGTGCCTGCTACAAAACTATCCTGCACCTCACAGGACTTCACTACCTCCCAGGTCCAACTACACCTTCATGTGTATTTATGATTCTCTAAGCAAACATCTGACACCAGGTTCTGTATATACACAAAGTATTTGGGCATGGTTTTAATATAATCTGATTTATTTAAGAATTCTTCAAGGGAAGTTTGAACTTTGTTTTATTTGTAATTCTGCCAAGAATTGTTCACTATTTCAGGAAAGCACATCATTGATTGCAATGACATTAATGGTATTTGATTCACTAGTACAATAAACCTGCATTTATGGCTATTGCATTTGTGGTCATTCCACTGTACAGCATCTGACCATTTCATTACATCTTGTAGAATAGTAATACCTCAGCATTCTCATATTTAAAAGTATATATTTTATTGTAACTTAGTTACCTATATTTGTCTTTCATATGTCAGCTTGTGCATTATATTTTTGAAATTAATTCATGTAGATGTGACAAGGGTCCCAAGATTGACCTCAAGTTTGATGATTTGCTAGAACTCACAGAACTCAGTTTATAGTAGTACTCACAGTTGAGATTTATTACAGAAGAAGAATATAGAGCAAAATCAGAGTAGGGTAAAATCACATGGGATGAAGTTCAGGAGAAACCAGGCACAAGCTTCCAAGGGTCCTCTCCTGGTGAAGTCTCACAGGATGTTCATTATTCCCCAGAAATGAGTTGTGGCAACACACGTGAAACTTTGTCTACCAGAAAAACTAATTAGAAGCTCAGTCCTGAGGGTTTTCATTGAGGACGTGTCATATATTCATCTTTTCCCTAATACATACAAAGATTCAACACTCCTAGAAAGAAAGCCAGTGTTCAGCATAAATCACACTGGTTGAACAAATAGTTTAGGCACAGTGAGCCACTCTTGTCAGTTAGGGTGGTGAGATCCCTTCTGAAATTCTAGCTCCCAGATGCCAGCTAAGGACCAACATTATAAAATAGCCTCTGAAAAGGATAGTAGTCAGACTTTAGGAAGGTTAACTCTTTCCTGTAGAGGAGGTTATGCAGTATATGAATATCAGTAGTAGATAGTTACCAAGGAATTACAAAATATTTGTTTACAGTGGGCATTAGGTCTGATAGTTTGAGAACCACTGTCTTAAAAAAAAGTAGCTCCCCACCCCAGATCTTTACCTTTAACCCCAGAAAACTGACCACAACTATGAAATTGCAGCTTTTTTTTGTGATTGGTTTCATGTATTTCATATGAGTTTGTAAGCAGAGATTAAGCTTAAAAAACAGAAGCCCTGCATGATGCAAACAATTAACATGCTTGGTAGCTAACAAAAAGGTTGGAGGTTTGAGTTGACTCAGAGCTCCTCTGAAGAAAGTCCTGATGATCTACTTTTGAAAAATCAATCACTAAAACCTCTTTGGAGTGTAGTTCCTCTGTGACAAATACGGAGTCAGCACGAGTTAGAGTTATGAATCACCAGCAACTTGTTTTAAGATTTATTTAAAAAAAAAAAAAAAAATCATGCTTCCTTCTTTTACTAACAGTCTATCAATGAGTGGGTGGCAAAAAGATTATTTCTTCTTCCATATTCTAGAATACCCAAGATGACCTATTTGTTCCCACTTCTTAATTTATCTGTAAACTGCCAGGTTTACCTGGGACATAGTAATTGCTCAATAAATGGCAGTTGCCACTGCTACTCTTACAATTCTGTCACTACTCATTCCTTCTATAATGAATCCAAACTTCTTTAATTTTTCTAATAAATTTGAAAATCTTGCTCATTGTTATTATACAAAATGACTTCACTTGAGGACCAAGTATCATTCCAACATCAAGGCAAAGCACAATGTGTGTAAAACAAATAAAAACATAATTTGGTGTCATTGGGTCACCTCTCATAGCCCCCTGGTTGACAGCATGCTGTGGAATAAAATAATATCTCCAGCAAGCCCTTCCTGAATACAATATGCATTAACAACAGGTGTGCTGGTTAATTGTTTTCTCATCATGGTACATATTTCACACTCCATAACTCCCAAATGAAATACCAAAAGAATACATAAAATTAAATGATTCAAAAATTTAAAAGGTTTATGATTTTTATGATAGAGTGGGAAGCCACTGAAATCTGAAATGTAACACTAACTATAACCATTATTATTAACGTTCCTAAATATGTAATGTTTATTTTTGCTTTAAAAATTGACACTTGAAATAAAGAGGACAACCACAAAAAAAAAGTGAGGTGTGTACACATGCAGTGAGAGGAGAGCAATCCAGTATTTTGAGTTTACAAAAGGCACAGATTAATTATCTCATGCTGCTTTTCAAATGAGCAATTGAAAACTCCTGGGAGCTCTGGTAGCATAGTGGCTAAGGCACTTGACTGCTAACCAGAAGGCTGGCGGTTCAAACCCACCAGCCACTCCTCGGAAGGAAGGTTGGGCAATCCTACTTCCGTAGTGATACTGCCTTGGAAACCCAAGGAGGGGTCACTATGAGTCAGGTGTGACTCGACGGTACACAACAACAACAACAACAGGAAGTGTAGCCTTATGCAAGATTGTCTTCCTTTCTTCCACTGTTGTTTTCAAACTAGCCTTTGACCTTTACAAGCTAGAGCTAGAGCATAACAGCCTAGAAGGGGCTGCATCCATAATTACACTTGTGTCCTTTTTGCTGCACACCCCACTCTCCATGCATTTCAAGCCAGATGAACCTAACTAAAGTTATTTAAGTGATTTTTACCACACACGTATGTTGTGTAAGATTCTGTATTACCATCTGTTTTGAAACAAACCATTTTGCTGGCATAAATCCATATGCTTGCCTCTCCTAGCCCACGGTAAGACCAAAGATAGTAGTTAAAGTGTAATGTGAGGGAAGGTGACACTTGAAACAGCTAGTGAAAAAATCTACCCTCTTTGTATTGAATTCTACTAATGTTCTCCTTCCTCTCCCATATGATTTACCCTCTGTTACAATGGCTTGATCCTGGCAGCCTTGGCATCTTTATGGAAAAGCTGTGTCACAATTGAATGGATTTCTATTGACTTTGCTGAGGATGTGAAATACTGTATTTGGTGATAAAAATCAGTTACTTAATGGAACTGAAGAGGCCATTAATGCTTTAACTCGCAATCCCCTCCCCTGCCCCCAACTTCTCTGTCTTCCTCCTAAGGGCGGGCTCAGCAACACAGAGATGTGAACTATGTCATTAACTAGGTTTGTCATAAACTATACCACCACTCATTATCATGAATTATATTTTTGTGTATGGTCATCCTGGAAGTTCATATTAAATCTAGTGGCTTACCTTGAACATGCTGTGTTTCATTAGCCACTCACCTATGTAGAGACACAGAGGAGAGGGATAATTTGTCTGTGTCCTGTGTGCAGTACAAGGACAGCTGTAACATTATGAACTAAAGTCCAGTTAACTGCACTTAGAGAAAGTTGGCATCAGGATCTTACCCCATTGAAATCACTGTTGGTTTAGAGATCTCTACTTGCTTTCCATGCAGAGTTTAATTCCCAACTGATGCACCTTATTTGCAGCCACCCTGTCTGTTAATGGAGGCTTGCATGTTGCTATGATGCTGAACATGTTTCAGGTTTTCGCTTCCAGACTAAGACAGACGAGGAAGAAAGGCCTGGTGGTCTACTTCCAAAAATCAGCCTATGAAAACCCTGTGGATCCCAGTGGTCTGAGCCACAGCTGGTCACGGGGATGGTGCAGAACCAGGCAGCATCTTATTTCATTGTGCCTGAGGTCTCTGTGAGTTGGGGGCCACCTTGATGACAGGTGAGAACAACAATATATGGAGTCTAGACTTCCTTAAACTTCCTTTTTCTCTAACACTTGGTCCTTATGGCTGACATTTCAAGTTGATTAAATGAATCAGAGCAGGCCAGGTTATGCTGTGGTAGCAAACAACTCCAAAATTTCAGACGCTTCAAACATGCAGATTTATTTCTTGCTCAGGCTACATATCTCTTGCACATCGTCAAAGGAGCTGTGTACATTGTACACACTCAGGAGACCTAATTGATAGAGCAGCACCATCTCAAAATTGACAGTCACCATGCCAGGAAGAAGAGCATGCAGGAAGTTCTCACATCAGTATTAAATGTGTTGGTCTGGAGCATTCTACCCATAATCCATTGCCAGAACTAGTCATGTGGCCCCACTTACCACAAAGGGATCAGAAAGCACAAGCTGACATGTTCCCAGGAGAGACAACTAGATATAACTGACAAGCTGCACTCATTAGCACCACACTCAGTCATCACTCTTCTCACCTTTCCTCTGCTTTGTAGACTAGAAAACCAAATATGCTATTTTGAGCTTCCCTTTCTTTTAGATGTGTCCACATGGACCCAGGTATGTCACAAGAGGCCTAAATAAAAATGCACTACAGAGATTTATGGAAAAGCTTTTGCTTTCCTGATAAAGAAAAACAGAAACAGTTATCATGCTCTTCACTCATGCTTACCACTTTTAATGGATTTAATTGTGTCCCCAAAGTATGCGTTCTAAATCCTAACCCCTGTACCTGTTGGTTCCACTATTCATCTGTTAGTCATACTATGGTGGCTTGTGTGATGCTGTGATGCTGAAAGCTATGCCACCAGTATTTCAAATACCAGCAAGATCACCCAGGGTGGACAGATTTAAGGAAACTTCCATACAAACTAAGAAGAAGGACCTGGTCATCTACTTCTGAAAAAATTGGCCAATGACAGCCTTAGGAATAGTAATCGAACATTGTCTGATACAGTGACAGATGAACCCCTCAGGTTGAAAGGCACTCAGAATACAACTAGGGAAAAGCTGCTTCCTCAAAGTAGAGTTGACCTTAATGACATGGATTGGAATAAACTTTTGAGACCATCTTTGCTGATGTGGCATGACTCAAAATGAGAACAAACAACTGTAAACATCCATTAATAATTGGAACATGGAATGTACAAAGTATGAATCTAGGAAAATTGAAATTTGTAAAATAAATAAGTAAATAAAAATAGACTGCATATGGATTGAGATCCTAGGCACTAGTGAGCTGAAATGGACTGGTATTAACCATTTTGAATCAGATAATCACATGATCTACTATTCCAGGAATGACAAATTAAAGAAGAAGGGCATCACATTCAATGTCAAAAAGAACATTTGAAGATCTACCATGAAATACAATGCTGTCAGTGATAAGATAATATCTGTATGCCTATAAGAAAGACCATTTAATAGGATTATTATTCAAATTTAAACACAAACCATTAATGCAAAAGAAACTGAAGATTTTACCAGCTTCTGCAGTCTGAAATTGATCAAACATGCAATCAAGATACATTTCAAATTACTAGTGATTGGAATGAGAAAGTTGAAAATAAGTTGCAAAATGTGGCCTTAGTGATAGAATCCATGCCAGAGATCACATGATAGAATTTAGCAAGACCAATGACTTACTCATTGCAAATATCTTTGTTCAACAACATAAATGGTGAATATACACACATGGACCTTGCCAGCTGGAATACACCAAAGTCAAATAGTCTACATTGGCAGAAAGAAACAATGGAGAAGTTCAATATCATCACCCAGAACAAGGCCAGGGGCCGTCTGTGGAACAGAGTATCACTTGCTCTTATGCAAGTAGAAGTTGAAGCAGAAGGAAATTAAAATAAGTTAATGGGAGTCTATGTACAACCTTGAATATATCTCATCTGAATTTAGAGACTATCTCAAGAATAGATGTAACATACTGAACACTAATGACAGAAGACCAGACAAGTTGTAGGATTACATCAAGGACGTCATATGTGAAGAAAGCAAAAGGTTATTAAAAACACAGGAAAGGAAGAAAAAAACAAAATGGATGCCAGAAGAGATTCTGAAACTTGCTTTTGAACATAGAGTAGCTAAAGCAAATGGAAGAGGTGATGATGTAAAAGAGCTGAACAAAAGCTTTCAAAGGTGGTTTGAGAAGACAAGGTATTATAAGGAAATGTGCAAAGACCTGGAGTTAGAAAACTAAAAGGGAAGAAAAAACTCAGCATTTCCTAAGCTTAAAGAATGAAAACTAATCCAAGCCTTCACTTGAAATTAAAATATTGAAAAATTCTGTGGGCAAAAAATTAAACAATACAGGGGGTGTCAAAAGAAGATGGAAGAAATATATGGAGTCACTATACCAAAAACAATTGGTCAACATTCAACCATTTCAGGAGGTAGGATATGATCAAGAACCAATGATACTGAAGGAAGAAGTCCAAACTGCACTACAGGCAGTAGCAAAAAATAAGCTCCAGGAATTAACAGAATGCTGATTTGAAAGTTTCAATAAGGGGATGCAGCACTGGAGGTACTCACTTGTGTATGTCAAGAAATTTGAAGACAGCTGCCTGGCTAAAGGGAGCTCTGGTAGCATAGTGCCTAAGGCACTGGACTGCTAACCAGAAGGCTGGTGGTTCAAACCCACCAGCCTCTCCTCGGAAGGAAGATGGGGCAATCTACTTATGTAGATACTGCCTCAGAAACCCAAGGAGGGGGAAAATATAAATAAATAAATAAAATAATAATTAAAAAAAAAAAGAAACCCAAGGAGGGGTTGCTATGAGTTGGGTCTGGCTCTACGGCACATAACAACAACAAAGCCTGGCCAAATGACTGGAAGAAATCCATATGTATGTCTATTCCAACAAAAGGTGATCAAACAAAATGTGGAAATTACTGAATATAATTAATATCACATCCAAGTAAAATTTTGCTGAAGATAATTCAAAAAATGGTTGCAGCAGTATATCAGCAGAGAACTGTCAGAAATTCAAGTCAGATTCAGAAAAACACGTGGAGCAAGGGGATATCATTGCTGATATCAGATGGATCTTGGCTGAAAGCAGAGAATACCAGAAAGATGTTTATCTGTGTTTTATTAACTATGCCAAGGCATTTGACTGTGCAGATCATAACAAATTATGGATAACATTGCAAAAAAATGGGAATTCCAGAACACTTAATTGTGCTCAGGTGGAACCAAGAGGCAGTCATCTGGACAGAACAAGAGAATACTGTGTGGTTTAAAATCAGGACACGTGTGAGTCAGGATTGTATTTTGTCATCATACTTATTCAATTTGTATGTTGAACAAATAATCTGAGAAGCTGAACTATATGAAAAATAATTCAGCCTCAAGATGGGAGAAATAACAACCTGTGATATGCAGATGATACAGTCTTGCTTACTGAAAGTGAAGAGAATTAAAGCACTTACTGATGAAGAGCAAAGACTACATCCTTCAGTATGGATTATAACTGTTTGTTTTTGTTATAAAAATAACAAAAATCCTCAGAACTGAGCGAATAAGTAACATTATAAATAGAGAAAATACTGAAGTTGTCAAGGATTTTGTTTTACTTGGATCTACCATCAATGTCTGTAGAAGCAGAAGTTGAGAAATCAAACTATGTATTGCACCACTGAGCAAATCTGCTGCAAAAGTTTTTTTTTTTTTTTTTTTAACTTTTTGTTATTGAGTGAAACTCTGCAGAGCAAATTGTTTTTTCCATTCAATTGTTCATACCTGTTTTATTTTGTGATACTGTATGCAGTCCCCACAGTGTAACAGCACTCTTCCCTCTTCCACTCTATGGTTACCATTTCCATTTGTCTTTCTTTACTATCCATTCCTGCCTTCTGAGCTTTATCCCTGTGCAAATGGTGCCCTTTTGATTTCATATGATTGATTGTTCCAAGGAGTACATACCTCCCTGGTGATTTTGTTCACTTCATAGGCCTGTCTATTGTTTGGCTGAAAGTTGAGCCATGGGGGTGAGTTCAGTTACAGGCTTAAAAGGTGACTAAGGGCCATATTGGGGGTTCCAGCAGTCTCTATCAGACCAGTAAACCTGGTTTGGTTTTGTTTTTTGAGTTTCATTCCATATTTTTCTCCCACTCTCTCCAGGATCTCCAGTTATGATCCCATTCAGAGTGGTTGGCAGTGGAAATCAGCACCATCTAGTTCTTCAGTTCTCATGGTTGTGGAGGCTGAGGTTCACATGATCCACTAGTTCCTTGGAGTACTTGTTTCCATGTGTCTTTAATTTTATTCACTCTTTGTTGCTTCAAAAAGCAACATGTCACTTTGAGGACTAAGGTGCATCTGACACAAGGCATGGTATTTTAATTCACTTCATCGGCATGTGAACTCCAATGAATAAAGAAGACAGAAGAATTGATGCCTTCAAATCAAGGTGTTGGCAAAGAATGTTGAATATATCATGGACTGCCAGAAGAATGACCAAATCTGTCTTAGCAGAAGGATAGCCAGAATGCTCCTTAGAAGCCAGGATGGCAAGACTTCATCTCATGTACTTTGGACCTTAACAAGAGAGACCAGACCCTGAAGAAGGACATCATAGTTGGTAAAGTAGAGGGTCACTGAAAAAAAGGAAGACCCTCAACGAGCTAGATTGACAAAGTAGTTACAACTATGGGCTCAAACATAGCAACAGTTGTGAGGATGAGAAAGTAATAGTGCTTCATTCTGTCTGCATGGGGTTGCTAGAAGTCAGAACCAATTGGAGAGCACCTAACAATAACACACATACCTGTGGTTATGATTCCATTTTGGAATGGGTTTTCTTCATTATATTAATGAGGTAGTATTAGTGTAAGGTATATGTTGAATCACTCTCTTTTGATATATAAAAGTAGCTAATTTCGCATAGAGAAGTAAGCAGAGATAGAGGAAGATAGATGCCATGTTGTTGTTAGGTGCCTTCAAGCCATCTCTGACTCATAGTGACCCTATGTACAACAAAGCGAAAGACTGCGCAGTCCTTTACCAGTCTCATGATCCTTGCTATACCTGAGCTACTGTTGCAGTCCATCTTGTTGAGAGCCTTCCCCTTTTTCATTGACCCTCCACTTTACCAAGCATGATCTCCTTCTCTAGGGAATGGTCCATTCTGGCAACATGACCAAAGTAGGTCAGATGAAGTCTGGCCGTACTTGCTTCCAAGGAGCATTCTGGCTGCTCTTCTTCCAGGACAGATTTTTTAGTTCTTAGCAGGCTATGGTACTCTCAGTATTCTTTACCAACACCACAACTTAAAAGCATCAACTCTTCTTCGTTCTTCCTTATTCATTGTCAAGCTCTCACATGTATATGAGGCAATTGAAAATACTATGGTTTGGGTACACCTTAGTCTTCAAGGAGACATTTTTGCTCTTCAGCACTTGAAAGAGGTCTTTTGCAGCAGATTTGTCCAATGCAATACATCATCTGATGTCTTGACTATTGCTTCCATTGGCATTGATTGTACAATCAAGTAATATGAAGTCTTTGACAACTTCAGTCTTTTCTCCATTATTGTGATGCTGCTTATTTGCCCAGTTGTGAGGATTTTTGTTTTCTTTATGTTGAGGTGTAATCCATACTGCAGACTATAGTTTTCAATCTTCATCAGTAAGTGCTTCAAGTTATCCTCACTTTCAGCAAGCAAAGTTGTGTCATCTGCATATCACAGGTTCATAATGAGCCTTCCTCCAATCCTGGTGCCATGTTCTTCTGCATATAGTTCAGCTTCTTAGATTAGTTGTTCAGCATACAGATTGAATAAGTATGGTGAAAGGATGCAACCCTAACGCACTCCCTTCCTGATTTTTAACCATGCATTATCCCCTTGTTCTGTTGAAACAACAGCCTTCTCATCCATGTACATGTTCCTCATGAGTACAATTAAGTGTTCTAGAATTCCCATTCTTCTCTGTTATCCATAATTTTTTACGATCCACAAATCGAATGCTTTTGCATAGTCAATAAAACACAAGTAAAAAAATTGATGCCATACCACATGAAAATTAACAAGGAGTCAAGGAATAGAAGCTGAAGACATTGAGACCTTCCCCTAGAGATAGCACCCTGCCGAAGGCACTTGACTGCTAACCAGAAGTCTGGTGTTTCAAACCCACCAGGCTCTCCTCAGAAGAAAGATGGAGCAATCTACTTCCGTAGTGATACTGCCTCAGAAACCCAAGGAGGAGTCGCTATGAGTCAGGTCTGACTTGATGGCACATAACAACAACAACAACATCCCGCTAACCTGTGAGAAAAATAAATTTCTGTTTGTTAAAGCCATCCACTTGTGATATTTCTGATATAGCACCACCAGACACCCCTTTTTTCTTCCTGTAAAGTGGTGGTAATGCCAGACTGTACAGTAGACAGCTTGGCAAAAATCCAGACACTTAAGATGGAAGAACAAGAGGATGGGAGAGTTTGGTCTGGTCCCTTGATGACATCAATGAACCACTCACTACACCAGCACTGGAGTGCCTGCCTCTGAACTTTTTGCTATGTGAAAATTATGAACCCCTATAAATTTAAGAGGTGTTTCTAGATGGTGCAAACTGTTAACATGCTTGGCTACTTACTGAAAGTTTAGATGTTTGATTCACCTAGAGGTGCTTCGAAAGAAAGAACTGGTGATCTAATTCTCAAAAATCAGCTACCGGCAGCCCTATGAGGCACAATTCTACTCTGACACCTGGGGTATCTATGAATTGGAATGGATTCAATGACAATTGGTTTTAACAGCTAAAAGACATTGTATGTCAGCCTTTCTCTTTTTTGCCGCTGAAAGCAATCCTGATACAGTCCTTATTCCTAACCTTAAAGGAAAACATCTCATTCATTTCCACAATCATTGTAATAATATAAAATGTGGTTCAGAGATTTCTAATGTATGATCCTGCTTTATACTACTTTGACCACTTGGTTCTGTGGGGTAACATTTCATGTTGACACACTTCATAAGTCATGATATGCTAGGTTATGATGCTTTAAAATCCAGGAAGTGTCAAATTGATTATGACTTATGGTGACCCTATGTATGTCAAAAGTGAACTCTGTTCCGATTGGTGGACTCAAACATCCAACCTTTCAGTTTGTAGCCAAATACCATGGACTTTGTTGAAGTAACAAACAATCCCCAAAATTTCAGTGATGCCTACCTTTGAATGTCTTGCTATATGAGAAAAACAAACCTCTGTGTGTTTAAGACACTAGAAGTCAGATTTCCTGTTTCAGTTAGGTGCAGTTCTGATTAATACTCTTGCTTATTCTTGAATTTAAAAGGAAAACTTTCCATTTAAAAAGATGTGTGGTTCACAATCTGTGAATATTTTCATGTTCTCTTACAAGTGCTATCTGGAGACATGATTCCTATTATAATACACTGTTAAAAATTTCCAGGGTATTTTGTCTGGTCAGTTCCATCCATCTGAGAGAGAGAGAGAGAGAGAGAGAGAGAGAGAGAGAGAAGCCTGTTAAACATATCTTTTATAATGTTTTTTTCCCCGTCCTCTTTCAAAATTGAAGAACTTTCTAAGAGAAATCTTTTAATAAAAACATAAAGCTTCAACTCTGATAAAAATTTTCAAGTCTTACTGGGGTACCTGGAGCACTTACAGAATAAAATCTGAAGGCAAAGACAAGAATATGCAGTAGTTCTGCAAACTTTAAAAAAGCCTTGGAACTAGCTATGAGAATAACTCCCCACACTGGGAATTTTACAGAATGCAGCACAAGTCTTTCAAAATGCAAAACACTTTGGAACAGACACTATAACTTGCTCAACATTAACCTTGACAAATTCAGGTTCTGTCATATGAGTGAATGAATGTTTCTACTATTGAGAATTCAGGACCTTGAGCAACCAAATTGAAGTAGGGTGGCAGAAAATTATCTTTATCTCTTTTTTCTTTCCTTCCACCTTCGATCCCATCCCTATCCTCTCTTTAAATTTTTAACAGATTAAGTGAATGACTTCAGCAAAAAAAATCTAATGAGAAAGTCTCTTCAAAAGCCCTGTCGATTCCTCACTCATCACCACCTGAACTCCCCAGAAGGACAGCACTTTGCTTTATGACCATGTATTGATCTCTGATATCTTTCTGGAGTCCTACCTTTGCTTTTGCTCCTACAGGCAGAGGGTGAGAGTTAGATAATATAGTATTAATTTTCCAGACATCTTCACATGTTTTAATGGCCTTTTGAAGTTTGAAAATGGTTTCTTCGTGAGCTAAAATACCATTAAGGTCTAGAGTGAAACAATACATAACAATCATAGCTTTGGAGCTCAGTTTGGCAATGAATAGAAAGCTAATATATTTTGGTGGAGACTCAAATTAATATAAGTTCCTGGCCCAACCAGGCCCAGTTCCTCCAGGTTCTGAAGGTAAACAGCAGGAGCTGGGATGGCTGAAGTCCACCCCTCCTTTTTCACATATTTGGAAATTTAGAGCCACTACAGAAGGTCTCTACTGCACATGTGGTGAGAGGTAGAGGGATTGGGGAGGAGTTAGATCATTGGGGTTCTTAACCATTTTAACCATGGGTCCCTGCTGAAAAGGGAAATCTTTGTCCCTTTCTCAGAATAATGTTTTTAAATGTGTCAAATAAAAGGCATAAGATTATAAAGGAAACCAATAGTATTTAATGTACAGTTACCAAAATATTGAAAAACTATATATGATGTGGTAATGCATGTGCTTCGTTTCTCAAGCATGAATTAATAAGCTCAAGTTGCAGGCCTAAGTTAATTTTTAAGTAATGATGAACACACATGCTATTTTGAAACATTGTCAACAATTGTGATATGACATGGGAGGCCCTGGGTGGTGTGAATGGTTAACACATCCAGCTGCTAATAGAGAAGTTGGAGGGTTGAGTTTACTCAGAAGCACCTCAGATGAAAGGTCTAGTGGTCTACTTCTGGAAAATTAGCCATGGAAAACCCTGTATAACACATACAGGGTCACCATGAGGCCGTTTGACTTGAGAACAACTGGTGGTACTACTGACAAAGATAATGTGTGATTACTGCTGGTGACACATTCACAAGTTTATACCACTTTAGTTTGATGCCTTCATTCATAACTGAAAGGAATGGTGACTTTTAGTTAAAGTGCAGTGAAATTAATGATGCAGTTTTTTTCCCCTCCACGTTCATAAACACCCTGAATTCCATCCATGGACCACAGGGGTTTTCCCTGAGAAGCTATATTATCCATTTCCTAGAAATTGCAAGTCTGTGTTGAAACAGGACAATTATTTGTATTATTCCTTCTATGAAGTGCTTAACATTACTCTCTAGAACATATTTGGATGAATATGCTTCATATTAAAGGAGTCTTGGTGGCACAATGGTTAAAGTGCTTGGCTTCTAACCAAAAGATAGGCCATTCAAACCCACCCAGGAGCTCTGCCGGAGAGAGACTTGTTGATCTGCTTCCATACAGCCAAGAAAGCCCTATGGGCAGTTCTACCCTGTCACATAGGGTTGCTATGAGTCAGAAAAGACTGGATGGCATTCAACAACATGCTTCATCTTTTATGTCACTCCTAACCATTTTTGGTGGAATATGTATGTACCTTGAATTGTTTGTCCAAGAGTAAGATGGGTCCTATGGGGAAAACTGCACTAGTTTCTTCTTGGGTCTCTCACTATTAATGGTCAGTTGTGGATCTTAAAGCAGCCTTGGAGGGCTTGTCTCTCCCATTTGTGCAAATCTACCTTACCAGGTGTTGGGGCCCTAAGAGAGACACTGGCATTATCATTTGTTCTATCTGGCAGCCAAACTCATCACTTGCATACTACTTGTTTTTAAAACTTTGTATCTGAAGCTCTGAGCAAAAGGAAAATTGATTTCATGGAGGATTGTGCACATTGTCCTTAGGATTCAACATTAGTCTTCCCATGGAGCATAGTTTTAAGGGAGAGTAAGCCAAAATAAACCTCTATATAAAGGTTTATCAATATATAAAAATCAGAGTATTTCTTAAGGTTTGAAAAAAGAAAGACTTAAAACCAGGATTTTTTTTTTTTTTTTTTTTGCCTCATAACATGCTAGAGGACCTGGTTTTGCTTGTCCCATTAAATAGTGATAAAGTATCATTTTATAGCAGCAGCCAGTGTGATAAAATGATTGTGGCAGCAGTGAGAAAGAATCTAATAAGGGAATTGATCTGCAGATTCCAATTCTGTAAGAGCCAACATTGATCAAAATAAATGTCAATAATGAGATCATATCGAGAACTGCCTAATTCCTTCAGATGATTCTGGGGTCTAGTGACAGACTCAAGAAGTAAATGTGAAAAGGAATTTAAAACTCTCACAATCATGCTTTCCCACAGCAGAAGGCTACATGGTAATTTGGTGCCTGCCACATGATAGAATCCATCTTAGTCCATGGTAAAATTAATGAGAGATATTGTTAAAGGATTTTCATATTATGTGTCACCTGGCCCATGTGGTAACAATATAATAATAGATATTACTATAGATGGAGTTTCTGAGTGGTACACATATTTAACGTGCTTGTCTGCTAACCAAAAGGTTGAAGATTTGAGTCTGCCCAGTTGCACCTCAGAAGAAAGAGCCTGTGATCTACTTCTGAAAAACAGCCATTGAAAAACCGTTAGTGCAGAGTTCCATTTGGACATTGATGGAGTCACCATGACTCAGAATCAATGGCATCTGTTATTATTATTATTATTATTATTATTATTAATGTAGTCTGTAATTATAGCTAGTAGTTGTAGTTAAACGTTTTCATTTAGAAAATGGACAAGAGAAACATAGTTTTCTTTTTTATTTGTATCTTGAGAGACCATGTCTAGACAGTGCAGAGACAAAGGAAACTGTCAGTTCTGAGACTGGTCGAGTAAGGCTATTTAAGGTAAAAATCTGATGTTGTCATTGGTAATTTTATACATCTTCACTGATTGCCTGCACAGGGTGTTTACTTAGAGCTGGTTTTAAAATCTGTATCACATTAGGGACCATGGATAGCAATGAGGCAAATGTCAGCAAGTGAATTTCTACATCAGGAAAACCAGGCAATATGAAGGTACTTGGAGTTAAGGAAAAAGAAGGCAGGAATGTCCGTTGGGAGAACTTAGAATAGGAACACAAGACACTGGCTGTGATAGTTAAGGTTGTGTGTCAACTTGGCTGGGTTTTGAAGGGCTGAACAGCTGGATGTAGTTATTCCCCATGATGAGATTGGTAAGCAACTCCATGGTGGAATCTACTGTGAGCAGCTGAGTAGCTGCTTTAGGGATGTAGTCTGCCTCCAGTATGTAAGAGGAAGCTTTGAGAAAGGTCTCTGAGCTTTTTGGCATGTTTGGACCCTACATTTATCCAAGTCTTCATTCAGTTGTCTGCTTTGTGCCTGCTGATCTTGGGACTGTTTCTGAACTTGAGCTAGTGGCATGCCATGTTGCTTGATAGTCATGGGACTGTGCCATTTTATTTGTCAACCTTGAGTTTGTCAGCCTCAACCATCAGAAGCTTCCTGAGTTAAGAGATGCCTCCAGCTCCAGTGTGCTGGGAACAAGAGGCAAGCTGAAGCCCAAGGTTGAGGGGCCTTCACCTAGCCCCTAGAGCTAGCACTTTGAACTCAGACTTCTAGCCTCCTAAAATATAAGGAAATAAATCTCTGTTTGTTAAAACCACTCACTTGTGGTATTTCTGTTAAATGACATAAGAGGGTCAAAACACTGGCCTTGACCACATCAACGTGGGCCGTCATGCTGAGGGAGGCCAGTGTTCAACCTTGGCTTAGTAATCTTCCATACTTCTCTTTGGACAGGAGCTAATTCCAGGGCATAGACAACCCTCCTGTGGGGTTGTTGTTGTTAGGTGCCTTTGAGGCAGTTCATAGCAACCTATGCACAACAGATTGAAACACTGCCCAGTACTGCACCATCTTCACAGTCATTGCTGTGCTTGAGCCTACCATTGCAGGCACTGTGTCAATCCATCTTATTAAGGGTCTTCCTCTTTTCACTGACCCTCTACGAAGCATGATATCCTTCTCCAGGGACTGGTCCCTTCTGCCAACATGACCAAAATAGGTGAGGTGAAGTCTGACCATTCTCACCTTTAAGGAATGTTCTGGCTATACCTCTTCCAAGACAGATTTGTTTGTTCTCCTGGCAATTCATGGTATTTTCAGTATTCTTTCCCAACACCATAATTCAGATGTATCAATTCTTCTTTGATCTTCTTTATCCATTGTCTGGCTTTCATATGCATATTATGGCTATTGAAAATACCATGGCTTGGGTCAGGTGCACCTTAGTCTTCAAAGTGACATACTTGCTCTTTGACACTTTAAAGAAGTCTTTTGCAGCAGATTTACCCAGTGTATTGTGTCTGCAATTCCAATTCTTCACAATGTTATCCATAATTTATTTATGATCCACACATCATTGAAGGATTCTATGGGCAAAATATTGAAGGATACAAGAAATATCAAAAGAAGATGGAAGGAATACACAGAGAGACTGTACCAAAAAGAACTGTTCAATATTCAACCACTTCAGTAGGTAGCATAAGATCAAGAACAAAAGGTATTAGAGGAAGAAGTCCAAGATGCGCTGAAGAATTGACAGAATACTCATTGAGAAGTTTCAACAAATGGAGGCACCAATGGAGGCACTCACTTGTTTATGCCAAGAAATGTGGAAGACAGATACCTGGCCAACCAGATGTAAGAGCTCCATATCTGTACTCATTCCAAAGAAAGGTGATCCAACAGAATGTGGAAATTATTGAATAATATCATTAATATTACACACAAGTAAAATTTTGTTGAAACTTGTGGGCATAAGAATGGAAATACAGTGACATAAGGATTAATTTAAGCCAATTCTGAGGTTCAGATAATAAAGCAATTGGGACTCAACATTGACAAAACTGACCTTTCAGAAATACTTACCTTCCTCTGCCCTTATGTTGGGAGCTCTAGTGGCATAGTGCCTAAGGCACTTGACCACAAACCAGAAGGTTCAAACCCACCAATTGAGCAATCTACTTCTGTAGTGATACTGCCTCAGTTTCTGCCTCAGAAACCCAAGGAGGGGTCGGTATGAGTCGGAGACGACTCAACAGCACATAACAACAATAGCAGCCCTTATGTGTTTGTTTGTTCTACCTCACCTGGTACCCAGATGTTCACTTCACACCTTCTGGAGCTTGAGGGCTTATATTGCAAATTTTCATTTCTTCAATGCTACAAAAAGAGTAGTTCTTTAGGAGAGTGATTCTCATATTAGGAATTAGGAATTGGCTGGTTTTAAAGGCAATATATTTTTCATATTAGAAAGCAGTTTTGAAGCTTATTTTTAGTATGCAGCAGCAAGAAATTTCACACATATATTTGGCATTCTCACTAGCTGATAGGCAGAAAAACAAACAAAAATACCTGTTACTCTGTTACTGAGAAATTATGTTAAAATTCAAGAGTCCACTGCATTATATGGTAGCATAGTGCCTAAGGCACTTGACCGCTAACCAGAAGGCTGGCAGTTCAAACTCACCAGCCACTCCTCGGAAGGAAGATGGGGCAATCTACTTCCGTAGTGATACTGCCTCAGAAACCCAAGGAGGGGTCACTGTGAGTTGGGTCTGACTCGATGGCACATAACAACAACAACAAAGGGAACATAACTAGATCCTTCTTTAATTATGGAGAATCTTTCTGAGTCCAGAGATTACCAGATGTCATAATAGGCAGGGCCTACTTTGTGGGTGTGCCACCTGTGCACTCATACCAGGCCTCAGGGCCTACTTGGCTCAGTGTTCTGCTGTCACCATCTTGAAATTCTTTCTTTCTTTATTTTTTTTTACAAAGGGCTCCTTGTAAGCTCTTTTGCTAGTCCTGAAAGGAGCTATTATTTATTGAGCATTTACTATGTCCTATGTCCATTTACTATGTCCTATATGAGCCCAGAATTTATCTTAAATGTTTATAATCTAGTTTTGCAACCATCATCAATTTTGTTTTAAATATGTCTCCTCGCGGTGATTTGGATCCACTGGATCCCGTTAACTGAGGTGTTTTGGTAATGTGAGGAACATGGCCATGGCTTATGGACTTGGACATTGCTCCATAATGACACACTAGACAGGGTGATTTCTTCTATGACTCCACCCTTGGCTTTCTAAAGAAGTGATTCCCGCTTCACACAACTTAATTTTTATGCGTGCAAGTTAGAGGGCATCTTATTTCATTTGTTTTTGATCACTTATAAAGTGTTTATGAAAAGATACTTGAAAAGTGTTTATGAAAAACATTCCACATGAAATAGTTGAACAAAAAAGTAGAGATTTATATATAATAAATGTTTTGAATCCCCTGGAATTATTAACTTGGGATATTTGATGAAAAATATTTGTGGTCTTCAACCACCACTCTCCAGGAGAAACCATCTTTGAAACCAGCCAATTACTAACAAGTGTTCAATTTTGTAATAATAATTGTAATAATACTTATATCTTGGGAATATGAGTTTCCTCATAGTTGCTCAAATGAGTCAAAGAGCAGTGTCTTTGTAATAGTTATTTATAGATCCATAGCCAGGTCCTCTGCAAAAGAACTCACTTCTGATATTCTCCAAGGTTGAAAACACTGTACATGGTACAAAATGAAAACTCAGGGAAAGATTACTTTTCATCTTTGAAGAAAGTTTATATCAAAGCATTTTATGAAAATTAATAAATCTTTAGGGATTTGAGAAGGTGAAATAATTTTAGGATTATGGCAATTGATGACTGTCTCAGAAAAAAATAGAGAGATTATGTTATTTGCATTTATACATCAACTAAGCTTAATACCTCACAATTTCCACCCTGGGAGATTGAAAATTTCTCTTTCCACTTTCTTTCTCAGTGCCTGGTTCACAAATATACAGAGTTTAAATTCCAGAAATGGTTAATTAGAACAAAGTGTGGGTACCTGCAGAGTCTGAAGCAAAAACAGTGGAAATATTGTTTTATGTCCTGTGGAAGATTTGCCTTTTCACTAGATTTTCTGAAACAGTTGTAACTCCCTAATCTGTCATACCGATGTTCATAATATCATATCCATATACTTTCTCCTAGATGTTACAGTTGAGTCTTTAGTCAACCTGCTGGATGATTTCCTGGGAAAACCAATGAACAATTTTGACTTGAAAATCTGGCATAATTTTTTTTTTAAAAAAATCAGATTCTGTTTTCAACAGCTTCCCCTTATATGACTTGGGGGGGGGACCCTCAAAATTGAAATTTAAATAGAGAATATTTTTAGAAAACTGATAGAAAAATAAAAATAAATCCACTTGACTTGATGAATCCTGTGTAATAGCTAGAAACTACCATTTGCCAAGAAATGATTTAGTTTAGTGAAATGTATTTTACAGTTAATCCTGTAATGTCTGTTTTACATATTACCCTTCCCACTGTTAATATTGAACTATATTGTAAGCTAGTAATTTTATGCCCTATATTTCAAATTGCTATTAGGAAGCCACATAAATTACAATTTCCAACCGCTTGTTTATAATACCATAAGGCATTTCTTACTATTGGATAAAGCAACAGTGGATTTTTTTTTTTTTTTTTTTTTAAACTGCTTTGGGGATAAAACTACAGGGAAACTGGGATGCAGATCTATAGCAGCAAAGCCTATAAGGCAGCCTAAAATAATAAGTCTGAAACCCTGATAACGCACAACTTCACATTAACTTTCATGGGAGGTAAGATTATGGGACCTTTATTGAGCATTCAGTCCAGAAATTGCATTTACGTAATAGGCCTTCACAAATGTTCCAAAATGAATGGGACTCCAGCAACTTGTCTTATTAGAACCAAGACATTGGGCTGTAAAATGCAAATGAGTACACATCTTAGAAGTCATTTTCATCAATACTCTGATCTGTTCCTTACCTGAGCTCCTGTGCAGTGAAGTGTCCTGAGAGTGAATCTCATTGCTTGTTAAGGTCCAGTTCTTATTATTTGTTCTAATCATGCCTTTAATAATGGAAGGAAGCACCCATCTTATAAATAATTCTACATGGGTTTTTTTTTTTTTTTTTTTTTTTTTTTTTTGCACAAAACACAGATGAGGCATTTTCCTTTCCTTGGAGATTATCTTCTGGTGTTCAGCCATATTGGTCTTATTTTAATGTCTCGTCATTATTGTTGCAAGAAAAGAGCAAATCCCAGGTATGTTGTCTTGCCTACAGCCTGGAATCCTTTGCGTTACAGAAGGAGTCACTCCATGCCTTCAGGATTAGTGCCTACAGATGTCCATAGTGCTGGCAGCTCTTTGCACCGTTCTAGCAATGCAACATAATCACGGAACGCATTAGGGGAAAACATGCAGAGAAGGCATAAAAGCTGTGCATGTGTCCACTGCATCTATATTTTATCCTCAAAAGTCATCTGCAATCTCTTCTTCCAGAGCTTATCTTTATTTGCATGTATGAGTATAATGTGACTCCCACCCAAGTCCAGCATTAAGGGAAAATAGGGAGTAAACAAAGGAATGAGGGGAAAGCATGTATTTTGAAGAACATATATTCAAATCCCAACACTGGTATTTATATACTTACTTGCTTACTTACAGTGTGACTTGACACAAGATCGTTATTCTTGCTGAGACATCTCTCTCACCACTTCCCTTCTTGAATTAACCTTTGTTGTCTTGCTGAACTGCTTGCAGAATAATATTGTGTTGTCTCTCCTTTCCAAGACTTTCTTGGCTTCTTACACCGAGTAACAATTACTTTTTCATGAAGTTTTGACTGAGGTATCACTTCCCATGGAAAGCAATCCTGGAGATCCCTACCTAAGGAAGCCTTTCCTAGTCTCACATGACATACTACTTTGAAGGTGCCTGATAGCTAGACCTTCTCACCTTTTAGATTGCAAGCACTATCAGGGTATCAGGAACTGTTTGCTCATCATTATACCTATGTCTAAAACCTGGAGAAGACAACCTTGTGGAAGAGAATGAAATAAGATTAAGGGGCATCTCTGAAGTCTGTGACTAGGTTAAAATTCCAGGACTTGAACAATGACTTAACCACTCTTGTACCTTAGTTTTCTCATCTGAAAAACAGAGGTCATACAGTTTCTACCTCATAAGGTGTATATAAGACTTAAATAAGAAAAAAATATGTGCACACTTTGCCTAGTACCTGGTACATAGTGAGCAGTCCATAAATTGATGCTTATTCTTCTTAGTTTTATTTATTTTCAGTTATATACAAATTCAGATACAAAAAAAGAATGTAGGGATCTAAGAAGGGAGGAAACAATGGTGTAAATAATACCAATAATAATACCAGTAATAATACTAATAAATAATTATTGAAATAATAGAAATTGTAGTTGATTTAATATGTGATTTGCAAATCTAGATAACGTTTCATCTGGGAAGTCAAGAATGTTCCCAAAAAGGAAAGAAATTCCAAAGATTTTATATGCCATCATGGACATTGCCATAGCAAGAACAGTGTGTTTATATAACAATTTACCCTAAAACACAGCTTCTAGTCTGACTTTGAAATTTCTATTTTTTGAAACTGATTGTTGTTGTTGTTATGTTGTTAAGTGCCGTCGAGTCGTTTCCGACTCACAGCGACCCCATGCACAGCAGAACGAAAACACTGCCCAATCCCGTGCCAGCCCCACAATCCCTGCTATACTTGAGCCCATCATCGCAGCCACCGTGTCAATCCATCTCATTGAAGGCCTCCCCCTCTTGCCTCAACCCTCCACCCTACCAAGCATGACATCCTTCTCCAGGGAATGGTCCCTTCTTACAACATGACCAAAATAGGTGAGATGAAGTCTGGCCATTCTTGCTTCCAAGGAGCATTCTGGCTACACTTCCTCCGGGACAGATCTGTTAGTTCTTTTAGCAGTCCACGGTACTTTCAGCATTCTTCACCAGCACCACAACTCAAAAGCATCAACTCTTCTTCAGTCTTCCTTATTCATTGTCCAGCTCCCACATGCATACGAGGCGATTGGAAATATCATGGCTTGTGTCAGGCACACCTTAGTCCTCAAGAAGATATCCTTGCTCCTCAGCACTTGATACAGTTCCTTCGCAGTTGACTTTCCCAATGCTACACGTTGTCTAATGTCCTGACTGCTGCTTCCGTTGGCATCGATTGTAGAACCAAGCAATGTGAATTCCTTGACAACCTCAATCTTCTCTCCATTTATTGTAATGCTGCTCATTGGTCCAGTTGTGAGGATTTTTGTTTTCTTTCTATTGAGACGTAATCCATACTGCAGACTGTATTCTTCAACCTTCATCAGTAGGTGCCTTAAGTCATCCTCACTTTCAGCAAGCAAAGTTGTATCATCTGCATATCTCAGGTTGTTAATGATTCTTCCTCCAATCCTGATACCACGTTTTTCTTCATATAGTCCAGCTTCTCAGATTATTTGCTCAGCATATAGATTGAATAATTGTGGAGAAAGGATACAACCCTGATGCACTCAAATCCCTTAGGCACTATGCCACCAGAAATTGAAACTGATTGCGTATAGATAATTCTTCCAAAGAGCCCAATGCCTAAGGCAAAATGGTCTCTACTAAGCTATTTATTAAGCTATTCTTTGACTTAAAGGTGACTGAGGAAGTCCTTTCCTCAAGGCTCAACTTTCAAAAGATTATCACAGGGCAGGCGTGGATGGGTCATCCAGAAACCTGGATTCTGTGAGAATTAAAACTCTTGTTTCTCAGTATTTAAAGGTATTTCTTTCCAAAAAAGATCTGTGTAGTTGATTTTGTTGTCTAGTTAATTTTGATTGTCATTTCAGTAAAATTTTTATAACAACTCATCTTTATCTGGATATAATTGTAGAGTTAAAAGTGTGAACTCTGCAGTCATCTTTCCTGGTGTTCACATAGTATTTCTGGACATTAGGCAAGATTTTTAGCTCTCTACCCCAGTTTCTTTACTTATAAAATGGGGATAATAATAGCCCTCACTGTGGACTGTGATGAAGGAGCTCTGGTGGCACAGTGCCTGTGATAGTTGGAGCTGTGTGTCAACTTGGCTGGACCAAAATTCTGTGTGGTTTAAGCAATTGTGATTCCCATGATGGGATCAGATGTATATGTTTTGAGCAGCCAGTCTATTGAAAGGAAGTTTCCCTAAGGGTGTGGTCTGCTTCCAGTATATTTATGGACATCCTGGGAAAAGATACACTCTCCTGTGGCTCAGGATTCTGTTCTGCTGCCTACAACAGTCCGTGAGCAAACAGTTCACCATTTGGCCTAGAGATCTTGGATTTGTCATTCGTTGGAGTCATCAGCCAGTATACTGCCTGCCAACCTTGAGCTCTTCAGCCCCTGCAGCTGCAAGAATCGGGAAAAGCCTCCAGCTTGACATTTGATCCAAGAACTTTGGACTTGCCAGCTTCTATAAGTGTGTGAGCCACTTTCCTAAGATAAATTTCTCTTTCTCTCTCTCTCTATATATAAGCTTGGAGCTCTGGTGGCATAGTGCCTAAGAGATTTGGCTGCTAACCAGAAGGCTGATGGTTCAAACCCACCAGCCACTCCTCATAAGGAAGGTTGGGCAATATACTTTTACTGATACTGCCTTGGAAACTCAAGAAGAGGTCACTATGAGTAGGATCTGACTTGACGGCAGTGAGTTTGGTTTTTGGGTATATAAGCTTTACCGGTTTTCCTTCTCTAGAGAACCCAGTCTAACACTTTTGTTACTGAGTGTGGGGTGGTTCTAGAGAGAGAAAATCATAAGGATGGGCTTCCTAAATTGGTTCTCCAATTTGATTAATTGTAAAGGCACTGGTGACCCTGCCTCCATTAGTAAAGAGGGCCCTGCTAATCCATGGATGAGGTGGCAACATTAATATGCAAAATAGCACCACCAATAGATCAAATACTTTTGAGAAGTGAGGCTCTGGGTGATCGCATATTTGATACTTTTCTACAGTTTTGTCAGCATGAGGAGTATAAGGAAGCTGGTTTATTGGTCCTACTTACACTAGACAAAGTGGTAAAAGAGCGAGATGAGTTCAGGGCTGGTGAGTCACAGCTTAAGTACTGCATAAAAGACCTCAATGTTTCCAGTTGTGCTCTGAAAGAAAGCCTTATTTCTTCTAATAACAGAGCTGATATTACCGAAAACCAAATCCAGAGTCTTATTGGAAGGGTGGCTGAATTACAATGCTAATTAAATTACCAACCCAGAATGGTGTCTGAAGTTAAAGTGAGGGCATTGATTGGGAACATCCGGGATCCTGAGACCTACCTGGAATGGGGACATATGGGCAGATAGTCAGGAAGATCAGGATATGGAGCCTGCAAATTCTGTTGAATCCCTCCCATCTGAAAAGATTACTGTAAAACCATTTTCCCCTCCACTTCAGTTTGATGGGATTAACCCAACTGTTCCTGCTGGGTCATTGCTTGAGGCAGAGGCCATGGAAGACATTGCTGAATGTTCTCAGGAACTGCCCCAACCACCCATTGTTGCTGCTAGATCTATAGCTAAAGTTCAGCCCAAGTGAGCTGCAAAAGGTGAAATACAAAGTGTGACTGAGGAGGTAGTGTGTTATACCCAAAAAGACCTACTTGATTTTGCTAACATATACAGACAGAAACCTGGAGAATATGTATGGGAATGGTTAGTGAGGGTGTGGGTTAATGGTGCAAGGAATGTAAGATTGGATCAGTCTGAGTTTATTGATTTAGGCCCACTAAGTATGGATTCTTCTTTCAATGTTTCAGAGGTTAGGAAAGGATCTAATAGTTTACTTGGTTGGCTTACTGAAACATGGATCATGTGGTAGCCTATCTTAAGTCAAGCTGAAGTACAAGACCTGCCTTGGTATAATGTAGAAGGTACCCAGAGGCTGAGGGAAATAGGCCTGTTAGAATGGATTTATCAGATTAGACCCCTGGAGTCAGAAATGGAGAGTCCACACCTTTCACAAGTATGGTGAGGAATAAATTTGTGAAGGGAGCCCCAGCATCCTTGAAGACTGCTATGATTGCTATTTTATGTAAGCCAGATTTTACAGTGGGAACTGCCATAATTTAACTAGTACACTTAACTACAATGGGGCTGATTGGACCCCGTTGTAGTAGAGGCCAAGTGGCAGCAGTTAATCCACAAAGGCAAGGTGGGCATGATTACTATAATGGACAGCAGAGTTGAAACAGTAATCAGAATACTCTGACTCATGTGGAATTATGGCATTGGCTACTTAGTCATGGTGTTCCTAAGAATGAAATACATGGCAAACCTACTAAGTATTTACTTGATCTGTATAGACAGAGGAATTCTAGGTCGCATGAACAGCAGCCTAGATTGAATCACTAGAATACAGAGTCATGGCCTCTAATCAATTCCAGACTTGAGTCAATTTTCAGACCCACAATCCCTTGAATGAAGGGGAGGACAGGTCCTTTTGAGGAAGGACCTCACTACATTGTCAAAAATTTCTAATGTCAGTCTTTCTCTCAGCCTTCCCCAAAGGGTTCTGAGGCCTTTTATGAGAGTGACTATTCATTGGGGAAAAGGAAATAATCAGACTTTTTGGGGATCACTGGACACTGGCTCTGAACTGACACTAATTCCAGGAGACTCAAAGCATCATTGTGGCCCACTAGTCAGAGTGGGGGCATATGGAGGTCAAATTCTTGATGGAATCTTAGCTAAGGTGCATCTCACAGTGGGTCCAGTGGGTTCCTGAACTCATCCTGTAGAGATTTCCCCAGTTCCAGAATGCATAATTGGAATAGATATACTGAGCAAATGGCAGAATTCCCACATTGGGTCCCTGACATGTGGAGTAAGAGCTATCATGGTAGGAAAAGCCAAGTGAAAGCCATTAGAACTGCCTCTACCTACAAAAATAGTAAACCAAAAGCAAACCACATCCCTGGAGGGGTTGCAGAGATTATTGTCACCATCAAGGACCTGAAGGATGCAGGGGTAGTGATTCCCACCATATCCCCATTTAATTTGCCTATTTAGCCAGTGCAAAAAAAAAAAGATGGATCTTGGAGAATGACAGTAGATTATCATAAACTTAATAAATCAGGTGGCGACTCCAATTGCAGCTGCTGTTCCTGATGTGGTTTCATTGCTTCAGAAAATTAGTACATCACCTGGTACTTAGTATGCAGGTCTTGATCTGGTGAATGACTTTTCTCAAAACCAATTTCAAAGGTCCATCAGAAGCAGTCAGCTGGCCAGGCCAACAATATACTTTCACAGTACTTCCTCAGGAATATATCAACTCCATGGCACTATGTCATCATGTAGTTCGTAGGGATCTTGATTGCCTTTCCCTTCCATAAGACATCACACTAGTCCATTATATTGATGACATTATGCTGATTGGATCTAATAAGGAAGAAGTGTTGATGACTCTAGACTTATTGGTAAGACATGCATGCTAGAGGTTGGGAAATTAACCCAACAAAAATTTAGGCACCTTCCACCTCATTGAAATTTCTAGGGGTCCAATGGTGTGGGACATGTCAAGATATTCTTACTAAAGTGAAGGATAAGTTAATTTATCTGGCTTCCCCCACAACTAAAAAGGAGGAATAATGTCTGGTGGGCCTCTTTGGATTTTGGAGGCAATATATCCCTCATTTTGGTGTGTTGCTGCAGCCTATTTATCAAGTGCCTCAGAAAGCTGCTAGTTTTGAGTGGGGCCCAGAACAACAGAAGGCTCTGCAACAAGTTTAGGCTCCCGTGCAGGCTGCTCTGCTACTTGGGCCATATAATCCGGCTGATCCAATGGTGCTTGAAGTGTCTATGGTAGATAGAGATGCTGTTTGGAGTCTTTGGCAGGTCCTTATTGGTGAATCGCAACACAGACCCTTGGGATTTTGAAACAAAGCCCTGCCATCCTCTGTAGATAACTACTTTCCTTTTGAGAAACAGATTTTGACTTGTTACTGGGCTTTAGTAGAGACTGAACACCTAACCATGGGCCACCAAGTCACCAGGAGGCCTAAGCTGCCTATCATGAACTGAATGTCGTCTGACCCACAGAGTCATAAAGTTGGGCATACACAGCAGCACTCCATCATTAAATGGAAGTGGTGTATCAGAGATCAGGCTCAAGCAGGACCTGAAAGCACAAGTAAGTTGCACAAGGAAGTGGTCCAAATGCTTATGGTCTCCACTGCAGTCACATTACCTTCCCTCTCCCCGTCTGCACCTATGGCCTCATGGTTGTTGTTGTTGTTGTTGTTATGTGCCATCGAGTCAGACTTACTCATAGCGACCCCTCCTTGGGTTTCCAAGGCAGTATCGCTATGGAAGTGGATTGCCCCATTTTCCTTCCAAGGAGTGGCTGGTGGATTTGAACCACCAGCCTTCTGGTTAGCAGTCAAGTGCCTTAGGCACTATGCTACCAGAGCTCCATGGCCTTATGGGGAGTTCCTTATGATCAGTTGACTGAGGAAGAGAAAGTTCGTGCCTGGTTTACAGATGGTTCTGTGCGATATACAGGCACCACTCAAAAGTGGACAGCAGCAGCACTGCAGCCCCTTTCTGGGACTTCACTGAAGCACAGTGGTGAAGGGAAATCCTCCCAATGGGCAGAACTTCAAGCTGTGCATATGGCTGTTCACTTTGCATGGAATAAGAAATGGCCAGATGTGAGACTGTATATGGATTCATGGTGCTTGTGGCTAATGGCTTGGCCGGATGGTCTGGGACTTGGAAGGAGCATGATTTAAAAATTGGTGACAAGGATGTACATGAAAGAGGTATGTGGATAGATCTCTCTGAATGGGCCAAAGGAGTAACGATATTTGTGTCTGATGTGAATGCCCACCAAAAGGTGACCTCGACAGAGGAGGACTTCAATAATCAGATGGATAGGATGACACGTTCAGTGGAAAGCAGCCATCCTTTTTCCCTAGCTGCTCCTGTCATTGCTCAGTGGGCTCATGAACAAAGTGACCATTGTGGCAGGGATAGAGGTTATGCATGGGCTCAGCAACATGGACTTCCATTTACCAAGGCTGATTTGGCTACTGCCACTGCTGAGTGCTCAATCTGCCAGCAGCAGAGACCAACACTGAGTCCTCAACATAGAACCATTCCTTGGGGTGATCAGCCAGAAATATGGTGACAGGTTGATTACATTGGACCACTTCCATCATGGAAAGGACAGCATTTTGTTCTTACTGGAATCGATACTTATTCTGAATATGGATTTGCCTTTCCTGCACACAGTGCTTCTGCCAAAACTACTATCCATGGACTTTAAGAATACATTATCCACTGTCATCGTATCCCACACAGCATCACTACAGATCAAGGGACTCACTTCACAGCAAATGAAGTGCAGCAATATACCTGTGCTGATGGAATTCACTTGTCTTACCGTGTTCCCCATCATGCTGAAGCAGCTGGTTTGATAGAACCATAGAATGGCCTACTGAAAACACAATTACAGCACCAGCTAGGTAGGAATACCTTGAAGGGTTGGGGCCATGTTCTCCAGGAGGCTGTGTATGCTGTAAACCAGCATCAAATATATGGTGCTGTTTCTCCAATAGCCGGGATTCATGGGTCTAGGAACCAAGGGGTAGAAACGGGAGTGCTATCACTCACTATTACCCCTAGTGACCCACTCAAAATTCTTTTGCTTCCTGTCCCTGCTACCCTATGCTCAGTGGGTCTGGAGACCTTAGTCCCAAAGGGAGGACCACTCCCACCTGGAGACACAATACTGATTACATTGAACTGGAAATTAAGAATGCCACCCAGCCATTTAGGCTTTCTCATACCTCTGGATCAACAGACAAAGGAGGGCATTATTGTGCTATCTAGTGTGATAGATCCTGATTACCAAGGGGAAATCGGATTGGCATTACATAATGGAGGTAAAGAAGAATATGTCTGGAATACAGAAGATTTTTTAGGATATCTCTTAGTACTTCCATGCCCTGTGATTAAAGTCAATGGAGAATTATAGCAACACAATTCTGATATGACTACTAATGGCCTAGACCCTTCAGGAATGAAGGTTTGGGTCATCCCACCAGGCAAAGAACCACAACCAGCTGAGGTGCTTGCTGAGGGCAAGGGAAATACAGAATGGGTGGTGGAAGAAGGTAGTTGTGAATATCAGCTATGACCACATGACCAGCTGCAGAAACAAGGACTGTGATTGTTACATTTCTTCATTGTTTATGTGCATCAAATATTTTTGTTTCCTTCTGTTATGAACTGTGAAATGTAAATAAAGTTCATGTGTTTCGGTTGTACGCGTGTTAGCATATCATGTTTGGTGCAAATAATGACTTTATGATTGTCCTTATTTAGAGATTATATGTGGTTAAGAAGATGTGTACAACTAGCAAGTTTACAAGGGGTGGACTGTGATAGTTGGAACTGTGTGTCAACTTGGCTGGACCACAATTCTCTGTGGTTTAAGCAATTG
Source organism: Orycteropus afer afer (assembly GCF_000298275.1). Classification (NCBI taxonomy): domain Eukaryota; kingdom Metazoa; phylum Chordata; class Mammalia; order Tubulidentata; family Orycteropodidae; genus Orycteropus; species Orycteropus afer. The sequence goes on from NW_006921591.1 coordinate 3,715,792, forward strand.
TGATTTGATCATTTCCATGATGGGATCAGATGTATGTGTTTTGAGCAGCCAACCCATTGAAAGGGAGTTTCCCTGGGGTGTGGTCTGCTTTCAGTTTATTTATGGACATCCTGGGAAAAAAGACACTCTTCTGTGGATTGGGATTCTATTGTGCTGCCTATAACAGTCCACGAGCAAACAATCCACCATTTGGCCTGGAGATCTTGGATTCATCACTCATTGGAGTCAACAGCCAGTATACTACCTGCCTACCTTGAGTTTGTCAGCCCTTGCAGCTGCTGAGTCGGGAAGAGCCTCCAGCTTGGTGTTTGATCCAAGAACTTTGGACTTGCCAGCTTCTATAAGTGTGTGAGACATTTTCCTAAGCTAAATTTATTTTTCTCCCTCTCTATATATAAGCTTTACTGATTTTGCTTCTCTAGAGAACCCAGTCTAACACAGTGCCTAAGGCATTCTGCTAACCTGCAGGTTGATGGTTCAAACCCACCAGCTGCTCTGTGGAAGGAAGACGGGGCAATCTACGACCATCAAGATTTACTGCCTTGGAAACCCAGTGGGGGTCATATGAGTTGGAATTGACTCCGTGGCAGTGGGTTTGGTTTGATTTGGTGCACTGTGATAAGAATTTGAAAGGATAATATATGTGAAGCACATACCCAATGCTAAGAAGAGCTCAATAAATGCTCACAGCTACTATTGTTACCATTATTACTACTATCATTTCATTCTCAATTATCTATTTCATTTGTCATTTTTCTTAATTATCTTTCGAAAGAAGGACCTGGACAGAAAAATCCGTAAGGCAGCACAGTTCACCAGATGGGAGTAACCCAAATCATGAACTTAGGACTTTACACAGAAATAAGCAACATCCATAAAATTCACTTTGCAAAAGACCCTTCATGGGAAAGCAGCAGAATGTGTTAGAATTTGGACTTACAAGGAAGGCAGATCAGAGAGAAACTAATGGTTCTACCCCTTACGAGAACATAGCCTTTTGACTTTGGATATGTTATTTAACTTCAGCTATCTGATTCTTCATCTGTAATTATCAAGATAGCAGCCCCTTCCTCACAGTATCAGGAGGATTCATGAGGTAGGATTAGAGAAGGGGCTTCACAAAGTGCCTCCTTCCCAACAGAGCAGTTAGTTCATTTCTTCCTACTGAGTGGGATGCTGGGTTACGTGCATTCCAATAGGTCTCAAAAAAAAAAAAAAGTCAAGACTTTGGGTTTTTGGTTGTTTTTTTTCCCCTCCAGTCCCTTTAGTTAAATGAAATTAGAGGGAAAAGAAATTGGTTTCCCCAAACTGTCACACTTGTAAAAAGCAAAAAACTTCAGAAGGCCAGGAAATATTTCAAAAATACATTTTGATTAAAAATGTAAACTGCAGTGTAGATAATTTTACAAAACAGCGGGGGCAATTGGGAAGCACTTATTAAACTACCTGTTAAAGTAATTAGTGATAAAAATGGAAATTTCAAGGCCCTTCTGTATCTTGTAGTTCCCAGAATAGGCTCAGGCTGATTCCATACTAAATCACTTCCTCCCGCTGATCAGAATCACAGAAAACAAAGAGAAGCATCAGAGAGTTTAAGGATTGGCAAGCAAGTGAGAAATACTCTTAAGAAACTAGTTTCTTAATCTGCCCACAGGTCTGTTTGACCCCCTATAGAAGCCCTAATCCCATACCCTGTTTCCCAATGCTTTATAGTTTTGTTGTCATGTATAAAGTATTTCTGGATTCTTTTTTGTCTTGCGTAAAGACATCAAACCAGGAGATTTTGGGACTTGGGATTGAGAGTTAAGCCTTTGTTGCTGGAAAGGTTACTGTACAAAGTGTTATCTTCTATGGAGTCTCTGTGTGGCATAACACACTCAGCTGCTAACTGGAAGGTTAGGGGTTTGAGTCCACCCAGAGACACCTTGGAAGAAAGGTGAAGGATCTACTTCTGAAAAAATTAGCCATTGAAAACCCTATAGAGCACAGTTCCGCTTTAACATACATGGGGCCATCATAAGTTGAAGCCAACTCAATGGCAACTGATTATTATTTTCTACATATATAACTGTGTTAACACACTGTTGCCTCACCCCCATATGACCCATGATGTTTTTTGCATGCCTTGCCTTAAGAATTCTTGTTTTTTTCACATCCGTGTGGTCGGGTTCCTCATTGATGTTGTAAGCTCCATTAATGAGCTTTCTTGAATATGTTCATAGTTCATAGTCAGGGCTCTGTACATAGTAGATAAATGCTTCTTATTGGATTAATTGAAGCAGAGGCTCCCAAGGGCAAGATGTGCTCTTTCATCCTCATCCATCTTCCCGTGTCTTCACCCCAAGGGTCCTCAGGGTGCTGTTAATGAAATTTCAGAAGATAGAACAAGTCTTGGCTAGTAACTGAAAAAGGATGGCTGTTCAAAACCACCCAGCAGCATCATGGAAGAAAGGCCTGATGCCCTGTTTCCATACAGGCTACAGCCAAGAAAACACTATGGAGCAGTACTTCTCTGTAACACATGGGGTCACAATGAGTCAGAATCAACTCCATGGCCAGGGGTTTGGTTTTGGTTGATTTTGGAGATACACCAGTGACAGGTCTGCATTGTGGAGGCCTTGAATAAACTTCCCCATCACCAAACCAAGCACCGCTTCCCTAGGCAGCCCCAGATAATCAGGTTGCCATGGTAACAGAGACCCATGAAGAAGATTTTGAATATATTTGCGCAATAATTGTTTTAAATGCATTTTATAACCTTGGATCCCAGAGAAGTAGAAAAGGGGATGTAGAACCATGTCGTTTGCAGAGACACCATCCAGAGCAGAACAGAATATACTCAGGGCACAAAGAGATAAATATGCAAGGCAAGTCTAAAGTTGTCAGGGAAAATAATAATTGCAGCAAGGGCTGTTGTAGATGGCTAAAAAATAAAAATTAGCTATAAAAATTTCAGACTCTGAAGTGAGATCAAATCATGATGGACATATTTTTTAAAGGGCCTCCAGGAGGATATTTAGAAGGCACACTTTTTGTGTCATGTCAGCAGGACAGCTGTATGGCAGATATTATGTTTTGCCTTTATGTCCCAAAATGGAAATAATGGCATAATTAATTAAACATAAACTTTTATCCAAAAATATTCTGTCCTGGGCTCAAATGTTTATGTATCTAAGAAATGACCATATAATACTCAGTTACGTAAGAGATAGTTATGTAATATTCAATTTTATAATAAATTCTTAATGGAATAGAATGGAACCTGTGAAATGTGAGCCAGGGGTCTGCCATAGTATCTCTTGATGGGGTTTGGAAAGGCTGATGTAAAACACATTTCTGAGTGTGGCAAAAAATGGAAGTGTCTAGTATGTGAATAAGGAGCACCGATGGCACAGTGGTTAAACACTCGGCTGCTAACCAAAGGGTTAGAGGTTTGAACCCACTAACTGCTCCATGGGAGAGAAAAGTATCAGTCTGCTTCCATAAAGATTATGGCCTTGGAAACCCTATGGGGCAGTTCTACCCTGTCCTATAGGTTCATTAGGGGTTGTTATTGACTCTATAGCACAGTTTTGGTTTTGGTTTTCATATGTGAATATGTGAATAAGGTAGAACTTTGAGTTTTTTGGAAGATCATTTTGTGAGCAAAATTTTCATAGAAAAATTATCTTAATCAGGATCCACTCTGTTTCAGAAAATTTCCTTGAACTTCCTTTCAGAGACCTTACTGTACTTATGGAAATTACCTCATTACTCAACAGAAGGAACAAAGTTTGTGCTCTGGTTATATCTAACTCAGAGCCTTATTTAAAACAAACCTGTTAAACATATACCAAATCCACCACAAATGTTTTCTACCCCTGCAACAGAGGGTATCCAGAATGGAGAACTCACAGGAAACCACAAGAAGTTAGTTAGCAATATGGAAAGATGCTCAGGGGGTTTTTGTAATAACCTGTTCCAGACTTTGCTCTTCTCATAGTTGGATTAAATGGAATGCAGTGAACATCCCAGGGGCAGCTCAGAATTCAATTGAGAGAGGAGGAATGTGGCTCTAGGAAGCTTTCCAGAACTGCTAGGAAAGATCAACTCTACAGAGAGGACACAGGGCCATTTGAAAACCAAGCTAAAATTTTACTCATCCAAGAAATCAATCTATGATCCAGGCTACTAGATTTGAGGAAGGGTGATTCACTAAATAAAGCTAAGCCCAAATGAGTAGCCTGCCAGAATGTTGAGAGAAGCAGAGCTCAGCATGGAAGTAGGCAGGAGCAGGCAAAGAGTAGCCACTGAGGTGTTGTTACAAGGGACAACTGTTGGTATTCCCTTTCTTAGTCATGTGCTAAATAGTGAAAGATACCAGTGGTTAATGGGCAGACTCCAAAAGCTACTATCACTTCTTCTCCAAATTTCTTAACGTGGAACTTTGGAAATTAGAACAATACCTTCTAATGACTGGAGTGTATTGTGAATAGAATTTAGGGAAATGTGGTAGATATAGAAAGATCTAGATGATGTGGCTCTGGTAGCATAGTGGCTAAGACACTTGCCTGCTAACCAGACGGCTGGCGGTTCAAACCCACCAGCCACTTCTCGAAAGGAAGGTTGGGCAATCCTACTTCCGTAGTGATACTGCCTTGGAAACCCAAGGAGGGGTTGCTATGAGTCGGGTTTGACTCGAGGGCACATAACAACAACAACAACAACAGATGATGTGGCAGTAACAGATCTTCTCACTTTGTAAATAAAACAATTCAAGAATTGTAGGGTTAGAAGCTATTTCCCTTTCACTAAGAGACAATTTCTATTAAATTTTAAGGGAGCTCTGGTGGTATAGTGCCTAAGGCATTTGATTGCTAACCAGAAGGCTGGTAGTTCAAACCCAACAGCCACTTCTTGGAAGGAAGGTTGGACAATCTACTTCTGTAGAGATACTGCATTGGAAACCCAAGGAGGGGTCACTGTGAGTCAGATCCAACTCGATGGCAGTGGATGGGAAGAGACCTTTTCTACAAGGGAGAAAAAAGCAACTCTGGAGAATATAAAACAGAACTCTGGTATAATTCAGGATATATATGCTAAGTATCTACCAAGGTTAAGTAAATTAAGGGGATTGAAGCAGATCACATTAAAAACATTAATCCACATCTACCTTCTGTTGCCCAACATAAATTACTCATGTTTTGATAGAGTCCATTAATCAGGTATGTGCCATATTTACTCTCATAACTTCTCTTTTGCATAGACATTTGGTTTTTAATAGTTAGGGGGGAGAATAATTGTATACATGATTATGGGATTATATTAATTCTCTCACCAATCTGAATGAAAAGAAAGGAACAATGGTCAAACAATCCTTTTTGTACTTTCCTCTTTACTTCTAAAGTTAATAACATCCAAAATCCTGACATGGAAACAAATCACATATTCTATTTCAAACTCTGGAAGTACATGAATGAATATAAATGCTGTTCATCACCCTATTTTACTTGATTTTTCCAGCATGATTTCCAGTATGATCCAAATTTGCTAGATAAAGATCTGTTTTTTCACCTCACCTTGGGCCACTAAATTAGGATTCCCTGTATTCTAGGACTTAGCAACCACTGCTTTAAGGTGAAGACATCATTTTAGAGCTGAGCAAAAACCTAGAGGCAGAATTCTATCAAATGCAATATGTCTTCACTGAGTATCTGAAGAACTGCATCATGGTGAGAAGGGACAAAAACAAGATGGAAAACTCTGGCCCTCCAACCCTGCCCTGAAAGGCCCAAGCACAGTCATTCTCCAGTCTCTGCTCCATCATTAGCTGGAGAGTTGCAGAATCAGACAGGTTCCTCAGGAGGGGTCACTCCACCTTCATCCTGCCAGATAAGGATAGCCTATCCTCAGTGCAGTCTGTCAAGGGCATATTTCTCTGCCTTGAATTACAGACACAGAAATGTGCAAAGAAAATAGAACTGGCCGATGGATGGCAAATTAACTCACCTAATGTCACTACACAGCCACTCCTCGGAAGGAAGATGGGGCACTGTAGTGATACTCTGATACTATAGTGATACTGCCTCAGCAACCCAAGGAGGGGTCGCTATGAGTTGGGTCTGACTCGATGGCACACAACAATAACAACAACATCACTACAGAAGTAGAATTACTCCTTGGAGGGAAGATGGGGCAATCTACTTCCGTAGTGATACTGCCTCAGAAACCAAAGGAGAGGTTGCTATGAGTCAGGTCCAACTCGACGGCACATAACAACAACAACAACAATGTCATTAACCTAGTGTGTGGTATAGGTTCTGGATATCCTGGAATTGCCACAGCCTTGAAGCTGGCTAGGTTTTAGACACTGGTATGAGGCATATGTTCTGATGGTGTATTGAGATACACCTTAGCTCTTAACCAAATCCCCACCCACCCATGCCTGCCCCTGTCTATAGTGCCAAAAACTGGGCTTCTTAATCATGAAGCTGAAAGTTCTCAGTGCAGAAAGCCAACTTTGTCTGCTGACATATACATGGTATTTGTGAATATGGGGAGCTCTGTTGGCATAGTGCCTAAGGCATTTGACTGCTAACCAGAAAGCCCTCAGAAGGAAGGTTGGGCAATCTACTTCCGTAGTGATAGCACCTTGGAAACCCAAGGATGGGTTGCTATGAGTAAGATCCATATGTGGATGTATGTGTATGTTGTTGTTAGTTGCAACTGAATTGTTTTCAACTCATAGTGATACTAAGTACAATAGAATGAAACACTACCCGGTCATGTACAATCCTCACAATTGTTGCTGTGTTGGAGCCCATTGTTAGTAGCCAATATTTCAACCCATCTCATCGAAAGTCTTCCTCTTTTTCACTGATCTTCTGCTTTACCAAGCATGATATCCTTCTCCAGGGACTGGTCCTTGCTGCTAATATGTACAAAGTTCATGAGAGGAAATCTCACCATCCTCCTTCCTAAGGAGCATTCTGGCTATACCCCTTCCAAGACAGATTTCTTTGTTCTTCTGGCAGTCCATGGTGTATTTAGTACTTTTTAATGGAATCAGTTATTATTTGATCTTCCTTATTCATTTTCCAGCTTTTGCATGCATACAAGGTGACTGAAAATACCATGCCTTAGGTCACATGCACCTTAGGCCTCAAAGTGGCATTGTTGCTTTCTAACACTTTAAAGATGTCTTTTGCAGCAGATTTACCCAATGCAATACATCATTTGATTTCTTCACTGTTGTTTCCATGGGTGTTGCTTGTGGATCTAAGAAAAATGAAATCCTTGATAACATCATTATTTTCCCTTTTTATGATGTTGTTTGTTTGTCCAGTTGTGAAGATTTTTCTCTTCTTTATGTTGAGGTGTAATCCATACTGAAGGTTGTACTTTTTGATCTTCAGCAGTAAATGTTTGAAGTCTTCTTCACTATCAACAAGCAATATGTATCACTGCATGTCATAGGTTGTTAATGAGTTTTTCTCCAATCCTGAGGTCAAGTTCTTCTTCATATAATCCAGCTTCTCAGATTATTTGCTCAATATACAGATTGAGTAAGTATGGTAAAACGATACAACCCCGACAAACCATTGTCAAATCTAACAAAAGAAAAGAAAGAGAAGATGCAAATTATAAGAATAGTAAACAAAAAAGCGTGTCATCACAACAGAACCTACTGAGATAAAAAAGAGACTGACAGAATATTATGAAAAACTGTACTCCAGCAGATTTGAGAACCTAGAAGAGATGGACAAATTTCTAGAATCACAAGACCTACCTAAACTGTCCCACTTAGAAATAGAACACTTGAACAGACCTATACCAAAAGAAGAAATTGAACAGGTCATGAAAAAACTCTCCACAAAGAAAAGTCCTGGCCCTGATGGCTTCACGGAAGAATTTTACCAAATGTTCAGGGAAGAGTTAACATCTATACTACTCAAGCTATTCCAGAACATAGAGAAAGATGGAATACTCCCAAACTCATTTTATGAAGCAAGCATAACACGAATACCCAAACCAGGGAAAGACACCACTAAAAATGAAAACTCTAGACCAATATCCCTCATGAACATAGATGCAAAAATCTTCAACAAAATCCTAGCCAAAAAATCCAACAACGTATCAAAAAAATAATACATCCTGACCAAGTGGGATTCATACCAGATACGCAGGGGTGGTTCAACATCAGAAAAACAATCAATGTAATCCACGACGTACACAAAACAAAAGAACCATATGATTATATCAGTCAGTGCAGAAAAGGCATTTGATAAAATCCAACACCCATTCCTGTTCAGAACTCTCAGCAAAATAGGAATAGAAAGGAAAAATTCCTCAACATAATAAAAGACACATATGCAAAGCCAATGGCCAACATCATTATTAATGGAGAAAGAATCGAGGCATTCCCCTTACGAATGGGAACCAGACAAGGATGCCCTCTATCACCACTTCTATTTAACATTGTATTGGAAGTCCTGGCCAGGGCAATAATGCAAGAAAGACAAATAAAAGGCATACAAATTGGCAAAGAGGAATTAAAACTGTCTCTATTTGAGGAGGATATGATCCTGTACATAGAAAACACAAGAGACTCAACAAAAAAACTACTGGAACTAATAGAGAGGTTCAACAAAGTGGCAGGATACAAGGTCAACATACAAAAATCAATTGGATTCCTCCACACCAACAAAGAGGCCTCTGATAAAGAAATAAGGAAAACAATACCATTTATAATAGCTACTGAAAAGATAAAATATCTAGGAATAAATCTCACCAGACACACAAAAGACCTATACAAAGAAAACTATAAAACACTACTACAAGAGACAACATAAATGGAAGAACCTACCGTGTTCATGGATAGGTAGACTGAATATTGTGAAAATGTCAGTACTACTGAAAACAATCTACACATTTAATGCAATCCCAATCCAGATACCAACAAATTTTTCTAAGGACATGGAAAAACCAATTACTAACTTCATATGGAAAGGAAAGAGACCTCGGATAAGCAGAGCACTTCTGAAGAAGAACAAAGTGGGAGGTCTCACACTCCCAGATCTTTAAACCTGTTATACAACCACAGTAGTCAAAACAGCATGGTATTGGTACAATGATAGACAAATAGACCAATGGAACAGAATCGAAAGTCCAAATATAGACCTATCCCTCTATGGACAGGTGATCTTTGACAAAGGTTCAAAACCCATTAAATGGGGAAAAGACATTCTCTTTAACAAATGGTGCTGGCAAAACTGGATATCCGCTTGCAGAAAAATAACACAAGACCCATACCTCACCTCACACACAAAAACAAACTCAACCTGGATCAGAGACTTAAATGTAAAACCCAAAACTATAAAATTCATCAAAGATAAAATAGGAGCAAATCTAGGAGCCCTAATTTACAGCATAAATAGACTATCAAACATAATCCAGAATGCACAGGAAGTAGAAGAGATGCTAAGTGATTGGGACTTCTAAAAATTAAATTCTTATGTGCATCAAAAGGCTTTGTCAAAAAGGTAAAAAGAGAACCTACAGATTGGGAGAAAATATTTGCCTATGATATATCTGACAAAGACTTATCTCCAAAATCTGTAGAAAACTTCAACACTTCACCACCAAAAAGACAAACAACCCAATTCAAAAATGGGCAAAAGACTTGAACAAACAATTCACTAAAGATGATTTGCTGGTGGCCAACAAACACGAGGAACTTCTTATGATCGTTAGTCACTAGAGCGATGCAAATCTAAACAACGATGAGATATTATCTCATTCCAGCAATAATAGCAAAGTTCAGCAGGATAGAAAATAACAAATGCTGATGAGGTTGCAGAGAGATTGGAATTCTCGTACACTGCTGATGGGATTGTAAAATGGTACAACCATTGTGGAATACTGCATGGTGCTTCCTTAAAAAACTGAAAATAGAAATACCATTTGACCCAGCAATTCCATTACCAGGAATATATCCTGAAGAGGTGAAAGGCAGTGCACAAACAGACATGCACACCTATGTTCATCACAGCACAATTCACCATAGCAAAGAGATGGAAACAACCCAAATGACCATCAGCAGATGAGTGGATAACCAAATTATGGTACGTTCACACAATACAATACTATGCTACATTAAAGAACAATGAAGGATATGCAAATCATCTCACAACATGGATGAGCCTGGAGTATATTAGGCTGAGTGAAATAAGTCAATCGCAGAAGGACAAATACTGTATAAGCCATTACTGTAAAAAGACAAAGAAGGGTTTGCTTAAGAAAGGGAACTCACTTTGTAGGTTACTGGGGTGGGGAGGGAATGGGGGGATTAATTTTGGGCTAGTTGGGACCCATATGCTGACGTGAGTAAGGGGAGGGATGTATAGAAAGAGTCTGTGACCACCATGATACATTAGGAAAAGGGAGGACACTGAATTTTGTACATAAGAGATAGATGACAGCTGCTAATACCAACCAGTATATCTACAATAATGCATTACCATTAACACTAAACACCAGGCTACAGATAAACACATAAACATCTGAGAAGATCAGATGGGGGTCAGTGAACAGGACTATACTCTAGACCAAGGATAGATTCAGCAGAGGCTAATCTTGCACAGACACCAGTGATAAAAAAAAAAAAAAATCTGCAATCCTTACAGAAACAACAGAAGACAGACATAGAGTAATCCCTCACACACACCCAGTGCTGGGAGAAAGATCCAACAGATCTACTGACTCAGGACCATACTACTGGGGGACACCAGACTCAATTGACACAACAAAATACATAAAAGTCTTGTTCCTCATCCTACACTGGTGAGTAGCAACTGGGGTCTTAAAAGCTCTCAAGTGGGCATCTAAGATGCAGCTAATGGGCTCCTATCATCAGAAGCAAAGAAGAGTGCAAAAAACCCAAAAACGACAACAACAACAAAAAAAAAAAAAGCATTTGGAAGCAATCAGCCCTAGGACACGATAGCCCTTGAGACCAGAAGAACTAGATGGTGCCTGGCTACCACTCAGGAAAGGATCAAATCTGGAGATCATGGATAGAGTGGGAGGAAAAATGTGGAACAAAAGCCAAGTGAGACTCTCAATACTATGGCCCTGGGAAACATTCTGGGCTTGAAATAAAACTCACACTTAGGGGCTGGCTCTCAGCCCAATAGTATACAAGATGTACACACAGACCACTCAACCCAGAGTGATGCACCCACATACTCTATGGAAATGCATCCCTTGGAACAATTGACCACAGGGCACCAGAGGGGAAATATTCTAACTGAGGAAATGCAGGACACACAGGAGTGCATAACTATGAGGGGCAAGGGGTGGGGGTTTACTGGGCAAGGAGGGGAGGGTTAGGGTTGGGGTGGTAAGTGGGGATTGAAACTAAATGTACACGTACGTTGAATGTAAAACAAACTGTGTTCTGTAAAAATTAAAACAAACAAACAATAATGCAACCATGACAACACATCTTTCCTGATTTTAAACCACATAGTATCCCCAGTGTTTTGGTTCTCTTGTGCCACTCTAACAGAAATACCACAAGCATGGTTGGCTTTAACAGGGAGTTATTCTCTGACAGTTTAGGAGGCTAGATGTCTGAATTCAAAGTCCCAGCTCTAGGGGCTAGGTGAAGGCTCCTCAACCTTGGGCTTCAGCTCAGCCTCGTTCTCCAAGCCCACTGAAGCTGAGGCATCTTCTAACTCAGGCAGCTGCTGGCTCTCAGGCTGACAAACCCAAAGTCAACAGTCCCATGATTATCAACACGGCAGGCCAACAGTTCAAGTCCCAAAACAGTCCCAAGATCAGCAAGCAACACGGAAGGCTGCTGAATGAAAATTCGGCTAAATACAGGATCCAAGAATGCCAAAATGCTCAGAGTCCTTTCTTAAAGCCTCTCCTTACATACTGAAAGCAGACCACATCTCTAAGGAGTAGATTCCACCATAGAGTTGATAACCAGTCTCATCATAGGGAATCACTACATCCAGCTGTCCAGCCAGTCCAAGCTAGACCCAGCCATATTGACACATAACCTTAACTACCACACCCATATTCTGTTCCAACAACTGCCTCTTGATCTATGTACATGTTCCATATGAGCACAATTAAATGTTCTGGAATTCTCATTCTTCACAGTGTTATCTATAATTTATTGTGATCCACACAGTTGAATGCATTTGCACAGTCAAACATATTTCTGGTGTTCTCTGCTTTCAGCAAGAATTCATCTGACATCAGCAATGATATCCTTTGTTCCACATCTTCTTTTGAATCTGGCTTGAACTTCTGGCAGTTCCCTGTAAATATACTGTTGCAATCATTTCTGATTTATCTTTATTATTTTTTTTTACTTTCATATGATATTATCCAATAAATTTCCAAATCTATTGGATCAACGTTTTTTTGGAATGTGCACTGTGGTAGTTAAATTTGTATGTCAACTTGACTGGGCCTGGTTGAGTGGCTGGGCAGCTAGCTAGTGGTAGTTAATGAAACTGGCAATCAGCTCTATGGTGGGATCTACCACAAGCAGCTGAGTAGCTGCCTTTGGGATGTGGTCTGCTTCCTGTATATAAGGAGAAGCCTTGGGGATAATCTTTAGCTTATGGCATGCTTGGACCTTGCATGTAGCTGTGTCATTGTTCAGCAGTCTGCCATGTTCTGCCAACCTTGGGACTTACAATGGACTTGAATTAATGGCCTGCCTTGTGTTTGGTAACATCGGGACTGTGCCATTTTATTTGTCAACCTTGGGCTTGTTAACCTCAGCAGCCAGTAGCTGCTGAGTGAAGAGATGCCCCTAGCTTCAGTGGGCTGCTAACAAGAGGCAGAGCTGAAACCCAGGATTGAGGGGCTCTCACCCAGCCTCTAGCGCTTGGCACTTTGAACTTGGACTTCTAGCCTCCTAAACTGTAAAAGAATAATCTCCTGTTTGTTAAGGCCATCCCATTTGTGCTATGTTCTTGTCAGAGTGGCACTAGGTAACCAGAACAGGCACAAATACGGATCTCTTCCAGTCAGCCAGTCAGGTAGTTCTCTTCCGAATTTCTTGGCATAGATGAATGAGTTAAAATAACTGTGCCACAAATTAGTTGTTAAAACATCTCAGATGGTAATCCATCAATTCCTGGAACCTTGTTATTTGCCATTGCCTTCAGTGCAGTTTGGACTTCTTCCTTCAATACCATCAGTTCTTGATCATATGCTGTTTCCTCAAATGGTTGTACATTGATAAATTCTTTTTAGTGCAGTGACTCAGTGTATTTCTTCTATCTTCTTTTAAAGCATCCTATGCCATTCAACATTTTTTCCCATAGAATCCTTCAATATTGCAACTCGAAGCTTGAATTTTTTCTTCAGTTCTTTCAGCTTGAGAAATGTCGAGAGTGTCTTCCCTTTTGGTTTTCTAACTCTAGGTCTTTGCACGTTTCATTATAATACTTTACTTTGTCTTCTTGAGATACCTTTTGGAATCTTCCATTCAGCTCTTTTACTTCATCATTTCTTTGATTTGCTTTAACCACTCTATGTTAAGAACAAATTTCACAGTCTCCTCTGACGTAGATTTTGATCTGTACTTTCTTTCCTGTCTTTTTAATCAACTTTTGCTTTTGTGTATGTATGTATATATGTATATATGTGTGTATATATATGTGTGAGTGTGTATGTATGTATATGTATATATGTACATATATGTGTGTACATGTATATATGTATTATGTAATCATATATATGTATATTCATGCTTTATTCATTTTTTAATATATGTTTTGAGTGGCTACCTTGTATGCTACAGAATGTTTATCTCAGAGGAAGGTTATTCACCCAGGGTAACATTAGCTATGTTGTTTTTGTTATGTACCATTGAGTCAAACCCGACTCACAGTGACCCCTCCTTGGGTTTCCAAGGCAGTATCACTATGGAAGTAGATTGCCCAACCTTCCTTCTGAGGAGTGGCTGGTGGGTTTGAACCACCAGCCTTCTGGTTAGCAGTCAAGTGCCTTAGGCACTACGCTACCTACCCAAGCTCCTACATTAGCTATAATAACAAATAAATCCCAAAATGAATAACAGCTCAAACCTAATAGAAGTTTATTTCCTCATCATGTAAAGTCCAAAACAGGTATTCCTGATTCCTGAGTGGCTCATTCTTCATGTGGTGGCTCCTTCTTCAACATGTGGCTTCCCTGGTTGTTATTCTCTGTTGACTGTATCAAGCCAGTGGAAGGGGAAAGAGCATAGAAAATTGTATGTGGGAGGTGTTCCAGGCTGGAAAGAGCAGACATAACTTCTGTTCACACTCCACTGGCTAGAACTCAATCCTGTGGCCATACCTAATTGCAAAGGAGGCTGGGAAATTTAGGAAATTTGTGACATATAGCCAGTCCCTGCCATAGGGACAGAGTAGAAATGTAGGGCTCCGTCTGCTCATCCTGTGAAGAAAATAAAACTAGGACACAGAAACAGTATCATAATGGTAGCCCTCAGGTAAAGAGTCAAAATACAGAATGATAGAGTCCATCAAGGTGGTAAGTCTATGGGCAGCTTGAGAAGATGGACAGCCTTCTAGGCTAGACTTTAGAGTCAGCCTGCATAATGTGGAACTTTTAAATAGATGGGCAGGAACAGAAACAGTGTGCCATGGAAAGATGGGCCAAAGAATCAATTCAAATGTGGGAGGCAGCACATTCCTGAGACAATGAGACTAGTATGACAGGAAGGGAGTATTGGATGTTACTGTTACAGGAAGTATTTGAGTAAAAAGAACTCTCTTACCTCTGATCTGGAAATTTGTGATGCTAGGTATCTGTATTTCTAAGACCTGGAGCAACCTCAATAACTCAAATAACCTAACAGATGAAAGAGGTTAATTTCAAAACTATAGTGAATAATCTTGCAACCTACTGTGTCAAAAACAAAACAACAGTTACTCATCTGGATTCAAAGATTAAGGATTTAAAGTTTAAGTATTTAGGGTGAGGAATTAAATACTGACAGACACTAACAGGAAATACAGCCCATAGGTAGGTATGCAATGGGATATTTGCCCTCAAATTAAGCAGGTGGACTTCTCTTAGGTGGTCATAGCATGCTCGTATCAGTTATACTCTTTCTGACAATGATTTCAATTGAATTTCCCATGCATATGTCCTACTACTTTCACTGAGACCTTTTGTAAAACAGATAACATCCCATTATTGGTTTGGGAAAGGATGCTATATATATGTCTTTGAGAAAAAATATACATGTGTACAATCATGTGTCACTTAATGTCCATGACATATTCTGTGAAATAGGGCATTATGTGATTTGGACATTGTGCAAACACCGTATTGTAATTTGGTCCTGCTTTTTCTTAAAGTAACTCAGACAAGTTTTGTGCCTACACAGTGATCGTCAGCATGCTGAGAGGGATTCACTTTTGTGTTTGGACCTCAATCCACATCATTTAGCAGTTTCTCCATATCTGATATTGGTCTCTCTCATTTTCATTAGCTTTGCAGCTTTCATTGTAGCTCATCCTTTCCCATTTGGAGAATTTTTTCTGTTTTTGAGGATCATCCTGATTGTCAAGTACAATATGCCTAAATCACAAAGGATAGCATTCATGGATTTTCCACTTTCGTGCTCTGTACTAACCTTTTGTTTCACTTCCAAATCAATACTTTTCTTTCGCCTTTTGCTGCTGCTTTCTCTAGCACTGGTTTTGCTGTGTTTGGGAGCCAAAATGTATGTAATATTTTCAAAAGAAAATTAAACAGAGAGTTAATGCTGCAGCACTCAAGAGATGTGTGATATACGAGATTGGATGCTGCTGCCTATGAGTCAAAATACACACTGTTATACAGTAACCTTTTAAGAAAAAAGTACAATCCAGTACATATATAAGCCAGTAACAGGCATTTATTATGACTATCAAGACATATGTATTATAGGTATGTAAGTACTGTACCATTATACACCTGGCAGAGCAAGCACTTTGTATAAGAGAGACATGAGATACACGAGTGGCATGCATGAAGCTGTTGCTTTGACTACATCCCATTTTCCTGTCAGGATTTCTGGTGGTACAGCCTGAATGCTCCTTAGAGGTGAGGATGGCCAGACTTCATCTCATATACTTTGGACATGTTATCAGGAGGGACCAGTCCCTGGAGAAGGACATCATGCTTAGTGAAGTAGAGGATCAGCAAAAAATAAGATCACCCTTGATGAGATGGGTTGACAATGACCATGAGGATTTCACAGGATCAAGCAGTGTTTCATTCTGTTTTATGTAGGGTCGTTGTGAGTCAGAACTGACTTGCCAGCACCTAACAACTTTTCAGTTTTCCCCATCCCCTTGCATATATGGAAATTATAACAGCATATTATGTGTTTATACCTTATCATTTAAGAAATTATCCACTAACAGCTCTCAATTGTGACAATAAATTGGTGTAAGACTTTGTGGATTTCAACATGCTATCCTATTTACTGGAGGCCCTCCCTGGGTGGCACAAATGCTTATGAACTAGGCTGCTACACAACAATTTGGCAGTTTAAGTCTACCCAGAGGTCCCTCTGAAGAAAACCCTGGTGATCTACTTCTGGAAAATCAGCCACTTGGAAACCCTTCGAAGCACAGTTCTACTCTGATACCATGAGGTCACCATGAATCAGAATCAACTTGACAGCAACTAGTTGATTGGTTAGTATCTTATTCATTATTCCTTGCAACTATGGCAACGTCTCTCCCTACCTGTAAATAGGTTGGGTACCCACTTCTGTCGCTCTGCAGCATGAGGAAGCTGAGATGGTTCAGAAGTTCAATCACATTCCTTATAGCTGGAACTCAGGGCTCCTGGCCCCTTGCCCCAGCACCTGGTGCTCTATCATGCTGACTGTATTTATTTGAATGCAGGAAATTGACCATTTGCATACAAACTACTGAAACATACCTCATTTATGAGGGTAGGTTTATAAATGCACATATTCAGAAAGAGAAAAGGGTGACATCAGATGGGAAGAAATAGTGACGTATAATCATGATCTGAGTAAGAAGTCAGATATCTAATCTATAGAGGACTCTTCTCTCAAATCACATGATATACCACTCAAAATCATCATTTCTTTTGTTGAAATGTCATTTCCCATAACTTCTGAGACTGCTTGCATATTGATAAATGTATTCATAGATCTCAGAATGTTGTAATTCTTTTGGCATTCAGTCAACATTTAAAACCTATATATGGGTGAGAAAATGATAAAGCCATCTTTTTCTTTATTGATTCTTTAACCACCATTAATTTTGTACCTACTGAGTACTATATACTGTGAAAGGTCCAGGAGATTAAGTGATGAGAAAAGTCCCAGTTTTTGCCCCCAGGAAACTCAGATAGACACAGCTTGGAGTAAGAATTATAAAAATTCTCCAGAAACAATGTCATAGTTTTAATTATCTACTGATGTCTTGGCGTCCCTGGGTTAACATGCACTCCGCTGCTAACCAATGAATTTAAAGTTCAGGTATACTCAGAGGCTCCTCAGAAGAAAGCCTGGCAATCTGCTTCTTAAAAACATCATTGAAAACCCTATGGAACACAGCTCTACTTTGACAAACATGGGGACACCGTGAGTCAGAGTTGACTCAACAGTAGCTGGTGATTGATATCTTAGGGCTATTGGAGAAATTTGAATTGTGAAAGAAACAGGCCACCAATTTAAGATTTGTTCCTTTTTTGGTGAAAATGCCTCCATAAACACATCCTTTGAAAGAAGAAAGAGTATAGGTCTGAAGCAAGTAGTGATGTAAAGCTCCACTGGGTACCCACAGCAGATAAAACACCATTGCTTCTGTAGAAGGACAGACTACAGTCCTATCATGGGGTTCTGCTTTCAGTAGGTGCTAGATAAAAGCCTGATGACTGACCAACTCAGACAGTCCATAAGGCTATCCATATTGGCTAGCCTAAACATTACCAGATGCCATCAAGTTAATTCTGACTCATAGTGACCCCATGTGTGTCAGAGTAGAACTGTGCTCCATAGGATTTTTAATGGCTGGTTGCCAGGCTTTTCTTCCAAAGCACATCTGGATGGACTGGGATTGCTAGCCTGTCAGCAGCCCAGCACAGTAACCATTTGCACCACCCCGGGCCTCCACTAACCAGGGTTTCTGCAACCCAGCCCGAGAGAAGTCAAATAAGGAGCAGGATGAATGTGGCTCATTTTAGTAGAGTTTATGTTTCTTGCTCACAGTGTGTGATAGGTCTGCTGGGACAAAGACAGGGAAATTGTGACCCATGAGGCAACTCCTCCTATCAGAGATAATCCTAACATCCATTACTAGTAGAGGATCTTAGACATTTCCCAGATCAACATCATTATGCAGCACAACCATTCCAGGGGGGAAAAGGAGCAGGAAAATTTGTCAAAGGTGAGGGAGACATGCTTAGCCACATTATTTACTTACTCAGTTCGATTTTTTAGTTTCTGAAGTCACAACAGTTGTAACCAAGACAAACCAGGCTACAAGTACCATTTTTAAAATGTCATCAGCCTAGCAAAAACATTGGACATAAATCATGAGTTTTATTGTATTTGCAATTAAGCAGATCAAGTTTAATGTCCACAGAAAAGCCTCAGTAATTAGTATAAAGATTAATATAGTGAAATGTCTCTGGCTTAGCAGGCCTCCCATGCAAAACTGAATAAAGAATTGACTATATAATCGAATAGCATGTGAATATTAATGCCCAAAATCTTTCGAGTCCCTAGATCCCTGATGCAATTATTTTCTGTTCACATTAATTGTTCCTAACAGATGACATTAATGTCTTTGAGTTGAAATGTGTCCACAGGAAGATTTCACAAGATCAATGCTGTTTAGAAATAAGGTCACTTTTATAATTATGTGTTCAGATTTTGATCATTGCTCAACATTATAAGGTTAACATGCTGATTGTATTTAACGTGAATATCGAAATTAATTTTCATACTAGCCAATAAGTGTATTTGGGTATTCAGATTTTTCCTACTACTTTCCAACTACTACTTATTTCAATTTTACTACTTATTTTCAACACAGACCAAAAGTATGATTATTGTATATTAAATGCAATTTCCATGTGTGTGTGTGTGTGTGTGTATTGGTGGGTCATTGGTATAATTCTCACCTTCAATGTGGAAGACCTGAATTCAATTACTGACCAATACACCTAAAGAGCTGCCACACTATTTACTTGTCAATGAAGGCCTGTGTGTTACTATGACTAGGATGAGTGAAGGGTTTCAGCAAAGGTTTCAAACTAAGATGGAAGAAAGGCTTGGCCAAAAATCACCCAGTGAAAACTCTGTGGGTCACAGTAGTCCAGTCCATATCCAATCATGAGGGTGGCAGAGTTTCTTTCCATTGTCCACAGGGTTGCCATGAGTCGGAGGCCAACTTGAAGTTCCCTTGATGGCTCAAATGGTTAAAGTGGTTGACTCCTAACTGAAAGGTTAAAGGTTCCACATCCACCCAGAGATGCTTCAGAAGAAAGACTTAGTACTCTACTTTCAAAAAATCAGCCATTGAAAAGCGAACGAAGCACTGTTCTACTCTGACAATATGAGGTTGTCATGAGTCCAAACCAACTCCACAGCAACTGCTTAATATCACTGAGAAGCTGGAATTAACTTTTTCAATTGGGTCATGTAGCCCTGGTGGTGTACTGGTTAAAACAATAGGCAGCTAACCAAAAGGTCTGCAGTTCAAACCCACTAGCTGCTCCATGGAAGAAAGAAGAGGCAGTCTGTTTCTGTAAGGATTACAATCCTTGAAATCTCTATTGGGCATTTCTTCTCTGTCCTGTAGGGTTGCTATGGGTCAGAATAGACTCAATAGCAGTGAGTTTGATTTATGTATATAAACATATATGTATGGATGGATGATCTAATCACTTTTTTCCTTTATTAGTTACCTGTCCAAACCAAGATTTTGAAACAAACAATAAAATCATTGCAATTAAATATTTCTGCTTGTTTTTTTTTTAGAAACTTCACTCACGCATCCTAGATCTTTCATCTGGAGATTTGCTTTCAGAGCTGGAAAGAAGCCGAAGTTTGACGCAGTCACGAACTGATGTTGAGATTCATGTGAGTTTGCCTGTTGCCTGCAGAACACTTGTTTAGGATGTTATTTTCCTTCCATCAAGTATGATGTCACAAGTGAACCATAAAGTGCATCCTTGAAGCATTGTCAGGCAGATAAAAATACTTTCCTTTCTTGTGTTCTCTGAAATTCAATATCATGTCCCACAGCTGATATAGTAAGCAGAAAGTGTCACTCTTGGTAAAAATATCATAAATCTTGGCTTTGTCCCCAAGATACCTTTTTGGATATTGATTATATCTCATAGTCTCTGAGAAATGGTCAAGGAGCTTTTTATTAAAGCCCACGTACCATATTACTCATCCTACTTTTATGATATATTATGTATGAACTTTAAAAAATTCATGGGCTCTGTGGTGTTTTTTTGTTTTTTTTTTTTTCTTTAGCTAGGGTTAACTTTGTGCTTATTTTGCAGAACTTTACCTAGCATGGCTTTTCACTCTCATTGACATTAAAAAAAAGAAGTAACTTGAAAAACACAGGAGCCAAATAAATATATAATGAAAAATGATAGGCTTAAAAAAAGATGAACATTTGCAGATAACTAATCTTTTATTTTACTGTATAATTTTGTCACTGTAGATAGGATATTCTTTGTCAAAGGCAAATATTCTCATATTCATTTGGAATTAAATTTTAGTGGAATGCTTTCACTTTAAATATTCATAAAGACCCTAATAGCATTCAATCCATAATATGGCCTAAAGGTCAGGATTTTTTAAGTGCACACTTTTTATCCAAGAAACTCTTTGCTCATTCTCTCCCTCTCTTTTTAACTAAAATTGTGGGTTTTGTACTGCATTTCTCACAATAAGAATGTTAAAGCATTGTTTACTTTAAGTGTGCTTAAAGTATTAAGATTACTTTATAATCTATAATACACAAGGAGAAAAATACACTTTGAATAGAGATTCTAGGAACATTAAACATTATTTACTTTCTAGTTAGATCAACATAATTAAGATCATGTTTCAATTATAGTCAATATACATTTTTAATGAATGTTGTTGTTGTTGTTGTTATGTGCCGTCGAGTCAGCCCTGACTCATAGCGACCCCTCCTTGGGTTTCCGAGGCAGTATCACTACGGAAGTAGGATTGCCCAACCTTCCTTCCGAGGAGTGGCTGGTGGGTTTGAACCGCCAGCCTTCTGGTTAGCAGTCAAGTGCCTTAGCCACTATGCTACCAGAGCTCCCGAGTTTAATAATAACCATTCTCTATTATTAATGGCACTTGTGTTCAGTAGGATGTGTGTTGTTCTGTTCTATGTCTGAGATTTCTGTTTGTTGCAGGGCCTTAGTAGACATTAGAGCGTAATGGCTAGGACATGGGCCTGGCATCAGAATGTTGTATTGGCTATGTGACCTTAGGCAAGTTATTAGTATCTCAGTGCATCAGTTTCCCCATTTGAAAAATAAGAATATTGCTAGTTCTTTTCTAGTTCACAGACTTGTGGTGAGCATTAAATGAGTCAGTACATGAAATGCCCTAAGCACAGAACTTCCAATAATATTGGAGCAATAATAGGATCTGTGCTTCTTTAGCCCTCTTCTGTTCTTCCTGAATATGTGGCATCATGCTGCAGCCACAGAAAACACAGCAGACATATAAAATGATGACTGAGAAATGTATCCGCTAGAGTGTCTTTTTAAGACACAAATAACACGTTCCCACTTTTGGCTATTGCTCAACACAGTTATTTTCCACCTTTGTGCACAGCACCAGATAATGAGAGGGTAACAAGAAATAAAAAATAGGGTCCCTTAGGGATACTCTACATTTATGATTTAGTTGAAGAGACTAGATACCAGTATTAAATAGAAATTAATAATACCATCACCTAAATCTTACAGAGCATTACCATATTCCAGTAACCATCCAGTCTTCATAACAATTTTATGCCATTGTTGTTGTTAGTTGCTGTCAAGTTGGCTCTGACTCATAGCAATACTATGTACAACAGAATAAAACACTGCCTGATCCTGCACCATCTGCACAGTCCTTGCTATGCCTGAACCTGTCATTGTAGCCATATGTCAATCCATCGCATTCAGAGTCTTCCTCTTTTTTGATGAACCTCTAGTCTGTCCTTCTCCAGGGACCAGTCCTTCCTAAAATCATGTCCAAAGTACATGAGGTAAAGTCTCACCATTCTTCTGCCAGCCTGTGGTATATTCAGTATTCTTTGGCAACACCATAATTCAAAGGCATCAATTCTCCTTTGGCCTGCCTTATTCATTATCCACCTTTTGCATGCATAAGAGGTGATTGAAACTACCATGGCTTAGGTCAGGCACACCTTAATCCTTCAAGCAACGTCTTTTCTTTTTAACACTTTGAAGGGATCTTTTACAGCACATTTGCCCAAAGCAGTACATAGCATTTGATTTCTTGACTGCTGCTTCCATGGGTGTTTATTGTGGATCCAAATAAAATGAAATCCTTGACAACTTCAATATTTTTTCCATTCATTGTTAGGATGCTTGTTGGTCCCCATGTACAAAAAAAAGAAACTAAGGCCCAGAGGGTTAAGTGTTTGCCCAAGATCAAAGAGCTAGCAAGTAGAAAAGCCAAGATTTAAACATAATAAATAGCCTCAGAGTTCAAGCACTCAACCATAAAACAGTTATTCACTAGAGTAGATAATCCCTTGTGTGGAGCATGTGCTGATGAAGGAAACTGCAATGAAGAAGAGCTCAGTTTGCCTCTATGACTCTAGAGGACTGGAGTCCTTATGGAATTCCAGCTTGATTGTCCAATGAAGGGAAAATAGGGAATCCTCCCCAGTAGGGAGGAATGGGCCTTTCTGTTGGCAAGGAATTTCTTTCCAGTCATCTCACTATATACTCCTGCCCTAACATACAGGTCCATGGGTGTCCACTCAGACCATTCCCCATGTCCCCCAAAGCCCAGCCCAAGTCAGACTATGAGGTGACATGTCATGCTACCAAGTAACCCATGGGTGAATGAGACCTCTCATATCTTCTCCTAGAGGCTTGATTCTCAAAGCATAGGTTGCAGACTAGCAGAATTGCTGCATCTGGGAAATTGTTCAAAATATTCCGTCTCAGATCCCATACCACTCAGAATCACTGAATCAGAATCTGACTTTAATAAGATCCCCTGGTGATTCATGTGTACATTACAGGGTAAAAAGTCCTGTCTTAGAGAACAACTCCCTGCTTAGCCCCCTGCTTACCCATGGAATTGACAGGCCTTGCCTACCTCCCCTAAGCACCTACCATCACATCTCAAGTTCAAGGGGGAGGGCTGCAATTCTTTCTCCATCCAGCCACTTTTTAAGTTTTAATTTCCTATTTTCTTAATCCAACATGTATACCAGAGATACTCACATGAACCATGCCTGAGAAAGGATGCTTATTGGTCAAAAAAGACCTGGGAATTTGAGTTGAGTTGTAAACATGAACATAATTTTAATGGATATAATGAAAAGGATCCACCACCTGTCTGTCAGTTGTTCATGCTATGGTGGCTTGCATGTTGCTATGATGCTGAGAACTGTGTCCTAGTACTTCAAATACCAGCAAATTCACACATGGTGGACAGGTTTCAGTGGAGCTTCCAGACTAAGACAGACTAGGAAGAAAGGTCTAGAAATCTGATTCCAAAAATTAGGCAAGAAAAACCTTATGGACCACAACAAGACATTATCTGACTCGCTTGCTTTGGACACATCATCAGGAGGGATCAGTCA
Source organism: Orycteropus afer afer (assembly GCF_000298275.1). Lineage (NCBI taxonomy): Eukaryota > Metazoa > Chordata > Mammalia > Tubulidentata > Orycteropodidae > Orycteropus > Orycteropus afer. The sequence continues at coordinate 3,739,659 of NW_006921591.1, forward strand.
TATTTGGTGAAGTAGAGGGCCAGCGAGGGTGAGCAAAGACCCTCAATGAGATAAACTTGCACAAGAGCCACAATAACAGACTCAAACATCTTGTAATTGTGAGGATGATGTAGAACTGGGCAACATTTGTTCTGTCAACTTAATAGCAACTAACAACAGTGAAAAGGATGGTAGGAAAGGCAGGGGGAACCACGTATAAACTTCAGTGCCTTGGAAGAAGGTAGAATGTAACTGTAAATGAAAGCCATATGGAGTAGAAGAAGGATCATCAGAAAGGCTTGTAGCTGAACAGCCTTCAGAACATAAACATTTGGATGGTAGGGGTATCTGTCAAAGGTGAAGATCGTCCTGAATGCCAGGCACCACCCAACATACTCAAAAAACAAAGTATATTTAAACCAAGAGAAGGGAGCAGAGAAAGTGTAAAACACAAGAGTAGAAATGGAGCATAATGTGATATTTCTGAAGGTTTGTTCTGGTGCATATTCTAAATTTTAACAATGACTAAAGCTTAAATGTCAGGTGTTTCTGTGTACAGAACCATTAGTTGTAGGCATCTTTTGACATACAAATATGCACTCTCCTTAACTAAGTTACATCTGGCGATAAAAAAAGTCATAAATCAATAGATAGATACTGCTAAAAGCTGAATTTCAAGGCAAGTTTCTCCTTTCAATGATATTTAAAGCCAGCTTTCAGGGGAAAAAATAGAGTAGTAAAATTTCTTGGCATTTTTAGATCACTTAAAGAGACTGTTATGGAGCACAGATGAAGTATTGATAGCAATGCAGATGATGAGCATTGAAAATCTAACATTATTAAGCATTATGGATATTGATTAGAGGACAAATTAAACATGCCCTATGTACTCACATAGGGGTTTAATATTTTACCACAAGTACTCTCTGATCATCATTACCTTCCTTCTCCAAGCTTGTGCTTAGCCACCTATCAGTTGGAATTGCATTTGGAGAACAGTGATAAGTACTCAGTACTAAAGGTACCCATAAAGTGTCAATAAATTGCATAAGTAGGAGGCTTTGCCATTCTGTAAGTGATATGAAGACAGATGACTTCCCATCAAAGAGTTTCTAAGACAAAGCTTTATATAGATAGCAGATAGGAATTAGACAGTAATGGAGAGATTCCATTTTCAGTGGATGGTGTGGTTGGAATTCTAAATTAATTTACCTTGTCTAGTTCCTGGAGCTTCATCTGGTACCTTAGGGGACTGTAATGTGGCTGTCAAGATGTACTTGGATGTTTACAAATTTGTCACTCTTGCCTTATGCAGACCCACTACTAGAATGCTAACACTCTGTTCTTTCTGCATGGGGCCCAGAACTACTGTGATTTTTTTTTTTTTTTTTTTTAATTTTATTGTTGTTGAAAATATACACAGCAAAACACAAACCAATTTAACCACTTGTATATGTACCACTTAGTAACACTGATTACATTCTTTGATTTGTGTGACTGTTCTCACCCTCCTTTTCTAAGTTGTTCCTCCACATTACATAAACTCACTGTTTCCTATCTAATCTTTTCAGTTCCTGTTGTCACTTTGAACCCAGATAATTATTATAAGAGCATAATGCTCAAGGTAGCCATTTTGTACTAGTTAAGCTAAGCTTTTATTTGGTTTTGAGAAGGCTTCAGGGGATATTTTTGGTTTCAGGTTTAAAGATTATCTCAGGCAGTAGTTTCAAGGATTCATCTAGCCTTCATGGTTTCAGAAAGTCTTCAGTCCATAGAATTTGAAACTCTGTTCTACACTCCTACTCACCCGATTTGATCAAGATTTTTGTACAGAATCTTTGATCAAAATGTTCAGTAATGGTAGTTGAGCACTATTTAGTGCCACTGTTCTCATGGCAAAGGAAGCAGTTGTTTGTGGAGACAATTAGCCACATATTACATATCCTCCCTTTATTCCTGATTCTTCTTCTTCCTCTGTTGCTCCAGATGACAATTGAGACATTGTTGTGTCCTGGATGGGTGATTACAAGCTTTTAAGACCCTAATCACTACATAACAACAAAGAGTAGAACAGATTAACTGGGATGTTCCATGAAACCGGGACAGATTAACTGGGATGTCCCCTAAACCTCCAAAACAAGATACCAAATCCCATGAAGTTTTTGGTTGTACATAAGCAGCCTCAGCAAGTACTTTGTTCTGTTAATCCCCGCTTCCCTCTCCCTCCTACCCCGGTAACCACTAAAAAACTATTCTCTACACATTTGCCTTTTCTTATCTTTTTATATAAGTGAGGTCATACAATTTTTGTCTTTTGTGATTGACTTATTTCACTTAGCATAATGTCCTGAAGTCCCATATCTTTTGTAACAGTACCAAGATTTTATTTCTCTTTCTAGCTGAGTGGTATTCCATTGGATATCTGTACCACATGTTGTTTATCCATTTGTCTGTTGATGAGCATGGAAGTTGTTTCCATCTTTTGGGTATTGTGAATAGTGCTGCAAGGGACATTATTGAAGTCTCTTTTTCAGTCTCTGTTTTCAAGTTTTTTGATTATATACCTGGAGGTGGAATTTCTGGGTCAAATGGTAGTAGTTTTTACTTTTTTGAGGAAACAGACACTATTTTCCTTAGCAGCTGTACCATTTTGCATTCTCACCATCCATGCGTAAGGGTTTCATTTTCTCCATATCCTCACCAACATTTGTTATTTTCTGTTTTTCATTTTGTTTTGTTTTTTAAGCTTAGCCATAACCAGGAGGCTGGTTGTTCAAACCCACCAGTCATTCCTCAGAAGGAAGGTTAGGCAATCTACTTCCATAGTGATACTGCCTCAGAAACCCAAGGAGCGGCTGCTATGAGTCAGATATGACTCTACAGCAGTGGGTTTGTTTTTTTGGTTTATCCTAGTAGGAGTGAAATGGTATCTTATTGTGGTTTTGATTTGCATCTCTTTGATACCTAATGACACTGAGCATCGTCTCATATGTTTGGTGGCCATTTGAATGTTCTCCTTGATGAAACATCTATTCAACTCCTTTGTATAATTTATGATTGAATTATTTGTCTTTTTGTTGTTAATTTATCAAAATTTTGTATACATTTTGATTATTAGATTCTTGTCAGTTTCTGAAGATATTTTGCTAGTAGTTACCTTTTCACAATTTTTATGAAGTCCCATTTATTTACTTGTCTTTTGCTGTTTGTGCTTTGATTACGTTAGATAATCCATTGTTGGAAGCTAGGCCTGAAGCATTGCCCCTACTTGTTGTTCTAAGAATTTTATGGTTTTAGTTTGCACAGTTAACTTTTTAATCTATTTTGAATTTGTTTTCGTATATGGTATGAGACAGGGATGCTATTTAACTTTCCTGTATGTGGAAATCCAATTTTCTCAGCACTATTTATTGAAGAGACTCTTCTTTCCTCATCAAATGGTCTTAGTACTGTTGTCAAAAATCAGTTGACTATATATGTGTGGGTTTATTTCTGGATTTTTCAATCTGTTCCTTTGGTCATATGTCTACTGTTACACCAGTATGCTGTTTTCATTGCTGTTGCTGTGTATCCCACTGCCATTGAGTTGATATTGATGAGAATAATGCTGTTAGAACCAATGGAACAATAGGTGTAATTTTGTACCTGTCTCTGTCAAGCACCTGACAAAGCACTTCACCCTACAAATGAAGATGCTAAAAATCCATGGAAGTTAAAGGAGTTTTTTGTTCAAGGTCTCATAGCTAATGACAGTGGGTAGGCTGAGATCCAGGCCACTAGACTCCTTAGCTCATGCTCATGGTCATGAACCTCATAGTCAAAGATGCTTAATGTAGAGATTTATTCTATTTTCTTTTTGTAGCATTAAAATCATGTTTTGATATTGATCTGATTCTTCCATCAGTATGATGGAGAAAATGAGAAATCACCATAGAGAAACTTTTGCCTGATAATAATGGTAAGGAAAACAAAACAAAAAAATAGCAGTTGCCATTGAGTTGACTCCAACTCATGGTGACCCCATGTATGTTAGAGTAGAACTATGCATTATAGGGTTTTCAGTGGCTGATTTTTTTCAGAAGTGGATCAGTAGGCCTTTCTTTGAGGTGCCTGTGAATAGACTTGAACATCTAACCTTTCAGATTATAATGGTAGTTTGTAATAATTGAGCACCTAATATAGGCCAGACATTGTCCTATGTACTTCTGGAAGCTCATTTTGTCCTTACAATAACCTCTAAGGTGGTGATATTATCATTAGTCCTTTTAAAAAGGAAAATATGGGTCTAAGAAGTTAAATGATTTCCCCATAGCCAAAAAGTAAGAGGCAGAGCCAAGAATTCAACTGATAGTCTGTCTGACTCCAAAGTCTATGCTTCTAACCATTATGATAAATAGGTTCCCTTCCCCCATGGTGTGAAGTTGAGTTGATATTCATTCTTTCCTAAGCAAAGCCCTTGGTCAGAGCTGCCCTGCTTTTTCAGGAGCACCAGCTGAATGCAAAATCAGGAACCCTCACCTTGAAGTGCCCTGGCTTGGGGGTCACCGTCCCTAGTCACCTCTGTCCTCGAAACAGCTGCAGCAGCAGTGACCTGTCTCTGTCAAGCACCTGCAGTGAGTACTCCAGTGGCTCCTCCTACACATGGCATGATGGGAAGACCCCCAGGAAAAGGGTAAGGCCACCTCTCAAGGCACTTGAGCATCACAGTGAATTAGAAAAGAATCATTTTCTAGTAGGGTTTGGTCACGGAAGGAAGGGTAAGGAGGAAACAACCATTTGCTGAGTATGTACTCATTTATTCTTCACAAAAATCATGAATGGAAATATTATTCTCCCCATTACACAGAAAAAGAAATAGGTTCAAAAAGGCTATTACTTGCCAGAGTTTGCCAAACAAATAAAGGAGTAGAATGATGATTTGACTAAACATCCCTGCCATCTTGGGAGGGAGTTTGGGAGAAGAACATTTCCCTTCTGTGCTTTGATGGAGGTCACCAAGATCATAGTTTTTCTCAAACTGGAACATGGACCTGTGTCCTAATGGAACTAACCACCCTTCAGACCACCTCAGACATTTCCAATTATTTTTGCAGACATTGTCCTTTGCTATAATAGTCAAAGACTTACTAATAGCTTCTGTAAATACTAAACAAGCCCATTCAACAATCTATTCCAAACCAAGAACCCTATGAAAATTCTAAAGGAATGTTTTCTTTCAGAGAATGAGAAAGATGGTGGATTATCCCAGTAAAATGGCCCAAAGTTTCTGGGCCATTTGTTTTATAGAATTTACTTCTCAAGAATGGTATACATTATATTGACCTCCTCTACAGAAGGAAGGTTGGGCAATCCTACTTCCGTAGTGATACTGCCTCGGAAACCCAAGGAGGGGTCGCTATGAGTCGTGGCCGACTCCACGGCAAACAACAATAACAACAACAACTCGATACTAAAAACCAAACCCACTGCCATCAAGTTCATTCCAAGTCATTGTCACCCTACAGGACATAGTAAAACTGCCGCATAGGGTTTCCAAGGCTGCAAATCTTTACAGAAGCAGACTGCCACATGTTTCTCCTACAGACCATCTGCTGGGTTTGAACTGCTGACCTTTTGGTTAGCAGCCAAATCCCTTAACCACTGTACCACCAGAACTCCTTCTATTCAATATTATGGCTTCATAAAACTCTAATTATAAATTGGAGGGAAACATAGTAGAGAGAGAGAGAGAGAGAGAAAGTTCCATGGTAAAAGACAGGAAACATTGCTTCAGTAAAGACGGGCATCCAAAAACCAAACCAAACTCACTGTTATCGAGTTGATTCAGACTCATAGTGACCCTCTTTGGGTTTCCAAGGCAGTAAATCTTTACGGAATTAGATTGCCCAGTCTTCCTTCTGTGGAGTGGCTGGTGGGTTTGAACCACCAACCTTCTGGTTAGCAGTCAAGTGCCTTAGGCACTATGCCACCAGAGCTCCTTAAAGATGGGCAAAGCTCCGCCAGTATTCCAAATGTTCCTTTCTTTACCAGGTTTTTAAAAAACTGCTACTGCTAGATGATTCTCATCTGCAAAGTGGACTTACACAGCTGAAGAGCCCTCTGTTCTCTGAACAGTCATGTTTGCACACTGTTTTAGTAATTTTCTAATATTGGAGGAAAACAAAGTAAGCAAGAACAGAATTATAGAAACAGAAAAATTCCCTACCTCCTAAAAAATGTTGGTGAGGGAATAACCTTGAAAAGGACTCAGAAAAAGATTTCCAGCTTGAATTTTGAGCTTATTGCCTTGGACCCAAACTTCTAATGGAAAATGCGGAGACTGACGCATTATCAAAATTGTTCCCTCTAAGGAGTTGTCTGGAGCTCTGAATAATGACCACAAGGGGCCTAGCTCCTACCTGGGGAGATGATCAGGGATGTTTCTTCTCTTTGTCTCTTATTATCACTCGCTCCCAGAGCCCTTTGCTTTGCTCTCTTCACTCTTACACTTCCTCTCTCTCCATCTCCCTCTCCTTATCTCTTTTTTGGCTGAAATTCTTCCAATTAGAACAGTTCCTAATAGTCTAAGGAAACGTCTGCACTGAAGGCAGAAAGAGAGGTTCTTAAGGCATTCACACATGCTCAGATGTCCTCCTGTGGAGATTTAATAGGGCTGTCTTTCAGAATGGTCATGGAGCACCAGGTACACCTGGCACATTGCACAGTGAAAACTCCTGATTCTCAAGGAGCTAGCAAACTTGATTGTGTCCAAGGACCTGTGTGAATCTAGCCTCCAAAAGACATTTTTAATTTATGCTATTTGAGGAGCACTTCTACAGTTCTTACTGTGTCCCAGATACCTGTGTAGTATTAACTTCCATCATAATTCACATCATGTGAATTTGAATATGAATACAGTATTAATTTATATCATAAATATATGACTAATGGTTCTCTTTTAGTTCACAAGTATTTTTAAAATATCATTTGTGTAGAAATAGGAAAGAAGCCTGCATGAAGTGCACTAACCTGCCCTACATTGAAAAACTGGGCTCTAATTAATGAGTAATCACTACGTGGAACACAGCCTCCAGTACTTTATAAACATACATTCATTTATTGCTCACAACAGCCTTAAGTAGTTTATCCTAATCCCCCATTTTACAGATGAGAACTGAGGCATTGACAAGTTAAATAACTGGCCCAAGACCTCACAGCCAGTAAGTGGCAGAGCTGAACACTGGATTTCAAAGCATTCATACAACCATTCTGCTGTTCTGGGTTTATCAAATGAACCTAAGGCTTGGAGGATTTGTCTCCATTGTTGGGATCAATTTGCCCTTTGTTTCCATTAAAGCCGAGAAAGGTCTTTCTTTAAAAAGTTTATTATCCAGACAAGACATAGAAAAGGACTATATGCATTAAAGGAGTTTTTGGGAGCTCTGGTGGCATAGTGCCTAAGGCATTTGATTGCTAACTAGAAGGCTGACAGTTCAAACCCACTAGCCACTCCTCGGAAGATTAAGCAATCTACTTCCAAAGAGATACCACCTCAGAAACCCAAGGAGGGGTCACTGTGAGTCGGATTTGACTCGATGGCAGTGAGTTTGGTTTTGTTTTCCTGAGTGGCACAATGGTAAAGCACTTAGCTACTAACTGAAAGGTTGGTGATTGGAATTCACCTAGAGGCACCTAGGAAGAAAAGCCTGGCAATCTACTTCTGAAAAGTCATCCACTGAAAACCCTATGGAGCACCCCACTACATTAACATACATGGGTCGCCATGAGTTGGAATCAACTCAGTTGCAACTGGCTTGGTGTTTTTTTTTGTGGGCATTGAAACCAAGGCCCTCTCTGATCAGTAGCATCTTTCAACCAGTTGTACTATCCCGTAGATCCACTCTATTCCAACTTTTTACCAGTAAAGGATGAAGCTACCCATAAGAAACACCAGCTCCTTCCCAACACACACCTCTCTCACAGCGGCTTCATACATTTTATTTATTTGTTTTTCTTTTTAAGTTTCAAGATTAGCCCAAACTTTTCTAAAGTTTTTAAAGTACCATGATCTCCTGAGGAAAAGACTGAGAACTATGGCTAATCTCACAGGGCTGTGAAGCAAGGCCCTAAGGGCTTTTAGCCATTGGCTCTGGGATGAACTAAACCACAGTGTTGGCAGACCCTGGAGAGGCAGCAACAAGGTGGGTGGCAGAGGCTGAGCACTTCTCCTGTGGGTTGAACAAATCTGCCTTTTCCAAGCTTGTGTAGTTTTGTCTGGCTTCTCTCCTTTATTGTGAACTTGACTATCACGATCATGGATTTTCTTAAAATCTGAAGCTGTGGCCCCTAATCATGGGTTGGTCTATAATACCCAGACTCATTAATGGGATCTCTTCCTATTCTGAAGGAGTTTTCAATGGTGCAGGGGAAAAGGGGGAGGAGGAGGAGAAACATCACCACACAGCATCTACCCCCAACATCTTCTGACACTGGGATGTTTTCTAAAGAAAACATTATTTGACTAAAATAAAATAATAAACATATACATGTTGTTGATAACAAGTGTAATTTTGATGAAAATGTCTTAGATGTAAGCAAATGTTCACAGCTTACTAAAAGCCACATTCCAAAGGAAGTGTCTGACACTTTTTCAACTTCATTCAGCATGCATTGCTCTGGATACGAGTGTATGATGGGTGTGCAGAGTTCTAGGGGAAGAGGGTGCATGCTAGTGTGGAAATGCCAATGTGAGCCAAGGTTGGTAAAGTTAGCACATCTGAAGCCATCAGATTCATCCATTGAAGTCTTTCATATTAAGCATATGGCCTTTTATGAAAGTAACTAGGTCAGCCCTACACCCCACTAATTTCCCTGGGTGCTGGTTTGTTATTAAACTGTACAAGTTCCAGTCAAGAGGGGGGTGCAAGGGTAATCTATGACACTGATTAATAGAGAGGAGAGAAGCAAACCTGACTGTAATAGTTTAGTATCCTGAGTAGGAGTACTGGCTCTAGAGCTAGACTGCATAGGTTCAAATCTCTGCCTGGCCACATTTGAGCCAACTCAGAAGCAGCAGAGTATCATAGGAAGAGCCAGGGAAGCTGGAGTCCAACTCCTCATTGCCACTCTAACTTTGTGATTTCAGAGAGACTAATCTTGAATTTCAGTTTCCTCCATAGTATATGGGAATGATAATGTTTCCCTTACAGGTGCCTGAAAATTTAAGTTACTTCATTCTGTAAGTGGCTTGTACAAAGTAGATGCTCAGTAAATGTTAGTTTCCTCCTTTGCCCTTTTGTTTCTTTGCTAGCTAAAGTGAGGAAATATATGAAATATCTGTGTAGAATTCAATTATTTCCCTATGTCATTTCCTGCACACTTTTCTGAAACTGAGGTTGGGATTTGAAAAGTATGAAAGACAGGGAAAAGACCTTTCTAGGTTAGAAGGTTAATAATTACTATAGAGTTCTAAAGGAGCACTGGTGGTGCATTTGCCTGTTAACCAGAAGATTAGCAGTTCAAACCCACCAGCCACTCCACAGAAGGAAAATGGGGGAATCTACTTCTGTAATGATTTACCACCTTGGAAACCCAGTGGGGGTTGCTTTGAGTTGGAATCGACTCAATGGCAGTGAGTTTGATTTGATTTTATAGTTTTAGTAACAAATACTCAGTTGCTTTATGTATGTAAGTATGGGTGTATAGTAACTTCAGATAACTTTCATTGATATTCATGGCCTACACATTGTCACAAGCAAATTGTGACATCGCAGAATAGAACTGTCAAATATTACAATAGAATGGACCATAAAAAAATGGAATGACCAACTCACATTGCAAGCCATATTCTCTCTACCTCCCATATGGACTCTACAGAGAGGCCATAGGGATTTTCTGGATATTCTCTAGGTGTACCTTGAACATACTTTCCCAGCGCTAGGGCCTTATCCATCACATTTCTTCTACTGTAAAATAACTTCCTATCCACTTTTGAACCTATCCACTTTTCAAAGACTGTTGTTGTTGTTTTTTTAGGAGCCATTGAGTCAGCTCCAACTCATAGTGACCCCATGTACAACAGAACAAAACACTGCCCAGTCCTGTACCAGGCTCACAATCCTTGCTTTAACTGAGCCCATTGTTGCAGCCACTGTATCAATCCATTTCATTGAGGGACTTCCCCTTTTTTGTTGACCCTCCACTTTACCAAGCATGATATTGTTCATTTTTTTGTTTTGTTTTTTCAACTATCTAGTCATTTCAAGGTCTAGATAGTTTCTTTCAAGGACTAGATAGTTTAAAAAAAAAAAGAAAGAAAAAGAGAAACCAAGAACAACAACAAAAATCTTTCTTATATGCCTTTCCTGATTTTTGTAAACAGATGTGTGGTTTCCCTCCTCAGAATTTCCAGAGTACCTACTTCATTTGCATTTCTTATTAGCTCCTTTGATTTATATTTGTTTGTGCCCAAGTCTCCTCTTCCCTGCTGGCTTGCCTGCTCCTTGAGGGCAAGACTCTTATCTTCTATAAGGTTACTTCTAAGTAGTACAGGAACTTCCAAAGTAAATGTTCACTACACCATGTGAGATAATTAATTATCTAATATATACATTTATATGTGAATACATAGCAACCACTAGAATAAAATATGTCTAGGTATATACTTTTCCTTTTCTGTATTTGTGATCAATCCACATGGTTCAATCTTTTCTAAAATCTACTTTTTTTTTTCCCCTAGCAGTCATCACAAAACTGGGATAAAAGGCTAAGTATTGGTTCGTCGCTCCCAAGTGGCTTTGCTAGTACAACAGATGAACTACCTCCAACTCGTCTCAAGGAAAGCCACATTTTGGAAGGACTAAGGAAGCTACAGAAGCAGAAAGTGTTATTTGAATCCCCTTCAGTGATATCCAAATGGGGTTATAAAGATTGCATGAACTCAAATGAAGGAATATATTCTCCAGGAATTAAGTGTAGCAGCCTTAATGAGTACCCCCTCTGCAAGCCAACTGATAGGAGGGGTCCCTGGAAGGAGCGTCACAAGGCATTTGTTTATGATACAGATTCCCATGATGATGCCGATGAAGACTCTTCCTCCTTGGCATTGCTCCGAGCACTTCCAAACCAGAGCTGCAGGTTGCATGGTAGTAAATTAACCCAGAGTGTTTCTGATAGTCTATTAGCCTGGGAGTTGAATGGAAAACACTTTTTTGAAGGCAGTGCTGCAGTTTATCCCAGGGAAAGTCCTGAGAAGCTGAGCAGTTGTGTCAACAACTATCCCTTGGAGGGGAAGCTGTGCCGAAGGGTTCAGGTGCCTCCATTACAGAGGGTGAGAGATCAGCACAGCCAGGGCTGCCTAGCTCTCAGCCTCCCACTCTCAGACACTGATGACAATGAGACTTTTGATGAGTTGCACATCGAGAGCAGTGATGAGAAAAGCACTTCAGATTTGTCTCTGACTGCTGATACTGATAAGTCCATGGAGAACCTGGACATCTTCCTTGGACTCAGAAAGTCTCAACTTGGGTCTCCGGATGAGAAGGAAAAGCAAGTACCCATCCACTTAGAGAATAGGCCAAAGACATTTAGTTTCATCAAGCAGCAAAGAGTGGTAAAAAGAACTTCCTCAGAAGAATGTATGACTGTAATATTTGATGCAGAAGATGGCGAGCCCATTGAATTCAGCTCTCATCAAGCTGGAGTTGTCACTGTGACTGCAAATGAAATTTCCATCAGCCAGGCCTCTTCTGGACCCACAGCTGAACACACTGAACTTTTACCTCAGGGAATTGCTCACTTGCAGCCAGGAGCTGATGCGAGAGACTATAGTTTCTTAAACAGATCTGAAGAGGAAACTGAGAAAAATATTCCAGAAGATAATATAGATAATATTCCCTTGGCACCCACAGAATCTTTCAGCACCAGGACAGTAACACCAAATAATTCTCAACAACAAAAGCTGACCAAACCAACACACAATATGTCATGCCACAGTAATTCTAAGTCTTCAGTATCCATAAGTTTCTATCAAAAGCAAAATCTGACAAAAATACCTGCCAGAGGGAAGTCTTCATCTCAGAAATCAAAAATAATGGAGCCTGGGGCCTCCACAGTAGTCTCCTCAGCTGACCCAGTGGCTCTTGAAAAATCATCAGCCTTCACTCCAGGGAAACTCTCACAGTTCAGGAAGACTGAGAGCCCAACACACGGCTTTGATTTATGGTCAGATTCACACATTCCGAAACACCTCACCCAACGTCCTCACAGCTCAAAAATGCCCAGCAGAAGGGATTGGGCCCAGTGTTCCAAAAGTCAGATTCCAGGGTCCAGGTTGTTGTCAAGGCCCCTCATTGAGTCTAGTGTCAATGGAGAATCCCCCACAAAGGGTGAACACTGTGACTCAGAGCCAGAAGCAGGGGTGAAGTCACCTCCACCCCCTCCAGGCAGGTCATTGTCACTACTGATCAGGCCCAGTTATGACTATTCATCACAACTTTCCTCTGCCAAGCCTGAAATCAGGGTCCCCAGTGAAACATCAAAGACAATATTCAAATCGCCCCCTCTGAAAGGATCTTCCATTCCTGTTAGTTCTTCTAATCAGGTCGTCACAGAAGTTCAGGGGAAGAAAACTTCTGTGGCCTTCCAAAAGCCTGTCTTTACAAACCCTCCTCCTTCATCAGACACAGTGATTCAAACTAGATGTCCTGGTCATCGCCTATCCAGCTCATTTGCAGTGATGGCTCCAGGACCTTTAAAAGTCTCTCTAAAGAAAGGTAACCCCAAAACTTCTCCTCACCATACACTTGGGACCACACAAACGGACACTAGGTTATGGACTCCTAAGAATTGTCCTTCAACCCATGAGCCACTGGAAACCTTGTCCTCCAAAAGTGAATCCCCAGCAAGAAAAGGACAATTGAATGATAGTGTCCCCACATCACCCAAGTCTCCCTTTTCAGGGGTAAATGAGTCACCACCCTCTCAGGTTAACAGTCCTTCATCATCGTCATCCTACAAAAGCCATAGTGCCATACATGGTTGTTCTAATGCTCATGAAAAAGGACTGAAAACTCGTCTCCCAGTGGGACTCAAAGTTCTCCTAAAGTCTCCCCAGTTGCTCAGGAAAAGTTCAACAGTGCCAGGGAAACATGAAAAAGACACTCTAAATGAAGCCTCTAAAAGTTCCGTGGCGAGTAAGTCTAGGCAAGAAGACAGGAATCCAACAAACAAACAACAGACCACAGAGAATGAAAAAAATGTGACTTCTCTGGGTTTACAATCAAAAGACAATTTAGCTGAAGGGCTTTCTCTGGAAACAGCACTGCCAGAGTCATTTGAAAACTGCATCCCTGCAGCTGATGGAAGAGATGAGATGGAAAACAAATCTGTGAAAAGACCCCTTTCCTCCAGCAAACCACACCTAAAACCAGCTCTAGGCATGAACGGAGCCAAAGCCCGCAGCCAGAGTTTCAGCACCCACCCAGGAGACAAGCCTTCCACTCCTCCTATGGAAGGGCCCTGCAAAGTCCGAACTCAGATCATCACCAACACTGCTGAGAGAGGCAACTCTCTTATCCGGCAGAACTCCTTTGTAGAGGGCTTGCCCAGCAAGCCACCTTTTGCTCCAGCCCCTGAGAGTCTTCCGAAGGGGTCTCCCTCCTCCAGGCAAGGCTCTCTGGGGAGCACAGGCAGCTCTAGCAGCCAGCATGGTAGCCCAAGCAAATTGCCTCTGAGGATCCCTCCAGAACCTGAAGGGCTCCTCACCCCAACTGGAACAGAAGACCAACAGGCCTACACCCAGGGAGGATGCGCCATTGTGGCTATGCCTGATGAATCAGGCAACAACCATCACAGGTGCCCGTCCACCCCAACAGACTACCCACGAATCCTGCAGAGCCCAGGAAAGACGCAGTGTCTGAGTAGTTTTGAAACAAGCAGGACAACACTGCAGCTAGAAACTTCTGGAAGGCATCCAGATGTCTCTACAACCAGGCGTGATGTAGTGAACCCAGAAGCCCCCCTCTCACCCACCATTGAAGAAAAGGTCATGTTGTGCATTCAGGAGAATGTGGAAAAGGGCCAAGTACAAACAAAGTCCACCTCTGTGGAAGCCAAGCAGAAGCCTGGGCCTTCTTTTGCCAGCTGGTTTGGTTTTCGGAGGAGTAGGCTTCCAGCTCTGAGTAGCAGGAAAATGGATATCTCCAAAACCAAAGTGGAAAAGAAAGATGCAAAAGGTTTGGTGTTTGGAAACAAACAGCTAAAATCAGAGAAAAAGAAAGAGAAAAAGAAGCCCGAACTACTACAGTGTGAGATGGAAAATGAGCTCAACAGAGAAACTGAGTCAGTGGATAGTCCAGATGGTAGTTTACAAAGCAAACAAAATCTGAAAACAACCCAAGACATTTACAACCAAATGAAATTTGAACCGAGAAATAGACCCAGCCCTGTTTCGTGTTCAACAAAAGATACTTTTATGACAGAACTTCTGAACAGGTAACTCATTTGAGAAGCGGCTGGTAATGTAGAGGGGACCCCTGCCCCCATTAAACAGAGTTAAATGCACATTAAAGAGCTCCTACATTAAATGCCAGGCAAGTATATTTTTCATATAAGGAGAAATGCAGAGTAGCAGTCTTTTATACATTAGCCAGAATTTAAACAGTGAAATAAAAGTTAGCAATAAAATAATAATTTAGTCCATGTTACTTTGTTAACCAAACCAATGATCTCTGAAATTAAAGAATGGAAAGTTTTATCAAGGTTGATAGAAATTCAACCTATACTAGGAACCATGAATGCATCCACATGGCATGAAATGGAAGAAAATTACACATACGTTTTAAACTATGTCGATCTTATTGATTGTACCAAGCAAATGTATACTTAGAAACTTTCCAGAGGTAATTACATTTCCTGCTGATATTAAGCCAAAAATGTATTTAGTCATCACTCTTCAGTAGTTTTTATTTTTTTCCCCCTCACAATCATAAACATAAAGTATTAGATTATCAAATCTAAGTTGATAGACTAGCTGAATTATCAAGTGAAAATTTGATGAAGGCAAATAAGAAACGCTTATCACTCAAAGGTCTGAGACAAAGAGATACATGGAGGTTACTGTAAACATTAAAGAATTGGGAAAAGTAGAGTGATTGAAGAAAAGCAATGTAATTTATCAGAGGAATCACTTTCTACCTGCAGAGTTGATAAGAAAGCAGCTCAACAGACAGAAAGTGGATCAAATAATGTTTCCTACAGGAGTGTGTTAAAGGGCAGTTCCCAGGGCTCCTGTGTTACTGGCAGCTCTGTCAGCACTCAACAAAATCACAAGAAAAACATCAAAACCAAAGGTGATATGGAAATACCAAAAGACTCCTTGGTAAGTGTTCTACCATCCTGATTATAATTGATATGTTATGAGATGGGCTGATTGGGTTCATTCTGTCCTTTGATAATTGAAATATGTGGGGAAAGAAAATGTCAAAGAGAAAGAAAGAACTAATGCCTGGTGAGAACCTCGGTATGCAGATGGCAGGTAGATTGGGAACGAGCATGACCCTCACCAGTAATACTCCTTTTCAGCTCTATTTTCAGAACTGTGGTGTAATCATAGTGCAGTGCAGGCAAATGATGCTACCACTGTCATATTAAAAGTATGTCCTTGTGCTGGAAACTTGATGATAATTTCCAACATTATCAACAACTAAAAAAGAATGACCATGATTATAAAAATAAGAGGTGAAACGATTTAAGAGAATATTGGCTGTTTTGATGCTCTGCCTTGAACATTCATTTTTATGCATGTTGTATATACCAATTCATCCTGTGCTAGACAGAAGGTGTTACAACTTAAAATTCTCTGGGAAACTTGGTTTCCTGTCATTTAGCCTTTTAATTATTAGGCCAGAACTTAAGAGGTGAATTTTCTTAAAAAAAAAAAAAAAAAAAAAAGTGGAGGGAGCATCTTTACAATCCCCCAGGGTATACTTGTTTCAAATAATATTTTTGTTTAAAATACCTTCAATTACACTTACTCTCCTTAAATAATTATTATACTTGAACAATTGATCTGGGGATGTTCATTTTTCCTTTTAGTGAGTTTTCAAACACTAAACCAAAAAGTCCTCTCCTTACAGAATTACTATATCCATTTCTTTTTGCACTCTAATAAAAGAGAGAATGAAATATAGTACATGTTACCATTTTCTGAGGGAAAACTTGAAATATGAGGTAATTGTACTTTTTTCTGGAAGGGTTAGAGAATATAGGATATTTTAAAAGCAATCATGACGGCCATTATTAATGACTAGATATTAATTATTACTTATAATTAGTTTCTGATGTTTAGGTTCCTTAGAATATCATGAACATCTTTAGTTTGAGACAAATACACATTTAAATGTTTTTTATTCAAATATATCTTGATCCAAAGAGCTATAAGGTCATTTTTCAAACCCCTTGAAATGATACACAGAATATGTTGTTTGCAAAAGTTTGTTGTGGTTTTGTTTCCCCCCATTTTTGCACCTGACTTCCTTGATATCATTCCCTCTTTGAAAATGTAGATGGCCCCTGCATTATAAAACCACAAATGATAAGCATATCTAAGGGTGCCCTTGTAGTGTCACTGAAAGGAAAGAGAGAGAACAGACGTGTGGAAATGTGCAATATGCCAGAAATTCAATCCAGCTGATCTCAAACCTTGATAGCCTGGCAGAGCCCCTTATCAGAGGCACTGAATTTAACTATGTCCCATTTAATATGGTTCTGACAGCTTAGGGTATATCTTTACTGTACAGAAGTATCAAAAAAAAAAAAGATCTTATGTTTTTTTGTACAATTTCATTTTTACTTTCTAAATACTTCCTAATGCTAAAGTAATTGGGAAAGCTTTCTCTCTCTCTTCTGTGCAGACTTTCACAGTCCAGTAATAAGGATTGCTGGGTCCTTCCAGAATATCTGCAAGAAACACTCATTATTTTCTGTGAAGTACAAAGATTTTCTAACCAACTCCAAATATATATAATCAATAGGGATATGCTAATTTTTCTAGTTAGCTGCATGAGGAAATTAGTCATGCTGGGAAGCTTTTCCTTACAGAGGAATATTATTAACCTGGATAGTTGACCGGCTGGTCATTTCTTTAAATGTAAAATGGAATGTTATTTTTGTTTCATCTCCATAATCATCAGTGTAGATTAGGCTGAAATTACTAATTTCAGACAGAATGCTGCAGTAGTCTCCTATGGGACTAGTATAAGCATAGCAGGGAAAACCTATTTACTATATGTTATCAGCCTATATATGAAGGAGATTAAATGGAAATAAGAAGCATTTTAATGTCATGGCACATTGATGTGGATACTCATGAACCTTTTAAAATTCAGAGTTTAAGGGTCTTTTCCCCAACTAGAGCTCAAGGTAAATCTGCTATCTGCTTATGGTAAATTATATTTTAAAGAAGTGCTCTCATAAATAATTACTATGTATGAAAATAATAGCTGCGTATGCATTACCAAAAACAAATCAAACTCACTGCTACCATTCTGACTCATAGTGAACCCATTGGGTTTCCAAGGCAATGAGTTTTTACAGAAGTAGATTGCCCCATCTTCCTTCCATGGAGTGGCTGGTGCGTTGGAACTGCCAACCTTCTGGTTAGTAGTCAAATGCCTTAGGGACTGCACCACCAGAGCTCCTTACATATGCATTACATATCATACTTTTTCCTGAATAAAACCATTGCTCAAAAACCTTATACCAGCATCCCTTACTGTATAAACGAAGACTATATTTTGTTATGAGGGTTTCAAGGCATTTTGATTATGTTAATCTATGGTAATAATCATAGAAAGATTACTTCCATACATATAACAAATGCTTGTATGTAGCAGACCACCACTAAATTCACTAATAACTGTGTATCCATTTCAGCATTGCTAGATATGTGTAAAAGTCTCATTAATGCTTTGCTTAATTAAAAATCTTTTTCTTTTCTTGGTGCCTTAATTAGAGGCTTATGTCCCCATGTATGCTATCATTTGCAGACCACTTAGCTCTAATTTTTGTATAATTTAGACAAGGACCATGCTACTTTGTACTTTTATTTAAATTACATAAAACCATCGTAAGAGGGGGGAAAGGCATTCCCTAGGAGGAATGCACCAGTATTAAGTAAATACGTCAGAAAGAGGTGCACTCTGCCTGCTATAAATTGTAAATCCTTCCTCACTATAGAGTTAGAGAATTTTCTGAAATGAGAAGTCTCAAATGAAGACTCTCTAGGCTCCTATTTGACTATCCCTGGACAAGACAAAATTGTTAACAAAATTAATGAGACCATATACCTTTATTATGCACTGGAAAGAGATGGCCATTTTAATACGGACATTTTAATTTAAATTATGGATACACTCTTCACCCAGTGTTACATAGTCTGAAAAAAAAAATCACATTTGTGAATTAAAAAGCATCAAAAACTATCTCATTAAAATGGTTCTGTGGTGATGAAATAGCATAAAATAGTACAATAATTACATAAATTGTTATCATCTTATTAAGTTCTGCAAAATGTTATAATTTCAACTCCCTTAATTGAATGGTACTGTTCTAAATGCTCTGGTGGAGAGTGGTTAAAGCATTCAGCTGCTAACCGAAAGCTGAGCAATTTGAACCCACCAGTGGTTCTGAGGGAGAAAGATGAGGCAGTCCTCTTCTGTAAAGATTAAACAGTCTTGGAAACCTTATAAGACAGTTCTACTCTGCCCTAAAGGGTCACTGTGGGTCAGAATCGACTAGATGGCCATAGGTTTGGTTTGAATTTTTTAGCTCTAAATGCTGTTTTGATGCTAATAAGGACTGTACATATTTTGTCATCTTGTTGCAAAGATTTCTAAATGACTTTTTTTTCCCCCATCCAAGGGAAAATCTTAGGTTCATTTCATTCTTTTCCTTTTAAATGAGCTTTGACATTAAAATGGTGCTCTCATGGGGAGCTCTTATTTGTAGGATTATTCAAAGAAGAAAAAGGTACAGAATTGTGAATGAAGAGTGTCAAAATAGGGGTTACTAGAATACTCTGAGTGCAGTGACATTTGATGGTTACCTGTTATAGACTGCTTTGATGTAGTTTTTGACTGAAACTACAGAGCTCTAAAACATAGACATTACTTAAAGAGGCACCATTACAGGACACCCAAAGTACTAACAAATGTGAACATACAAACAAACAAAAACCAGCCCATAGTGATTGCTTGTTAGTCAGGACCTGCTACTTCTTACTAAATATGACATGACTGATATAGATATGTACCTATTCCTGGTAGAGCAATGGTTGAGAAAACTGTAAATTTTTGACCACCATACTTTTCTGAGCCAAACACTGACCAGACTTTTCCTTCATTTTGTGACCACTCTCATTTCTTTGCAGTGTTTCACCATGCGTAAATTGCCCCACATCTGTCTTCTATCTTTGGCAAATTGTTAATCTTAGCTGGCAGCTCCTTACCACCCAAGAAGGTTCCTACAACCTCCCACAAACACCCAGCCACTGTGTGATCAAGAACGGAAATTAATTTTCATTTTTCCTATGAAAAATATAATTTGCAAGGGGAATCTGCTGCCAAAATAAATTATGCCCCTCATTTCCGTAGGCAAATGAATTGTTTTTAATTACTCACTACTTTGCATTGAAATCTGTTTATATGCATAATTAGAGCTAGCAGTTATGTCATTCTAAGACACTCCTCATTTTCCATTCCTTTGTGTCCTCTTCATCCATTCCTTTCAAGATCAAAATCTCCCCCTCTTAGATCATCTACCTCTGGTAGCCCAGGAGAGTTGGAAGAGCTAGGGGCTTTGTCTGCAAACACTATTCCTCTGATCAGAAGCCATATTTAGTATTTGATGTTAAGTACCCTTGAAAGTATCAGATAAGGAGCTGATGGGCAAGACTGTACAATTTTTTTTTTTTTCTTAAATATGATACTAGGAGAAAGATGATGGTGAAGTTTCATAGAAGAGTTAGAGAGCAAGTACAGAAGAAAGGATTATTACTAAAAAATGAAAATAAAAACCCTGAAAACTTTTGCTCTTCTTAAATAAAAATAGAATTTATGTATGCTTGGAAAATTGCCAACATATATGCTTGCCAGACACTAAGAAGGATCTAGCAGTTCTGGGGAAGGTCTGGAAAAGATAGCTGTAGTAATATGGGACACTCTAACAAATGAAATTATAGGAAGGAGTAAGAGTCAGGAGTCCCCACTCTAAAACTGAGATCCTATGTGACCTTGAGCAGATCACTACCCCATCTGAGCCTCTCTTTCATTATCTGTAAGATGAGAAGATTCTTCTAATTATTTGATTCTTCAGTTTAGAATTTCACAGGCCAATGGTGATGATGATTCACACATATCCCAGCAGCTTAGCAGGGCACCTCTTCAAGTTTAAAATGGGTAAATTTAGAACAACCCAAAGGAAATGTTATTTTGCATAACAGGTGGGGGAAAAAAAAAAAAAAACATAGACCATATTGCCTTAAGATCTGGCATAAGCTGAATTTATTTATAGATTTCTTTGATGTTTCTATAAATGAGGATAGATAGTTCCCAATGGATTATTAATGGAAATTAAGGTGTTTAGAGGATATTTTCCTATCTCTTCCTCAGTGTCTTTTAGTTGCCTTATCTTAAACAGGTCACTTAGCTAGTTGAACCCTGAAGGCAAAAAAGTAGCACTGTAAAAAGGGGGGACTAGGTTTGCTGGTCTGATAGAACCTGGTAGAACCACTGAGACTATGGTCCCTAGCTGCCCTTCAGGTCTGGAATTGAACCCACACTTGTGGCTTCCAGCCAAACAAAAGACAGGCATATGAGTTGAGCATTTACCTGAGGTAGATACTCCTTGGAGAGAACAATCATGGGAGAAAGAAGGGCTGTTTATGCACAGTGAGACAGCTCAGGGGGCAGGAGTGCATGGAGGGATGGACACAGGGAAGAGGTAACTGTCAGGGGGTAGTGGGAGGAGAGTAAATTGTAGTCAGTGTCATGAGAGAAAGTGTGTGTGAACTGCTGTATGGAAAGTGAATTTGCTCTGTAAATTTTCAGCCAAATCACAATCAATCAGTCAATCAGAAGTAGCACTATAGCCTTGCTCATGCTCACAGTGCTTCTCTCTCCACCATCCATAAGTGTGTACTGCTAGAATCAGAGTTAGTTGATGATGACTTCTACCCCCATTGCTTAGCTTTCATCCTGTGGAGGTCCTATTAAACAGGGAAAAGCCCACACAGAGACAGCTAATAAGGAAAGAAAATGATGAAACCTAGCCTCCAGATAATCAATCCTTAACAATCTCTCTTGTGAGGGTTGAGGTAGCCAGTTCCATGCCCTCTTGAGTTTTCCATCTTCTAGTTATTGACATGGTACAGATTAAGCACCAGTTATACTCCATTACTGGAACCTAAGTCATAAAATGTAAACAGATGGTCATATTGCATTAAATATGAAAAATAAGAGGTAAAGAGTAGAAAGCTAAATCTAGCTCAAGGTCAGTATGCAACTGTATGGCTTTCTACATTGCAAGTATAAAATAATATAAAATAATGCTTTCTTAGCATTCAACCCAAGCACATGAGCAAATCCACTGACGCCTTCTGATTGTTTGTGCCTACACAGAACCCCCCCCCCCCGGGATTACACAGTGCACATTATTATCATCAGCTGCCCACAGGACTGGCTGGAATATATTTTAAAATAGCTATTCAAGGGCA
Organism: Orycteropus afer afer; assembly: GCF_000298275.1. Lineage (NCBI taxonomy): Eukaryota > Metazoa > Chordata > Mammalia > Tubulidentata > Orycteropodidae > Orycteropus > Orycteropus afer. The sequence goes on from NW_006921591.1 coordinate 3,761,389, forward strand.
TTCTGACAATGACCACAGCTGTCTTGATATTGAAGCCAAGTCTTCAAAGGCATAATAGAATGGATGTTTGAGAATAACAGAGTTCCCCCTAATTAATACATTTCTGGAGACAGGTATCCTGTATTTTGATCCTGGCTTTACCACTTGCTCTGTTTCCTCAGGGCATTCATCTCTAAAATGGAGATGACAATGGCACCTACCTCATAGGGTTATTGTGAGGATGATAAGATCATTCGAGTAATAAACTACAATAGTGCCTGCCCCTATATTTAAGCATTGGCTGTTTTTATTATTACTGGTGTTGATGTTGTTACTACTACTACTGCTGCTGGATTCAGAAATAAGAGACCTAGGTTTTAGTGCCAGCTGCACCACTTCCTCTATGTGTGTTCACCTTAAGAAAACTTGCTAGACATCAGAATTGTCATCTGTAAAATACCTCGAGATGTGATTAGATTTTCTCTAGAGTGGCATTTGATGCTATATGATCAAACACTAGGATATTTGAGCTGAAATATAAAGGAATGCTTTGACTTGAAAAATCTAGATAGTTAAGTGCTCTAGTTCAGTGAGAACATGTCACTATTACCACATGTTTTATTCTGGAAAGAACAAAAAGAATCATTTTATTAGAGCTATATTCCAGGAAAAGGGTCAAGAGACCTAAATATATTTCTTTATTCTTATTAAAATAAGTTGTGGAAGAAGTCATTGACTCTGGAGGAATTATACTTCCTTAACTTTAATTTTTTCTAACAGCCATGTGCTACTGACTTTATTAGGTGTTAAAAACCAAAGCTGTTATCTCCAAAATCTTGGGTAGAATTAAGGTACCCTGTAAATCCTCACTTTCAGAGCTGGCATTATGTTTCTGAAAATAGGCCGTTCTAATTAAAACTTGTAATAAAGCCAAGTGATAGACAGGGGAAGTAGAATGAAAACACACACAAACACACACATATTTGTTATAGAATGCACCATTATTCAAGATTGAAAAGGTCTATTTAATATAATAAATGAGAACTTTGAGTGGTTTTTTTGTTGCTGCAGGTAAAAGAAGCAGATGAAAACCTGCAAGAGGATGAAGAAGATACAATTGCAGATTCCACATTTCAGAGTCACATCATAGGTAAAAATGCTTGTCATGATACATCTTTAACTGTGAAACATTTTGTACATGCCACTTTCTTGCAGATACGGTATGTTCCTAAAAACCAGGTCATCATATGCCTCCCCTTATAGGAGACTGAGTCTTAATTGTTCATACATGGTTATTACTTATATCTTCATTGTCAGTGAAAGCTTCCATAAAATAAGTGAGTCAAAGCAGCCTATAGAAAACAAAAGTGTTTTTCAGGTAACACCAAATGCAAAAGAATGAAATGAAAATTGATGAGAAGTGAAAACATCATTATCAAATAAAAGTGATATTTGAATATAAATAATTTATCTCTAAGAAGGATATCAACTTTGAATCAATCTAATTTCAGTAATTATCTATAGACATATCTGTTATAAAACTTATTGGTTAGAAACATGAGGTTATAACTCCCCTAAATTAATTTTTTCAAGTGATTATGTGTTAAGCATTGAACCAAATAGATTAAGTAAACATAACTTGCCATAGTCTTCAGTTCACATTTCTCATCATTTCTGTTAGAACCCTGATTATAGATTAGTAGTTCTGTCTCTGAAATAAGTTTGGCTTGTCAGCTATATCTTAAAATTGTACATAACCCCAGACTGAAGGAATTTGATTTCCCAATGCAAAGAGGCTGCCTTTACGTTCTTAACAATTGGGAGGTAACCAGTGATAGAAGAGCTGTCTGAGACTATGATCCTTGTCAGGAGATAGAAGAGCTGATAACTTTAACAGCTCTCGGCCACCTTGGACATTTGCAGAATTAGTTGTTCCCCAGGCTGTAAAAATAGCTGTGAATGTGCACATTATAATAATTTAACTCTACACAAGATGCCAAGGTATGGTGGAATCATTTCTCCAGATCACATTTGGGTATGGTAGATAGTATTGAACATTGTGTTCCAGGACATGATAACCCTCACAGATTTCTGGTTTCTGGCATAATTGGTGTCCACTGATCCCATCTTTTCACTAGAGTATCTTTAGCTGCCACTGTTCACCATCCCACTGCTCTTAGCACCATGTTGGTGCACTTGCTGCCGATTTTCTGGTGTACCCAGTAGTCTGAAAACTATCATTTACTGTTTATCTCAGAGAATTGTTGTACCCCACAGTTTAATGAGACTGACACATCATTATTATTCTTTACATTTGTAATTGGGAATACAAAAGTCTTACCAAGCAGGGAAATAAGTTTAGTCTGCATAACATTATTATTCCAAAGAGGCATCCTTTATTAAAGTTGTCAATGTAAAATGTTTAAATTGGTATCAGTTCTGTGTAGTTAGCTCATATGCAAGTTAAATATTACTTAACAGGCTTCAGATATGACATGATGTAAACTCTGCTGAGTCATCATTTTTCCATATTGACATGTTCTTGGGCCTGTAAAATAACATAAAACTAGAGGCTGAATATTTTTCAAGAATATACAGAAATCAGAGAGTTTATAGATAGACTGGCTTAGGTCTCTACTTTCCAGTATCGTAGTTATTAGCCACATTTTGCTCTCTTGTTATTGTTGTTATGTGCCATCGAGTCAGACCCAACTTATAGCGACCCCTCCTTGGGATTCCGAGGCAGTATCACTACAGAAGTAGATTGCCCAACCTTCCTTCCGAGGAGTGGCTGGTGGGTTTGAACCGCCAGCCTTCTGGTTAGCAGGCAAGTGTCTTAGCCACTATGCTACCAGAGCTCCCACCATTTGGCTATGTTGTTGTTGTTGTTGTTATGTGCCGTCGAGTCGGCCCCGACTCATAGCGACCCCTCCTTGGGTTTCCGAGGCAGTATCACTACGGAAGTAGGATTGCCCAACCTTCCTTCCGAGGAGTGGCTGGTGGGTTTGAACCGCCAGCCTTCTGGTTAGCAGGCAAGTGTCTTAGCCACTATGCTACCAGAGCTCCCACATTTGGCTATAGAAATTGAAATTGAATTAAATTAAATACAATTAAAAACTCAGTTCCTCAGTCATACTAGCCACATTTCAAGTGCTCAGTGGATACATATTCTATGTGAACATTTCCACAGTTACAGAAAGTTCTGTTGAACAGTGTTTCTTTAGATTGCTGCCACTTTGCACTGTCAAATCAATTCCAACTCAAAGCAACTGCATGTGACAGAGTAAAACATCCCCCATAGGTTTCCCAGGCTGTAATCTGTATGGGAGCAGATTGCCAGGTGTTTTCTCCCAAGGAGCCACTGGTGGGTTCAAACCATCAACCTTTCAGTTAGCAGTTGAATGCTTAACCATTGTGCCACCAAGGATCCTTTTGGATTACTCTAATGGGAGTAAATTTGGACTGTGTTTTTTGAAAGGAGGGATGACTTTGTCTTTAGATAAACGTAATTTGTCTGTTGAAAACTGGTGGGGAACTATACCAATAAATTACTACTGACTGCAAGTAACAAAACAGAAAAAACTGCCTAACTATGACAAAAGTAATAAGGTCATTTAATCATCTTACATAATTAAAAGGCTGGAGGAAGCAAACATGAAAGAGATCTAGTATTTCAATAATGTTATCCAAACCTTGGCTTATATCATCTGTCTGCTCAGCCATATTATTACCATATTGGCTTCTTAACTCTAGTTTGTTGCCTCTGATTGCAAATGATTGTTGTCATCTTGGGCATCCCTCCCCATTGAAGTAAAAAGTATAAAGAAGAGAAAAAGTCTTCAAAAATACCCCATAGACTCCACATTACATGGCATTGTTGAGTACTGGAGCATATGGCCAATCACAACTGGGAAAATATGTTACTTTTCAGCCTCTATCTCATGACATAAGGAAGCCCTGGTGGTACAGTGGTTAAGTGTTCAGCTACTAACCACAGGTCAGTAGTTCAAACCTCCCAGCCACTCCATAGGAGAAAGATGTGGCAGTCTGATCATAGCCTTGGAAACCTTATTGAGCAGTTTTGCTCTGATGGGACAGTCTACTTCTGTAGTGATACTGCCTTGGAAACCCAAGGAGGAGTCACTATGAGTCGGGTCCAACTCGATGGACATAACAACAACAACAACAACATAGGGTCATTACGATAAGAATCAACTCAACAGCAATAGGTTTTTTGGTATCATGAGACGTAGCAGGAAGAAGGAAGTTGGGCACGTTTTCTGGGTTAGCCAATCAACCAGATCACCACAGACCCTTAGAAAATTTCATCCAAGTCAGCCTACTGGTTCTGAGCAAGAGTGAGACTCAACTGAGTTAAGTGGTATTTATTTTTATTCCACAAGAATACTGCAATTACTTTTGAGACTCTGATAGCATCAGTTTTCTTCATTTTTTCTATACTAAGTGTTATCTCATATTCTCACTGTACTTTATAACCATAGAATATTTCCAAAAAATAACAACTGAGCAAATTTAAATATATTCTTCTAGCCAAGAATCAGCTAATATCTTTGACAGGAAAGAATAATCAGGAAATTTGTGAATCTGAATGTTTGCATTTCTGTGGTTGAGGGCAATCATGTTGGTTTAATTAAAATGTTATGAGTTCATTACAAGATAAGGAATTGTTAACTCAACTTGCTCTATATTGAAACTCAATCTTCATGAATTAAGTAAAATAACTCAACTGGATTTTTTTTCTTTAAAACTGCCCTAATTCAAGGGAGCAATTAGACCAAAGGACTAATGGTTTACGTGAACCATAGCCTACACTCTGAGAACAGAAGAGCTAGATGGTGTCCAGGTACTACTACCAACCACTCTGAGTGGAATTATAACAGAGGTTCCTAGAAAGAGCAGGAGAAAAATGTAGGAAAAAACCTCCAATTCACAGAAAAGACTAGACTTCCTGGTCTGACAGAGACTGGAGGAACCCCTGGACAATGGCCCTAAGACACACTTCTGACCTGGAACTGAAGACATTCTTGGAGACCACCTTTCAACTAATCAATAGGCAGGCCCATAAAATAAACAACAACACCCATGAAGAATGTGTTCCTTAGGAAGCCCAATTATACAAAAGCAAATGAACATTTGCCCAGAAGCAAAAATGAGAAAGAGGAAGGGTAGAAAATCCAAACAAAAGGAAACAAAGAACCCAGGGCAGAAGTGAGAAGAGTGCTGACATATTGTTGAGAATGCAGCCAATGTCATGGAAGACTTTATGTACTAACTATCAAATGGGAAACTTATTTGCTATGTAAACTTTCACCTAAAACACAATAAAAAAAATAAAATAAAAATAAAAAAACTCTAGGGATCACAATGGTCTGTTCCTGTGGTGCATGGGGTCACCAGGAATCTGGAGCCGTGAAACCATTGTTATTGTTGTTATGTGCCATCAAGTCAGACCTGACTCATAGC
>NW_006921591.1:3767646-3775626 GCF_000298275.1 Orycteropus afer afer
GAAGTAGGATTGCCCAACCTTCCTTCCGAGGAGTGGCTGGTGGGTTTGAACCGCCAGCCTTCTAGTTAGCAGTCAAGTGCCTTAGCCACTATGCTACTAGAGCTCCCAAATAGCACTTAAAAATAACTAAATGATAAAACTGCCCTTATAAATATAAGATTTCTCTTTTAATAAGCAGCATGCAATCGACTAGCCGAGCCCGATAGAAATATTAACACAAATGGCCACAACAACCATATTTCTAATTGCTCTTTCCTGCTATTTGACCATTAATAAATTTACCCTATGTATTATACTCATTAGGAGCTCTGGTAGCGTAGTGCCTAAGGCACTTGACTGCTAACCAGAGGCTGGCGGTTCAAACCCACTAGCCACTCCTCGGAAGGAAGGTTGGGCAATCTACTTCTGTAGTGATGCTGCCTCAGAAACCGAAGGAGGGGTCACTATGAGGCAGGTCCGACTCAATGACAAAACAACAACAATAACATTATACTCATTATCTAATAGGGTTGAGTAATCAGCAGGGATCTCAATAACATTGTCTCATATTAAAAACATCAGCCAATAATAAGCATTAAAAACAGTTCCCTAAATGGAGATGGGATCTGGAAGTTCTTAGGAAGAAGAAAAAATTTCAGTTAAGGAATTTGCTGAAGTAGCCAAGCAGGATTGAATGGTATCTACCAAAACAGGGTAGACTCTCATGAAATGAAGGCTACATGTCACCATCTGCCATCCTGAAAGAATTACCAAGAAAAAATTGCCCAGTAGTCCAATGGGCAAATATCTTAGTTTCCCGTGATTAAAGAAACCAGAAGGAATTCTACCACCAGGCACCAGCAAGAGGAAGTACTTATCTAGACCTGATGATCTAGCTTCTCTTGGATAGCTCTGTAAGGTGCCTTGGTGCTCTCTTCTGCACCCCAGATACTGCTTCCAAGAAATCATTCCTTCTTAACCTATTTTCCTCCCTTTTCCAGACTGGCTATCTCTGACAACAGTTAATGCATTTTGCAGCAGCATAGTAGGTGCTCAATAAGTACCTCTGACTTACTTAACAGACCATAAACCAGTTTGTTTCAATTTTCCCAAGGTCTTTCATTTCCTTCTTCTTTATCTTCTTTACTAGCTAATCTAATAAACTAATTCATGTTACTATAATAACAGATTACACAGGTACCTCTTAACAAATTTGCATTGTAAGAAGGACCCAGGTTGGCAAATTTTACCTCTAAGAAGAACTCTTGGTTGCTATAAGTTACAGACACTTATAGTACTGATAAGAGCAGATTTTATGGTGAGGAAGAAAGGATATGCTCAACCATACTTCAGACAGGAAACAGCACAAGAATCAGAGCCAAAATGAAAAAGAGTTAATTTTGTGGTATTTGAGAAGTAGCCTGCCTGGAGGTTCAAAAGTGAAGCAAAGCTATGTTTAATTACATAGGGAAGATTTGGATCACCACATACAATGACCAATTTACCTTTGTAAGACATAGATCTTGTTCTTGTAACCTCTTATCATCCAACTCTCTGGAGTTAGGTGGATGCTAAAAGGAGAAAAGCATTGTGTGATATACAGTTACTATTGTCAAGGAATCTGCATACCAGTAATCTGTATCTCCATGAAGCTCAATAAATGCAACAGCTTCTTCTTCAAACAGAAGAAGGAAGGTCTGGCTTGATGCCAAAAATGTTTGTAGTGTCATCAGATTTTTTTTTTTTTTAAAGTCAGGAGAGAAAGGAAAGACCTGAGAGGGTCTTACATAAACTACCTCAGTTAAGCAGAGAACAGGAAATAAATAAATCTGAACTGAAAGAATTTTGGGACCTATTTTATGATATTAAAATCTTAATAGAATATGATCAACAATTGTTAGCCAAATGTGGATTATACAGTTTGAATGATCTAGATCACATTTAGTTTCAATTCCATTGTTGGCTTTCCCTCATTATTAGTACCAGTAGGATTAGGTTCAGCTGGAGTGGAAGAAACTCCAAACTATAGGAGTTCATACCGACGAATCCAAAGGGAAGTGGTCCAGAGCTGACAGGACAGGATCACAAGCCAGCTACCTCATATGGTTTCCATTCCCAAGGTCACAGCATAGCTCCAAATGGCTATTGAAAAGCCATCCCTTTTGCCCACTTTCTGACAGTAAGAAGGCAGAAGGGATGATGGGGTATATCCCTTTAAGGACATTTCCCTTCTGCTAACTTCCCACTGCCCAGAATGTAGCCACATGTGATGGTAAAACCTAACAGCAAGGGAAAATGGGAAACAGTTTTTATTCCAGGCAGATGGCCACATATTCGGGGGGTGGAGGTGGAGAGGTTCTCTTAGTTCTACAAAAAAGGAAGAAAAAATATTAGGAGATAGCTAGTTATCTCAGTCTGCTGCCTACCCCCTACCAAGGTTGTTTCCATTCAAACTCAGCTGATTGGTGCAAAAGAAACAGAATTAAAGTTTCACTGTCATTTAGGAAAATGACAAGAGAATAAATAGGGAGAGTTCTTGAGAATGATGTAATTAATTTCAGTGATTTATGATGAGTTTCTATTTTGCATAATCCAAGGTACCACTGCTCTTTCTATGCATGCAGTTAATCTGGAATAATTTTGTGAGAAAATGCATTGAATTTAGATTAGCTTGTCACCACCAGCTTTATGAATAAACATATAATTGGCCACCAACAAAGTACATGAATGTTAAAAATAAATCTTCTGTAGAATATGATGCATGTAGAATTTTCATTTTCAAAACAAATAAGGACAGCAGGGCTCCTAGTACTGTAGCTGCCAATCAATTAAAATCCTTGATAATTATCTGTCTTATTTCAAGAACATTACTAATTTTCCCTGCTGAGAAAATTTGGAAAAAGTTTAACATAGAGGGAATGACAATCATATTAAAATTAAAACATATTTCATGAAGTTAATCAAACTTTCAAAACTTTTTGAATGTAAGACTATTAGAATTAAATGTCATATTTGAATAATGTGGCAACATATTTAGGCTTAATGGTAGAAAGGGAAAACTATAGATGATCAAAATAAAATGTGGGTGGAAAATACAAATGTTCTCAATAACAGCTTTGATAGATAACAGTCAATTGACTGTTAACAGACTGGCACAGGAATGAAAACTACTAAGATAATTTAAAGACAAAGATGCCACTTTGATGACTGATCCAAGCCATGATCTTTTCAATTAAGGAAGATGCATTTGAATTGTGGTGTAACCAAAGAAGATTGATATACCATGGACTACCAGAAGGATGAACAAATCCTTTTTGGAGGAAATACAGCCAGAATACTCCTTCAAACTGAGGATGGCAAGACTTACCTTGCTTACTTTGAATATGCATCACTAGAAAAGCACATCATGTTTGGTAAAATAGAGTCAGCAAAAACAAGGGAAAATGTCCATGACATGGATTGACACAGTAGCTGCAGCATTGGGTCAGACATACCAATAGTGAGAATGGCACAGTGTTGGGTAATGTTTCATTCTCTTACACATAGGGTCACTGTGATTTGAAGCTGACTCAGTGTCAACTAACAACAAAAACAAGATGACAGTGCCTGAGAATGAAGAATAGGATGGTCTGGTTTTAAATGATTCGGAGTCCATAGTACTTTCCAGGATGATTTTAATTCTGCATTTCCAGACATACAGAATGTCATCTAAAAAGTACTGTGGAATAGTTGCTTGGGCAAGGAGTCTTCCATTGTGATTGCACCTGAGTTCCTTCCATTTGTAGCTGCAAATAAGAAGTTCCAAAGAGAGAGCTTTGTATCTTTCAAATGCAGCTTGGAAAGTAAATTCTGCCTGCTGTGATGTTACTACTAGTTGCATGGAAATAGGACCATGCAGGTCCTTCTGGCCAAGGACTGGAAATAATGATGTTATTTTCCATCCACTATGTACTCAGCCCTATGTGGAACATTTCCTGTCATTCTTTGCCTTTCTCATTCCTTCATGGCTGGTTCTTTGTTTTTACCCTCTATCTACTTGCTTCCTGTGTGTACTTTCCTCTAACGACTAGAGATAGTCATGAGACAGAGCTTAGGTGGAGATTCTGTGCTTGTTATTACACTAAATGCTAGTTTCTAACTCCTTCTCTTTTTCATTAGAGAAACAGAATTGTCGATTTAGAGGGTAGAAAGTGTGGGTTTTTTACTCCTGTAGGATGTTCACTCCTAGAGAATGAACTAAGGAACTAAGTTCTATGTAGTTCAACAAGCCTGTGCTAGCATTTTCTACAAGCTACACTCTGTCAGAGGCTGAGTTTACAAAGTTGAATAAGACATGGCAGTTGCACTCCATGAATTCTAGTCTAATAGGAGAGACAGAGAAGAAAACAGATAATCCTGATACAATATGAGCACTGATAAGATAGAGGTGTGCTCTGTATACCTATGAGAGTACATGGAGCTCAGCTTTGGTGGAGCAGGGAGTGTTGATTTTAGTTTATAAGAAGACAAGGGTAAGATAATGAATTTAACAGCATTTACCATTTATACTGGGGCAGATCCCTACCTTCTCTACTGGAAATCCAGGTTTGATTCCCACCCAGTGCACCTCATGTGCAGCTGCCACCTGTCTCTCGGTGGAGGCTTATATGTTGCTATGATGCTGAAAGGATTCAGCAGAGATTTCACATTAAGATGAACCATTAAGAAAGACCTGACAATCAGTCTACTTCAGAAAATCAGCCAGTGAAAACCCTATGGATCACAAGGGTCCTATCCCCAACAAATCATGGAATGGCACAAGATAGGGCAGGGTTTTGTTCCATAGTCCATGGGGTCAACATCATGAACTGGGGCCAACTCAGGGGTAGCTAACAACACCATTTAGATCAATAGTTTCCAAACTTGGTACTTATCAGAATCACATGTTGTTGTTGCTGTTGTTGATAGGTGCCATCGAGTGATCTCTGACTCATAGCAACCCTATGTACAGTAGAATGAAACACTGCCCGGTCTTGTGCCAGCTCCATGATCCTTACTGTACCTGAGCCCATCATTGTAGCCACTGTGTGTCAATCCATCTTGTTGAGGGTCTTTCCCTTTTTTGTTGTCCCTCTACTTTACTAAGCATGATATCCTTCTCCAGGGAATTGTCCCTTCTGACAACATGACCAAAGTACGGGAGATGAAGTCTGGCCATTCTTGCTTCCAAGGAGTATTCCAGCTGCACTTCTTCCAGGACAGACTTGTTAGAATCACATGGGAAGCTTTAAAAATGCTGATGCCAAGGTCACACCCCATACTAAAATAAATCACAGTGTCTACAGATGGGAGCCAGGCAGTACTGTTTTTTTAAAAGCTTCCCAGCTGATTGGGAACCTCTATCCTAAAGGATAGGATTGTATCAGTAAAGATGAGAGAGATGTCCTTCAAGTCAAGGGAAATAGAGTGATCAAAGATCTGGGGACAGGGAGAAGCGTCAATAAGAGACCAGCTTGACTAGAGCAGAGGGTACATTTTGAAGATTATGGAGAGAGAGAGCTGGATAGTAGGATGGACCAGATTGAGGAGAACTTGCAGGCCACACTTACATGTTTGAACTTTATCCTACAGGCAATCAGTAGACTGTGGAGATTTTTACAAGAAGATAGACATGAAAAGAAGCAGCCACCATATCACTATAATGCTTACATTTAGACCTTTAAAATAAAACCTATTTTTATTTTCTCTCACTGTAGGCTTGGAGCAAATTAAATGCACTAATCACCTTTATCCTCATTACATACTGTTTCCTTCTCAAGGGTATGCTGTGTTAAATAGGGCCAAGAATTCAAGCAAAAGGGGTTGGCACTTGGGAGTATTTGAGATTGGCAAAGGGCTCCCTGCCTCCAGTATTCTCTCCTGCCAGCTTATTAGAATGGGTCTGAGTTTCCCTGCCATTGGTAGTTACTTTGTGTGAAGACACTTAAGGGCTTTGTTATAATACAGATAGTGCTGAGAAGGGCACATACATTGTCATCGCTGCCTGTTTACAGCTGAGGAACAGAACATTTCTCAGGTCAGTACCTGTAAGACCCTGAAGGAATGAGCCACAGGGCTGGTACATTTTCCTGCCAGGGAACTGGGAAACACAAGAAGGAAGAGTTCAACATTTAGGAAAGGCAAGGGTGATGTGCTACAGACTGGGAAGCCTGAGCTGCCGGGGGCAGAGGCAGACATGGAGGCCTCAGGGGTGGCATGAATTAACCCAGTCACCAGAAGGAGAAAAAGACCACCAAACAGGTGATAGAAGGGACATTTTAAATAAGTTTTGCCTTTTCTACTTTTCCCCCTTTTCCCAAGACCTATTATTATAAAAGACAATGTTGGGGAATCTGAATGAGATGTATTGACCTAATAGTCATTAACAGTGGACTCAAACATACCAACAGTCATGAAAATGGCACGGACCCAAGGAACATCTCATTCTGCTATACATAAGGTCCCACGAGCCAGACTCAACAGCAACTAACAACAGGTACAGGAACATGTGTGTGACTTATGGCCTAGTGATGAACCAGCAGATGTCAAAACAAATTGCAAAATGCCTCAGCCCCAAAACTGAAATCTGCCCAAAGCAACAGAAAATTCTGAAAGAAGACAAGACAATGACGTATTATACTAATACTTACCTACTATTTATTAAGAGCTTTCTATATATTTTACGTATATTGCCTTGTTTGATATTAACATCAACACTGAAAGTTGGATATTATGGTCACTACTTTATAGGTGAGGAAATGAATATTCTGAAAGTTTCTGTATCTCGCTCAGCAACATAGCTAGTGTGTGATAAAGCCAGTGTCCAGTCACATTAGTCTGTAGCTGAAATAAAGTTAAATAACTTTCCAAGAATTATAAATGATAACTAGGTATTTTTGGTCACTTTGTAGGCCACAAAGACCAAGGGTCCCTTTAGTAAATTGCTTGGCCAATAGTTTGCAAATGCAAGTAAATCCCTGGACCAATGAGTCAGACAAACTGGGATTGAAGTACACACACTTTAGGTATATAGAAGAATAATGGGAATTTTGAGGTAGGTGAGAATATGGCTCATGCTAAGGAGGTGGCTACTTCTCAATTCCAGTTGTCACCATAGGATAAGGATAGCCTTGTGCAGTCAGATCTTTTTATTGTTTAAGGGAAGCCAAAATTCTGGATTATTATGTGAAATACTTTTTTTTTTTAATGTTGGCATTTTTTTTATTGTGATTTGGTTGAAGGTTTACAGGGCAAATTCACTTTCCATACAGAAGTTCATATACACTTTGTCTCATGACAGTGACCACAGTTTACCACAATGCAACAGCTCCCCTCCTACCTCCTCCCCACAGTTACCTCTTCCTAGTGTCCATCCCTCCATGGGCTCCTGTCCACTGAGCTGCCTCCCTATGCATAAGCAGCCCTTCTTTCTCCCATGATTATTCTCTCCAAGGAATGTATCTACTTGAGGTAAATGTTCAACTCATATGCCTGTCTTTTGTTTGGCTGGAAGCCACAGGTGTGGGTTCTATTCCAGACCCAAAGGGCAGCTAGGGGCCGTAGTCTCAGTGGTTCCATCCAGCTCTATTGGACCAGAAAACCTGGTCCCCCCCTTTTTTTTTCCTCCAATGATTTTGAGTTTTGTTCCACATTGTTCTCCCTCTCTATCAAGGATCTCCTACATAGATCCCCTTTCAAGTGGAAGAGAGTGGTGGCCAGGCAGCATCTAGTTCTTCTGGTCTCATAGTCATATAGGCTGTAGATCAGATGGTGTACCAGTCACTAGGACTGTTTCCATGAATTTTGGTTTTCTTCATTCTTCTTTGTTCTGGATGAGGAGAGACCCATAGTTGCATCTAGATGGCAGTTTGCTAGCTTTTAAGATCCCAGTCGCTACTTGCCAAGGCAGGAGGTGGAACAATGTTTTGTGTAGTATGTTATGCCAATTGAGCTTTATGACCCCTGCGACTATGGTCCCAAGCC
>NW_006921591.1:3776427-3778031 GCF_000298275.1 Orycteropus afer afer
TTTTTTTTTTTTTTTTTTAAGAAATATTAAGGGGCTTACTTTTCTGGCAATATTTCAAATTATACATTCAAGATCCCTTCAAAGAATATCACACCTAAAAGTGCAGGATACAATATAAATGTACATATTTTCTTAAATGCATACTGAGCTCCAAGTAAAGAATTCCTCAGAGGCAATGAATGAAAGAAGGGTTCAGTCCATAGGGGAGAAACCTGGAGTCCTTGGACAGTGAAAGGGTTAACGAGCTCATTGCTAACCAGAAGGTAGGAGGCTCCAGTAGGCCCAGCAGTACCTCCAAGAAAGGCCTACTTTGGAAAAGACCAGACACTGAACACCCGATGGAGCATAGCTCTCGTGTGACACACACATATTCACCATGTGTGAGATCGACTTGACAATAACTGACACAACACAAAGTTATACTCAACATTTTCCGTGGAGATATGTGCTGGTCTCTGGTGACCTGGAACTAGAGTGACAAACTGTCCTGGTCTGTCTGTGACTTTCTCAGTTTTAGGACTAGCAGTCTTACGTCTTGGGAAAACTCTCAGACCTGTACAAACTGAGATAGTTGATCACCAGACCTGCAGCTTGGTTTTAAATGAAAGCCTGAGGCTTAAACAGGGTGGGATATTAGACTCAAGATACCCCTCTGCTCCCCAGTATAAAGCTGCACTCCAAAGGGCAATAGCTACAAACCTACCCTGCCAAAGGAGACTGGGGATAAGTACCTAAGTCAGGCTTAACTCAGTCTTCACTCTAGTTGAGGGGTGAGATAGGGAGAGAAAAGAAAAGAAAAAACTTATCTGAAGATTTCAAATGATTAGCTTGGACTCAAATAAATCAAGAGCCTATGCCTAAGGCATTTGACTGCTACCCGGAAGGTTCAAACCCGAGCCACTCCTCAGGAGGAAGATTGGGCAATCTACTTCAGTAGAGATATCTGCCTTGGAAATCCAAGGAGGGGTCACTATGAGTCGAATTGACTTGACAACAGTGAGTTTGTGACCCCTACATCCTTTAACTTGAAATTTTAAAGTCTTCCTGGTTCTGCTTTAATAGTACAGAGAAGATAATGGGAGAGAGAATGGATGAAACAGGAAGGCAGGATCTTAATAATTTTTTAAAAGCTGGGTTTTAGGTATATGGGGGTACATTACAGTTTTCTTTACTTCTGAGTAAATTTGAAATTTACTATAACTGAAAGTTAAAAATGTAGACAGAGTTGATACTGCTTCCTGGAATCTGGGAGAAAGCAACTTTAATCATCTCTTAAGGAGCCCATTTTAAAATTTACATACAGATAAAGTTATACAGAAAATTAACTCACAATAGAAAATAACTAAAGGGGTTCCGGCAAGATGGCGGACTAGGCAGAAGGATTGCACAGGCCCTCCTCAACAAAGAAAAGGGAAACCAATTAACACAGAGACAGAAGATAATTGTGGACCCCTGAGCCTTGAAGGGAAGGATACAGAATTGGACTAAACCCCAATTAGCAGAAGAATTTGCGTGAAAATACCAAAAAAAGGAGACATATGGAGCTGCAGTCTGACAGCGAATGGAGTGACCCTGACAGTACAGGCGGCTCGGAGATCCCCAAC
>NW_006921591.1:3781181-3875454 GCF_000298275.1 Orycteropus afer afer
TTTTGGTCAATGACATGAGACAAAGTATATGTGAACTGCTGTGTGAAAAGTGAATTTACTCTGTAAATCTTCACCCAAATCAAAATAAAATTAAATAAATAAATAAATAAATAAAAAGAAAATAACTAAAACAAGAGGTGAAAAACATTGCTTCATTAGTGAGAGCCAGTAAAACCAGTAAGCTACAGAAAGAGGTCTGTCAAATTGGAAATTATCCAGTAGAGAATATAAAATAAAAAATATTTAATATATTTAAATAAGCCAAAATGGAAATTTAAGTTAACAAAGGAAAAAATGATCATTCAGATTTGAAAAAAGGAAATAATTGGATTTCAAAAGGATTAAAAGTGGGTTGAAGGCATTAATAACCACTGAAGAGAAAATTACTGAAGTAGATGAGAGAACTGAAAAATTCCATAAAATTCATCACAAAGCAACAAGGAGATGGATGCTATCAAAGAGAGGTTAAGACACACTGAGGAAAAGGTGAGAAAATCCACACATATCTATTGCAGCTCCAGACAGATAAAAAGATTATTAATTAGGTAAATATAATATGAAGAGTTAATGACTAAGAATTTTTTTGCACAATTGAAGAAAATTGGCAATCTTCATATTCAGAAAGCCAAATGAATCTGAGGAAAGATAAATAAAAAGAAATCTGTATTTTGGCACATCACAGTGAAAATGTAAAACACCAAAAATAAAGGAAATATATATTTAAAAATTAAAGAGAAAACACACAATACCTAATAAGTAATGATAATTGTAAGTAATGACAATAATAAATAATTGGAAGTAATAATGATTAGAGTAATAGAGTACTAGTTTCTCTCAACAACAGCAAAGTCAATGGAATTATATTTTCATTGTACAGAGAAAAAGTAATTATTGGTCTAGAATCACTCAGAAAAATTATGCTTCAAGAAGGAGAGTAACATAAAGACATTTTCCAAACCTAGAAAAACTGAATTTTCTACCAACATATCCTCACTAACCCACCCACTGCCAACAAGTCGATTCCAACTCATAGAGACCCCCATTGGGTTTCCAAGGCTGTAAGTCTTTATGGAAGTAAATTGGCCAGTCTTCCTTCCACAGAGTGGCTGGTGGGTTTGAACCACCAAGCTTCTGGTTAGCAGTCAAATGCCTTGGGCATTATACTACCAGAGCTTCTTTATCCACACTAAAGTAACTTCTAAATAGTATACATCAGGCAGAAAGAAAATGACTCCAGAGGAATATGTCTGATATAAGGAGAACTGATAAAGAAGTTGGAGAGTATATAAGAGTGAAAGTAATATCTATGTTACTAAACTTTAAAGTATATCAAAATAGAAATAAATTCCCAACAATAAGTTGGAAGGGATGCTAAGAATTAGAGCATTGTCAGGTCCTTATATTATTGAAGAAGATAACTAATATATTAACTGTAGAGTGTGGTAAGTTATATATGCATGCTAAAATTTGTAGGGTAGTAGAAATAAATCTGAATTTATGAAGATTTACAGTAGATATTAATAGACCACAATCTCTAGTTAAAAGCAAAGTCTGTCAAGCAGCTATGGCTATTTATAATTGATAAATCTAAACACAAGTAAACAGAAAAGTGGAAATTAAAAGAACAAAATAAATGCCATGCAAATATTAAAGATACGGAATTTGGTATACCTTTATTAGTAACATTAAAAAAAAGGTGTTTTTTGAGCTACAGTTTGTAATCCATTAATGAATCATGAAATAATCAGTCTGATGGATATTGGCAGGCCTTTCTTCTAAGGCATATCTGGGTAGACTTGAACCTCCAATCTTTTGGTTAGTAGCCAAGCCCGTTAACCATTTGTGACACCCAGGGACTGTCGAGTTGACCCCCAGTTCAGGGTGACCCCATGCAAAATGAAATGAAATGCTGTCCAGTCTTGTGTCATCTCCATGATCAGTTACAAATTGGACCATTGTGATCCACAGAGTTTTCTTTGATTTTTGGAAATGGGTCACCAAGTCTTTTTTCCTAGTCTGTCTTTGTCTGGAAGCTCTGCTGAAACTTGTCCAGCATCATAGCAAAAGTCAAATTTCCACAGGTAGGTGGTGGCTGTGTGTGATTTGTGTTGAGTGGGACCTGAGTCATCAGTTCTAAATCACCAGGTCAGAGGAGGAGTTTAGAATCAAAGGCTCGTGGACAACCTTTGGATTTTAATCTCTTCATCTTCCATGTTGCCACAGAGATTTCTGAGTTGACTATATATTATAGATAGGCTGAACTGTCTGTGTTTTAAGTGCTGTGACAGCTGTCGCACTTCTTCTTATACCTGAACTCAAAACCAAACCCATTGCCATCGAGTCAACTCCAACTCAAAGTGGCCCTACAAGGCTGAAATCTTTCCAGAAGGAGATTGCTGCATCTTTCTCCCATGGAGCAGCTATACCACCAGGGCTCCTTTCTTACATCTGAAGGGAGCAAAAATTAGTGACGGAGAAGCTGTGATTAAAATAAATAACAAGCTTGCCATGGAAGAGAAGCCCCATAGTCAAGTTTGGAAGGCACTGTCCCTGCTCGAAGAACTCAATCATATGTACTTAATGAAAAAAGACCTCAATTATGGTGTTCCACATTGGGATTCCCAGTGGTGTGTCCGTTAGGCCTGACATGTTTGAGGAAAAATACATTAGCTTAAGAGAGGTGTAAAGTGCTAGAAAGACAGATCAAGTGAAGGCCATGACAAGTTGTGAAGATGAAAGCTGAGTTGTGTAATGAAATTCACTACTGAGAAAAAGAGATGGAAAAATGATTCAGAATGGGGTGCTCTTGACTTGAACCCATTCTTACTCAAGGAGTGTGTCAGAGGAAAAGAGAATGGGTTATAGAGGAAGGAAAACATCTCAGTAACTCCAGTACAACATGGCACTGGTCAGGACACTTTAATGAGTCATAGGCCTACAACCAGCACTTAACTGCTTTTAAAGAGAAGCCCTCATTTGTGAAGATGGTTAGTGGCAGAGAAAATAACTTATCAATGTCAGTCTTCATTTCTTTAATCATCCCATTGAAGGAATGTGAGAAGGGTCATTTAGCAATTATCTTATCAGTAGTACAGTGTCTACTCCACTCATTTTGCACACAATCTGAGAAAAGGATGATATTTGCTTTATCTTTGCTATGGCACCCTGGTGAAGCTAAAAGCTTTTCAGGAAAGGGAACTAACAAGCCAAGATGTTACCAGGTTATGAAACATTGTCATAGCCAAGGCAGAAGCATTGAATCAATTTCCATTGTGTTTCTTATGTAGTGAAAACCTATACTCTGGAGATGTTATTGTTTGATTATAAAAGCCAGAAGAATTTGAAGGGAGAATTTCATGCCGCCATGATAAACAGTCTCTGCTTGTAACTCGATTATGTCAACTCCCAAATGGAGGGGAAATATGCTTTCAGGTGACTTTCTGCCCGTTAGAAACTCAGACATGTGTTCTGCCTTCAGAGCCCATTTGGAAGGAAACCTGTGTGTACAAGAACACATTTAGAGTGGGCATCAGCCACCCTGCTTCTGAATGAAGGCATTGCATTTCCAAAGATTCTCATCCCCATTTCCACTCCCAGCTAACCTAGCCACCAAATGTTTCCCTGACATAATTGTACACTTCTGTTTTAAACCCATCTATTTAATTAAAGTCAGTCTCTTTCCTATTGGGTTTATAATTAAAAAAAAAAAAAAATGATACTTTCAATAGTCTGGGTTACAATTGAATCAGATTTTTTGAAATATTTTTGAGAGGTTTAAATTAGTTTTTGTATATGGGTGCTTGGCACCATGCCAGATAGTAGCAAAACATCAATTTCTGGTCATCGTGTTTGTTTGTACTTATTTAGAAACCATTAGCTATTGAATTGATCATGACTCCTGGAAACTCCATATGTGTCAAACTATGTCCATAGCATTTTCAGTGGCTGAGTTTTTGCAAGTAGGTGATCAGACCTTTCTTCCAAGGCACCTCTGGGTGAACTTGAACTTCCAAACTTTCAGTTAGCAGCCAAGCACATTAACCATTTGCAGCAGCCAGGGACTCCATTATTATTAAGAAGTATATGAATAAAGGGAGTTCTAGTGGCATGGTGCCTAAGGCATTTGACTATTAACCAGAAGTTTGGCCATTCAAACTCACCAGCCACTCCTCAGAAGGAAGATTGGGCAATCTACTTCCATAGAGATACTATCTTAGAAACCAAGGAGCGGTCACTATAAGTTGAATCAACTTGACGGTGGTGAGTTTGGTTTATATAAATGAAATATAGGTATCTATGGATATCATCCTATTAAATCTATATGCTGAGCAAATAATCCAAGAAGCTGGACTATATGAAGAAAAACATGGCATCGGGATTGGAGGAAGAATCATTAACAACCTGAGATACGCAGATGATACAACTTTGCTTGCTGAAAGTGAAGATGACTTGAGGCACTTACTGATGATGGTTGAAGAATACAGTCTGCAATATGGATTCTCTCTCAATATAAAGAAAACAAAAGTCCTCACAACTGGACCAATGAGCAGCATCACAATAAATGGAGAGAAGATTGAGGTTGTCAAAGAATTCACATTGCTTGGTTCTACAATCGAGTCCAATGGAAGCAGCAGTCAGGACATTAGATGACATGTAGCACTGGGAAGGTCAACCACAAAGGAACTATTTCAAGTGCTGAGGAGCAAGAATGTCTCCTTGAGGACTAAGGTGCGCCTGACACAAGCCATGATATTTCTAATTGCCTCATATGCATGTGAGAGGCGGACAATGAATAAGGAAGACCAAAGAAGAGTTGATGCTTCTGAGTTGTGGTGCTCGCGAAGAATGCTGAAAGTACCATGGACTGCTAAAAGAACTAACAGATCTGTCCTGGAGGAAGTGCACCTGAAATGCTCCTTGGAAGTGAGAATGGCCAGACTTCGTCTCACCTACTTTGGTCATGTTGTAAGAAGGTACCATTCCCTGGAGAAGGATGTCATGCTTGGTAGGGTGGAGGGTTGACGAAAGAGGGGGAGGCCTTCAACGAGATGGAATGGCACGGTGGCTGTGATGATGGGCTCAAGTACAGCAGGGATCATGGAGCTGGCGCGGGATCGGGCAGTGTTTCATTCTGCTGTGCATGGGGTCGCTATGAGTCAGAAACAACTCAACAGCACCTAACAACAACAAACAACATGGATATCATCTTTCTGATTGCTAAGTAAAGTGATACCCCCTATGCAAAAGAGTGATAGGCTTCATGTTGTTGTTGCTGTTATTATGTGCCGTTGAGTCGGACCCAACTCATAGCGACCCCTCCTTGGGTTTCCGAGGCAGTATCACTATGGAAGTAGACTGCCCCATCTTCCTTCCGAGGAGTGGCTGGGTGGCTTTGAACCACCAGCCTTCTGGTTAGCAGTCAAGTGCCTTAGCCACTATGCTACCAGAGCTCCCGATAGGCTTCATATTAACCCCTATATAGTGATGGATGGCCTTGGTTTTAGAAGTTCCTGGCCACAAGTCTCACTGAAGTGGAGAAAGGCTTCAGATCACGTTCCGTTTCTCCAGTCATTTTTCACATAGTTCATCCCCCACACCCTGGAAACGATGTTAAACAACAACTGCCAGTCATGTGCAGTATCCCACCTACACTTGCTGCCCACCCACTCTCTTCAGCCTCTTCCTTCCAGGCTGTCTTTATGCACTGGAATTATGTCCATTCAATAAGTCCTGTTAGTAAAAAAGGGTTAATGTGAAAAACTTACAGCTTCTCCATCAGAAGGGTTGAGTCAGTTTCATGTTTGGTGCTCACACCTCAAGGCACAGCCATAAACCAAGCTCAGTTCAGTTATTAAATATGTATTATGCCTTTACTCTATTCCAGACATTGTGCTAGACTCTAGGGCTATAAAAACAGAGAATGCATGGGCTTCAGATTTGCTGAGTTTATCTGATCTGATTCTGAACCAAAATCCTTATTTATATCTTTAAATCACTCTTAATATATTCCTAACTACTGGGCTCTACAAGAAGGTTAATTTCCCTGGTGTGTGTGTGTATATATATATATATATATATAATTGGACATTACAAAAGAAATTGATGACTATAGACAATCTTGTCATTGTAAATAATCAAGAACTTACATGCCTTAGTAGTTCCTAAATTATGTGAACTTATTCTTCTTGACAATCTGGCAAAGACAAATAATTTATTTAAAACAGATGACATTCAGAGCCATTGTTTAAATGTCAACTCTACTGCTGTTTATTGCCCTGCTTCTTCAGGGAGATATTTGCATGTTGGATTCACCTGAGCACTTGGTCTGTGATGCAGAGAAGTTGGGAAGCTTAGTTGGGTATTACTTCCTAATAAATCCTTTAGATATGACATTAAAGTATGGTAATGATAGATAATATAACCATGGCTTTATCTTGGATGACTATTGAACCCATGTGCATTATTATTTTATTTGAATAAAATAGTTGGATAGGTGGCTTTAATTCTTTAGAATGTTTTTGAGGAATATGATGGAAGCTTCAGTTTAACCCTTCTGGGTTTATGGAAGCAAAGCTAGATATTTTTACTTAAAATGAATAAGAATTCAAAATTCAATTGTATGTACACATATACTTTGGGGTCTCCCAGAAGTAAGCCCTGTGACAAGAATTCAAGGGCAATTAAGTTATCGGCAGGTTCAGGGAAGACCAATAGGAGAAGTAAGACCAGGAAAAGAAGCACATGTGTAAAACTTGTGTAAACACCTCAAGCAATAACACACTTACCACCAGGATTGGCTACCTAATTTGCAGTGCCTCGGAAGGAAGGTTGGGCAATCCTACTTCCGTAGTGATACTGCCTCGGAAACCCAAGGAGGGGTCGCTATGAGTCGGGGCCGACTCGACGGCACATAACAACAACAACAACAACAGTGCAAAATGAAAATGCGGAGCCTCTTGTTCAAATGTGCATGGTGGTGGTGGGGGGGCAGTGTTCTCTAACTTCACAAGGGGGTGAGAAAATGACCATCAGCAGCCCAAGGCTGGTTCCTATGAGACTGAGGTCCAACATGCTGCCACCCTCCAACCTTTGCACTAATTCTAACAACAGTCGTCCCTCCCATGGCCCTCTCTACTTCTCTTCTGGATTCAGTAATTCATTGCAATAGCCACAGAGAACTCACAAACAATACTCACGATTATGGGGTTTATTAGGGAAGTAACTGGTTACAATTCAGGATCAGAAACACTCAGGACACAGTTTTTCCATGAGGATAGCCTGCCCTCAGCCATGTTTATAGGCCCTTGCCTCTTGGCCTGTCCTCCACCCTGCTCAGGCCAGTGTTACAAAGCTCTTTTAGCTCCTGCCTAAAGACACTCAACTTTCTTACTCTGTGGACCAGAAAGCCCACCACTCTGTTCCATGCTGGTCTTATTGTTCTGCTGTCTCTGTGGCCATTACCTCCCTGCCATCTCAGCAAGTGTTACAGGTCTTTCCCTCTCTCTCCTGCGTCAAAGAGGTTCAGCACAGGGATCTCAGGTCCAAGGATGCACTCTACTCCTGCTGCTTCTCTCTTGATGGTAGTGAGATCCCTTCTTTCCACCTCTGGGATGGCTCATTTTAAGCCTAGCAGGATGGCAAAACTGACCAGTTCCCAAGCTAGAGTTCCATACACCTTATTTGCACAGTCTCACCCCCACAAGGGTGCCATGTGCCCTATTTACATTATTAACAAGTTATCCAATCACCTTGGTTGGCCACAGGCACCTCACATTTACATAGTCCTACCAGTCATCTGGTGGGAGTCACAAAGACCACGGCTAGAAGAGCCTTATTAAGTCATTCACTGCACCACAAAATGTTATTAAGAATTCCAAGACAGTGACAGCAGAGCACAATGCCTTATGTGATTTCACAGGTTACATGCACATGACACTGATCCTGGCTACCACTGTGAGTGGCAGAACATTAACCTGCAGGGAAACCCCAGGGTATAGAAAACGTCTCAGTTTTCTCACCTGAGTAATGAGAGAACTGGTTTTCATCACCAGCTCCCATTACTAAGTAATCAAGGGCTACTTGACGCTGTTATCTTCAGACAAAGAAATGCAGTCATTGGCAGTTGGAAGTTCAACAGGGGCATATTCAAGTAGTCAGGCCCCAGAGAGGTGGACAGGCCACCAACAGGGCCCCACAACATCTAGAACCAAATACAAGAAGTCTTCTTGCATCTAAAACCAGTACCAAGTATCTTAAAAAGTGAGCTACCTCTTTAAAAGAGCACCTGCTTAAGTTTCCCCCTTCAATATACTCCACAAATCCTCTGCTTTCCAAACTGCATCTTAGCCACCTATTTAATCAAAAAAGATATTCATTATGTTCAACATGTGAAAGTTCTTCCATACACTTAAAAAAAAAAAAAAAAAGTGCTGCAATCCTGCATTATTAAAATGCAGACACCTTTGCTTTAGATTAGATACAGATGTTACGATTAGTCATCCTAAGTCAGCCATTTCACCTCCCATGAACCTTATTCATCTCTTCTGGGAAGTGGATTTAGAACTTTAAGTCTATTTCCACAGACCTGGGGAGTCAACATGCAGAAATCATATTAAGAAGACAGTATTAAAGCAATAATTTCATTCATAAGTAATAACAATATTTAATAAAGCTGTGAAGGGTCTTCCATTGCACTCATCTTAAATAAGTCATGTTTATATGAAGGAGATATAAAAATTGCCTTTGAATTAGAAAATGTTTTTCCCCCACTATGGCTCTTTAATAATTGCTGTGTGCCACAAATACTAGTACCTTAATTACATATCATTAGATTTTAACAGGATGATTAGAATATCAGGTAGTTAGAGGAAGTTTGAACAAGGGCTTCAAACCAGTTCATTCCAGTTCCACCTCCTGATAAGAATTTGCATTTCCACCGGAGTTACTGAATCAGAATCTACCTTTTAACAAGCTCCGCAAATGATTCTTATAAATTCCCAGGTGCATTTACGTATACCCCAGGTGATTCTTATGTCTACACCTCGGGATCTTGTTAAAATGTAGATTCTGATTCAGTATATCCAGGATGGACATTCAAATTCTCGGCAAGTGGCCAAACCAGAATGAATCAGTTTGAAGCCCTTGTTTGAACTGCTGTCATCTGTCCAGGTGATTAAAGATTTTAGTTTGCTTCATCCATATCAACAGGAGCTCTGGTGTCACACTGGGTAAGGAAGGCATTTGACAACTAACCAGAAGGTCCGATGATTAAAACCCACCAGCTGCTCCTCAGGAGGAAGATGAGGCAATCTACTTCCATAAAGATTTACAGCCTTGGAAACCCTGTGGGCGTAGTTATGTATTAGAATCAACTCGATGGACGTGGGTTTTCATCCACACCAAGGAAAACGAACTTGAAAAACTCATCCTATAAACTGGGTTTGAGGTGTCAAGAAATCTTCAGATGGCAAGAATCAAATATCAGAAAGCCCTATCATCACCGTTTATGTCAAACAGTGGAGCAGGCAGCCCTATTATAACCCCAGTTATGAAAAGCCTTTCAATTTAGCTCTCTGGATTTATATGAGCCAAAAAGCTAGATATTTTTACTTAAACCAAATCTGAATTTAAAATTCATTTTGATGTATATAAGACCTAAACTGCCTCACAGAGATGCCTTCTGCAGACAAGCTCCCCTTCCCCCAAGGGGACCAGGAATATGAGGCCAGTGTAGAGGAAAGGGTCCTAGGCCCCTGGAAATTCACATGCTTCCACACTACATATTTACTCATTACACAGTAATGGATCCCCATTAGAGAGAATTTATGTTTTAGCGCAAAGCTCCTCTAAGGGCAAAAAATGATGACTTCTGGCGTGCAGGAGATGCTCCTGCTGAAATCAGTGGGAGTTGCTTTCCATGTAGATAATTGCACCAACTGGCCAGATCAGGGAAGGCAATTAGCACACTGTGCAGTCCACATGTTGCCCAGCTTTGGTAGAAGACTGAGTTGCTGTGGAAGCCTGGTTAAATGGCCTTCATACCCTCAAATCAGCATGTCTGAGATTCCACAATGTGGGGTGTGGTCCTGAATCTACACCAGGTCTTTGTATATAGGTATAACCTGTATAAGATAGGTATAATGAAACTGAGTGAGGAATCTCCATTGTTCACCAACCCCTACATGAGAAAATCGCACCTTAGAGTCACAGGCATATGCCTGCCTGCCTCCACTTTGTTTATTACACTGGGATCCAGACAGACTTTGCATTAAGCATCTGAACCATTCCAGATTGAGTGAAGTGTCCCAGGATGATGGAGGCTTTGGAGCAAGAGCAGGCGGAGGCTGTGGGGCACGTGCCTTGCCTCACAACAAACCATTCCCATTAGCAAGTTTGTATTTAAAAGGATACAACACTGCACTTCCAGGATGGAGTTCTGCCGGCATATGGAATAGAAACTAAGATGAATTCTTCAGAAAGAGATGGTCTGAGTGTTGTCTTTCAAAGGGAAGTTTCTCTGTATTCCATTCCTCAATAATCCTCAGTATCCCACAGTGACACTGCCCCCTTGGCCTCTGCCTCATTCTGCTCTACTCTTGACCCTGTCCCAGTCTGCTCAAAGGGCTTCCAGAAGTGTTTTGTGACTTGCAGAACTTGCCAGAGACATTTTCATCTCTTTTTATCCTGAAGTTCTTTCAACTGCTTTTGGCTTTCTTCTTAATCCCACCATCAACAGTGCTGCCATTATTGTCTCCCTTTCTAATTCTCCAGCAACTCTGTTCACAGAAAAAATCTGTAAACTCCAATCTATGTATTTCCAACAGACCCCAGCATCATGATTCCATTCAGCTTCACCATATCCTCCACCTCAGCACAGTAACTCTCCCACTATGACCTGCCATGTTCCTTGTTTTAGGAGGCTCTTCCAATTACCCTATTTCCAATTTTCCACATTTGGAAAAAGGAGTCTTTTTTGATGCCTCTTTCCTCTCTTTTTTCTTGTGTTCATGATATTTGTTATTTCTGAAGACTCAATAGCACATCTAATATTATTCAGCATACAATGATAATACTCAGTTGAAAGGAAAGTTATAACAGTTGCCCTCAATGGTACCACACATATTCTTAATAACATCTTTTCATATTTTGGCCTTGGGTCAAAATGATTGCATCTTCTCATCATATTTTCTGTCAAGTCTCATTTACTTTTCCTAAACACCAAAAAAAGGGCAAAAATATATAAGATTCAAACTTAAAATACAGAGTCAGAGGTGCTGAGCTAATTCCTGACCCTTCACATCTTTCATGGGACTGCTCTAACTTTTCAGAAATCAAAATAATGCAATGGAAACAGCATTGAACTTGGCATCGCTATACCTAAGTGATACAATCCCTTTACCAGTTGAGCAAATCTTTGTCTCCGTTTCCTTTTCTATAAACAGGCTATACTGCTTTCTGCCTTCCCTAACGCAGTGTGCAGTTGTTGGGAGAATCAAAGGGGGCGCATTTCACTCAAGTACATTTCAAATGTAAAATGGGTTTGAAGCACAAGGAACTCCTTTACACCAGCCCCTCTGCTAGAGTACTGAAGTCACAGTCATCTACCAACCTGCTCACTACTTCCGATCCTAGTGGAACTCTACTTGAAACACTGCCCTGGGTAGCACAGCAAATATTTCAGGGTGTTTTTCAATGATATGTATCTCAAATATTTTTTAAAGGAGAAAAAGATGCTACCTTTGTGACACTCTTGCTTTAAAAGTCCAAAGACCTGATTAGATCTATCTAGTATGGAGAATGAGTGCAGGTAGGGATGTCCAAGGACCTGAGGATCTGGTTTAATAACATGGTGATAGTAGATGTGGAAAAGAGTATGAAAAGGACAGTCTTTCTGAACATGAGATTATTTTAGAGTGACACTGAGGAGGAAGCTGATAAAATCTATACCATACCAAATATGTTTTAAGATCTATCAGTTGTTGTTGTTAAGTGCTGTCGAGTAGTTTCCAACTCATAGCAACCCCATGCACAGCAGAACGAAACACTACCCAATCCCGCGCCAGCCCCACAGTCCCTGCTATACTTGAGCCCATCATCACAGCCACCGTGTCAATCCATCTCGTTGAAGGCCTCCCCCTCTTTCGTCGGCCCTCCACCCTACCAAGCATGACATCCTTCTCCAGGAAATGGTCCCTTCTAAGATCTATCAGAGTATGGATTTATTATAAATGATAGCTATAAAACCTCACTAGAAAGGAAATGCTTTGTGTGTGTGTGTGGGGGGGGCGTATCTGGATTTGGTTATAAATGGTTCACTATAGTCCATGATAAGGAGCTCGGGTAGCATAGTGCCTAAGGCACTTGACTGCTAACCAGAAGGCTAGCGGTTCAAATTCACCAGCCACTCTTCGGAAGGAAGGTTAGGCAATCTATTTCCGTAGTGATATCGCCTCGGAAACCCAAGGAGGGGTCGCTGTGAGTTGGGTCTGACTCGATGGCACACAACAACAACAACAACAAGGCACTTGACTGCTAACCAGAGGGTTGGTGGTTCAAACCCACCAGCCACTCCTTGGAAGGAAGGTTGGGCAATCTACTTCTGTAGTGATACTGCCTGGTAAACCCAAGGAGGGGCCGCTATGAGTCATGTCCGACTTGACAGCACATAACAACAACAACAATATAGTCCATGATGGAGTAGTAATTGAAATACAGAAAAATAATGTTGAATACCAAAGGATGGAACACAAAAGATGAATATATTTTCAGCAGCATCTTGGAATTTAGTCTAAAAGAAGAGTGTAGGGTAAGGTTTTGGTGGTTGTATAGTAGTGGTAAGAGCTCTGGACTTGATCTTGGAAGACCTAGCTTTGAATACTGGCTATTGTGTATGTACTTGTGGCCTTGAGAGATGTGTATTTTCTGTGCATTTGTCTTCTTATCTGTAAAATGGAGATAGTCTCTTTGTGAGGTTGCTATAAAACTCAGTTGAAATAATTTAAAAAGTGTGTAACATATATTCTGGTTGGGTTCCCAATATTTATGTCTACTTCTGGGGTAAAACCTGAGTGAGACAGTATGGTCATCTTCCTTGCCAGTGATTAACTCAAGAATCCAGGCCTGGGCCAATCATAGTGACATTGATTGGTTCAGGAATGACTTTGTAACCTTATCTGGCTAATTTTCCATGGAGGGAGTGGTTGGAGGTACAGAGAGAGTCACCTCAAGAGTTGGTTTCTCTCTCCCTTGAGACATGTATAGGTGACTGATACAGAACTGCTACGACCAATTTCCTACCAACCTGAAGAAAAAGCTGCGACATAGAAGGGGTAGAGAGAGCCAAGGGAAAGAGGCAGAACCCCTAGTTTGACCAGACCCTGAAGGTCACTCTAATCCTGGACTGTGAGCTAGTGCAGCTCCTTACTGGTTAATGGGTGAATTTCCACCAAGAACATCCTTACTAATTCAAAGTGTTTGCTAAATTGAATACAGGTTATAATGCTGTAATAATATAGCACTCAAGCCTGTGAACTTTGAGGTTTATGTAGGCATGGGTCCAAATGCTAACTCTCATATTATTAAATCTTTTCCAACTCATAGTGATCCATACACAACAGAAAACACTGCCCAGTCCTGCACCATCCTCACAATCATTAATATGGTTAAGTACAGTGTCACAGCCACTGTGTCAATCCATCTCCTTAAGGGTCTAACTCTTAATGACTCTATTTTACCAAGCATGATGTCTTTCTTCAGGGATTGGTCCCCCCTGAAAATATGTCCAATATATATGAGACACAGTCTCTCCATCCTTGCTTCTAAGGAGCATTCTGATTGTACTTCTTCCAAGACAGATTTGTTCATTCTTATGGCAATCTATGGTATATTCACTACTCTTCACTAACACCATAATTCAAAGGCATCAGTTCTTCTTCAGTCTTTCTTATTCATAGTCTAGTTTTTGCATGCATATAAGATGATTAAAAATACCATGGCTTGGTTCAGGTGTACCTTAGTCCTCAAAGTGACATCTTTTTTTTTTTTTTTTTTAATACTTTAAAGAGGTATTTTTGCAGCACATTCACCCAGTGCAATACATCATTTGATTTCTTGACTGCTGCTTCCAAGTGTGTTGATTGTGGATCCAAATAAAATGAAATCTTTGGCAATTTCAGTGTTTTCTGTATTAATCATGATGTGTTTATTGGTCCAGTTGTGAAGATTTTTGTTTTCTTTATGTTGAAGAGTAATCTATAATGAAGATTGGTTCTATTTATAGCTATCTGACCATGGGCAAGTATATTAACTTCCTTAAACTTCAGTTTCCTCATATGTAAAATGAGGATTAATGAGATAATGCAGTGAGTTCTTACCAGTACTAAGCAGTCAGCTAATGTTATGCTGCAGAAATATGAGGTATAAACTAGTTACCGTTGAATCAATTCCTATGCAAAGCAATCCTATAGGAAGGACAGAGTAGAACTCCCCCATAGGGCTTCCAAGGCTATAATCTTTACAGAAGCAGCCTGCCACATCTTTCTCTCATGGAGCAGCTAGTGAGTTCAAACCACCACACTTTCAGTTAGCAGCTGAACACTTAACCACTATGCCACTAGGGCTCCTATATCAGATATAATGAAGATTAAATGCATTTGCATAAAACATATATAGGCTGCTTCTATGGTCATAAATTAATGACTCTGTTCCTTAAAGATCCTCTGTGCAGAGATGTGTTTGGGGCATATAAGCGGAATATCCAGGACTCTCCTCCCAAGCTAAAGAAGTACCAGGCTATAGAGCCATTGGCATGGTCTCTGATAATTGATATCTCCATCTGTGGTAGTTAAGGTTGTGTGTCAACTTGGCTGGGCCATGATTTTCAGTGACTTGGCAATTGGGTGTGGTATAGTTACTTCCATGGGGGAATCAGCTGTGAGCAGCTAATTAGTTGAAGGGGTCTTGCCTTTGGAGTGTAACCTGCTTCCAAAATATATGGAGAAGCTTTGGGAAAGGTCTCTAGCTTTTTGTTCATTTTGGGATCTTGCATTTGGCTGATCATCATCTCTGGTTCCTGGACTTGAACTAGTAGCTTGGCGTGTTGCCTACCAATCTTGGTATTGTTGCCTACCAATCTTGGTATTGCTGCCTTTGCAGCCTATAAGCCAACAATCTTCAGCCTGCTATTAAAAAGAAAAAAGAAAGACTTAGTACCATCAAGTTGATTCCAACTCATAGCGACCCCTTTTGGATTTCCAAGGCTGTAAATATTTATGGACCATCCCATTTTCTTTTGCAGAGCGCCTGGTAGGTGCAGAATCACTGACCTTTTGGTTAGTAGCCTAATGCTTGACCACTACACTACCACAACTCCTTGCAGTGTGCTGTACCTCCTGCCAATCTTGAGTTCGTCAGCCTCTGCAGCAGGAGAAGCCTCCAGCTGGCTCCAGTGGGCTTGGAAGGCAGAGCTGAAGCCCAAGGTTGAGGGCCCTCCACCAACCCCTTAGGGCCAGTACTCTAAACTCAGACTTTTAGCCTGGTCTTCCACTAGAGCTGGCACTCTGAATTCATTCGTCTAGCCTCCTAAACTGTAAGAGAATAAATGTCTGTCTGTCAAACCATCCACGTGGTATTTCTGTTATAGCAGCACTAGAAAACTAAGACACCATCCAACCCTACCAAGAGGCAGGTTTATGGAGAGAGCTCAAGTTTAGAAGTAAGCACTCTGTCAGGTAACCATCTTCACTTCTCAGAGTCTTGCTTTCCTCCTCTATAAAATGATAATAATATCTACTTCTGAAGATTTTGAAAGGATGAAGAGATTGAGAAATGGTCTCAATCTGAGATTGAAGAATAGCCTCAGTCTTGCTCTCTGGTGACACCTGAAGCCCCTTACTTGACAATAACACTTTCTGATGCTTCCTATGCTTATTCATGGGCATAGCTGTGAAAGCCCAGTTCCTGTTCCACCATGTCCTACCAGGGTTTCACTTTAAGAGCTCAATAAATCTTTATTGGAAGACTGTGTATAAAATGCTTAGTATCAGGCATATCAGGGTATAATGTACATACAATGAAATTCATTCTTTTCAAATGTACATTGCAATGAGTTTTTATAGTTGTTTAACCTCTACTACAATCAAGATGTAAAACATTTTCATCAGTCCAAAATACTTGCTCATGCCCCTCTGCAGTCCTGGTCCCAAGCTACCATTATCTGCTTTCTATTACTATACTTTTGCCTTTTCTAGAATTTCATGTAAATGGAGTCAATCATACAGGCTCTAGTATCTTTAGTTTGTCTAATTTTAATAAGTATAATGCTTTCAGATACTGCCTGAGAAACCCAAGGAGGGGTCACTATGAGTCGGGTCCAACTCAATGGCACATAACAACAACAACAATGCTTTCAGAATTATCTATGGTTTTGGGTGTATCAGCAGGGTGTTTTGCTTTAAAATTGCTGATTAGTATTACATTGTATGATGTGCCACAGTTGGTTTATCCATTCACCAGCTGATGTTTCCATTTTGGGGCTAATATGCATAAAGCTATGATGAACATTTGTGTATAAATCTTTGGGTGGATATGTGTATCATTTTCTACTGGGTAAGAGTAGATTGTTATTGTTGGGTCACATAATGACTGTATGTTTAACTTTATAAGAAACTGCTAAATTGATTTGCAAAGTAGTTCTACCATTTTGTACTCCTACCATCAATGGATGAGAGTCCACAATGCATGAGTTCCACATCTTTGCCATATTTAGTATTGTAGTCTTTTTAATTACAAAAAGGATATAATTTCAAAAAGTATATTTTTTTATTTCAAAAAGTATACATATCTCCTGTGGATTTAATTTACATCCCTCTAGTGACTAAAGAAAAAGGAACCCTGGTGGCACAGTGGTTAAAGAGCTCAGCTGCTAACCGAAAGGTCAGCAGTCTGAATGTACCAGCTGCTCCACAGGAAAAAAGATGTGGCAGTCTGCTTCCTTAAACATTACAGTCTTGGAAACTCCATGCAAAAGCTGTGCTCTGTTCTATAAGGTCACTATGGATCAGAATCAACTCAGTGGCAATGGGTAATGACTAATGATGTTGAACATCTTTAACTGTATTTATTTGCCATTTATACATCTTTTTTGGCTAAGTATGCATTCACAATTTTTGCTCAATTTTAAATTGAGTTGTTTCTCTTGTTATTTAGCTATAAAAGTTCTCTTCATTCTGGATCCAAGTTTCTTATTAGATGTTTTTGCAACTTTTTCCCAGTTGTTGCTTACCTTTTAATTTTCTTAACAGTATCTTTTTTGTTTCCTATCCATACCTGTCTACCCATGTATTCACCCATAGATTACTGTTTGCTCTTAACAGTATCTTTGAAGACAACATTTTTTTTTAATTTTAATCACATCTAATTTATCATTTTCTGTTCTTTTATGATTCATATTTTTGTGTGTTCTAATTAAGAAATTGTTGCCTAACCCAAGATCACATAGCTATTCTTCTCTGTTTCTTCTAGTGGTTCTTTGGTTTTAGCACTTAAGTTTAGATTTGTGCATTAATTTTTATATGATGTGAGGTAAGGGATGAGATTTATTTTCTTCAGCATTTCTATTACCATTTGTTGAACATACTGTGTTTCCCCCATTAAATCATCTTGTCATCTTTATCAGAAATCAGATGTCAATATATGTATAAGTCTATTTCTGGAATGTCTATTCTGTTGCATTGATCAACATATAAATCCTTACCTTCCAAATCCAAAGTCAAATACCATACCACACTCTTGATTGGTGTAAACTTAGACAATGAATGTAACATAAGTCTTCTGGCATTGTTTCACATTTTAAAAATGGTTTTAATTTTCCAAATAATTTTATAATTGGTAAATCCATGCCTACAGAAATGCTTTCTAGTGTTTTGATTGTTGTTGTTGTTAGATGCCATCCTGTTGTCTCTGACTCATAGCGATCCTATGTACAGCAGAACAAAACAATGCAGTCCTGCACCATCCTCACAGTCTTTGCTGTGCTTGATCCCACTGTTGCAGCCACTGTGTCACTTCATCTCATTGAAGGCTTTCCCCTTTTTTGCTGACCCTCTACTTTACCAAGCATGATATCCTTTTCCAAGTGATTGTCCCTTCTGACAACATGACCAAAGTAGGTGGGACAAGTCTGGCCATTCTTGCTTCCAAGGGGCATTATGACTGTACTTCTTCCAGGACAGATTCTTCATTCTTTAGGCAGTCCATGCTGTTTTCATTCTTCACCAACACCATAATTAAAAGGCATGAACTATTCTGTCTTCCCTATTCATTGTCCAGCTTTCATATTCATATGAGGCAATTGAAAATAGCATGGCTTGGGTTATGCGCACCTAAGTCTTCAAAGTGACATCTTTGCTTCTTAACACTTTAAAGAGATCTTTTGAAGCAGATTTGCCCAGGGCAATACAATGTCTGATTTCTTGATTGCTGTTTCCATTAGTGTTGATTGAGGGTCCAAATGAAATGAAATCTCTAACAACTTCAATCTTTTCTCCATTTATCTTGGTATTGCTTATTGATCCAGTTGTGAGGATTTTTGTTTATGTTGAGGGGTAACCCATACTGAAGGCTGTAGTCAGTAAATGCTTCAAGTCATCTTCAGTTTCAGCAAGGAATTTTGTGTCATCTGTATACCACAGGTTGTGAGTCTTCTTCCAATCCTGATGCTGCATTCTTCTTCATATAGTACAGTTTCCCAGACTATTTGCTCAGCATACAGATTGAATAAGCATGGTGAAAAGATGCAACCCTAACAAACATCCTTCCTGATTTTAAACCATGAGGTATCCCCTTGTTCTATTCACATGACAGCCTCTTGGGCTATGTACTTGTTCCTGATGAACACAATTAAGTGTTCTGGAATTCTCATTCTTTGCAAAATTATACATAATTTGTGATGATCCCCAAAGTCAAATGCTTCTGGAAGCTCCCTGTCAATATACTGCTGCATTTTTTTTTTTTTAATTATCTTCAGAAAAATTTTACTTACATGTGATATTAATGATACTGCTCAATAATTTCCACATTCTGTTGGATCACCTTTCCTTGGAATGGACACAAATATGGATCTCTTCCAGTCAGTTGGCAAGGTAGCTGTCTCCAAATTTGTTGACATAAATGAGTAAGTGCTTCCAGTGCTGCATCCATTTGTTGAAACATCTCAGTGAGTATTCCATCAATTCCTGGAGCCTTGTTTTTTGCCAGTTCCTTTAGTGCAACTTGGACTTCTTCCTTCAGTACCATTCATTGTTGATCATATGCTATCTCCTGAAATAGTTGAACATGGACCAATTCTTTTTTGTACAGTGACTCTGTTGTTCCTTCCATCTTCTTTTCTTGCTTCCTGCATCATTCAGTATTTTGCTGATCCTCTACCAAGAATGATATCCTTTTCCAAGGAATTGTCCCTTCTGACAACGTGACCAAAGTAGGTGAGACAAGTCTGGCCATTCTAATTCTATCAAAGAATCCTTCAGTATTGCAACTCAAGGCTAGAATTTTTTCTTCAGTTCTTTTAGCTTGAGAAATGCCAAGTGTGTTCTTCCTAATTTTCTAACTCCAGGTCTTTGCACATTTCATTATAATACTTTACTTTGTCTTGTTGAGCTGTCTTTTGAAATCTTCTGATCAGCTCTTCTATCTTGTCATTTCTTCTATTTGCTTTAGCTATTCTCCCTCCAAGCGTAAGCTTCAGAGTCTCTTCTGACATCCATTTTGGTCTTTTCTTCCTTTCCTGTCTTTTTAATGACTTTTTGTTTTCTTCATATATGATGTTCTTGATGTCATCCCACAACTTGTCTGGTTGTCAGTCATATGTGTTCAGTGCATCAAATCTATTCTTCAGTCAGTCTCTAAATTCAAGGGAGATATAATCAAGGTCATATTTTGGCTCTCGTGGATTTATTTTAATTTTCTTCAGCTTCCACTTGAACTTGCATATAAATAATTGAGGGTCAATTACACAGTCAGGTCCCGGCCTTGTTTTGACTGAAGGTATTGAGTTTCTCCATTGCTTCTTTCTACAGATGTAGTGGATCTGATTCCATCTAGTGAGGTCCAAGTGTATAGTCACCACTTATGTGGTTGAAAAAAGGTATTTGTAATGAATAAGTTGTTGGTCTTGCAAAATTCTATCATATGATCTCTAGTGTCATTTCTCTCATCAAGGCCATGTTTTCCAACAACCAATAATTCTTTGTTTCCAACTTTCCAATCACTATTAATCATCAATACATCTTAATTACATGTTTGGTCAATTTCAAACTACAGAAGTTGGTCAAAATCAATTACTTCATTTTTTACTTTAGTGGTTGGTGAATAATTTGAATAGTAGTGTTAACTTGTAGATGTATGGATATTATTCTATCACTGACAACAGTGTACTTCAGGATAGATTTTGAAACATTCTTTTTGACAATTAATGCAACCCTATTCCTCTTCAATTTATCATTCCTATAATAGTAGATCAAATGATTATCTGATTCAGTATGGTCAATACCAGTCCATTTCAGCTCACTAATGCCTAGGATATCGATCTTTATGTGTTCCATTTCATTTTTGACAACTTCCAATTTTGTTAGATTCATACTTCATACATTCCATGTTCCAATTATTAATGGATGTTTGCAGCTGTTTCTTCCCATTTTGAGTTGTACCCCATCAGTCAATGAGGGACCCAAAAGCTTTACTCTATCCACATCCTTAAGGGCAACTCTACTGTGAGACAGCAGCTCTTCCCCAGTCATATTTTGAGTGCCTTCCAACTGAAGGGCTCATCTTACGGCACTATGTCAGGCATTGTTTAACTACTGTTTGTGAGGTTTGCACTGGCCGTTTTTTGTTTTTTTTTTTCAGAAGTGGATGGCCCCATCCTTCTTCTCAGTCTGTCTTATTCTGAAGCTCCACTAAAACCTGTCCACCATGGGTGGCCCTACTGGTATTCAAAATACTGGTGGCCTAGCCTCCAGGCTTATAGCAACACATAAGCCACCACAGTACAACAAACTGACAGACAAGTGATGAAGTGTTTGATTAAGATTGCATTAAATGTATAGAACAATTTGGATAGAATTAACATCTGAACAAGATTATGTCCTTTTATCAATAAATATGGTAACTGTTTAGTGGATATTCTCTAATTTTTCTCAATATTGTTTACTATTTTGTAGTGTATAAGCTTTCCTTTTCATTCATCTTTGATGGTGTTAGAAATGTATTGTTTTTATTTTAATTTCCAATAGTTTACATCTAATAAATAGTAATATAGTAGGTTTTTGTATCAGCTTATCACATGTGACCTTGCTAAACTCATGTCTTAATTCTAATAATGTTTGGGTAGATTCCTTAGGATTTTCTATGTATACAATTATGTTGGCAGAGCTGTGGTTAAAGCACTGGTCTGCTAACCAGAAGGTCAGTGGTTCAAACCCACCAGCCACTCCATGTGAGAAAGATGAGACAATATGCCTTCATAAAGATTTGTAATTGTTGTTTTTAGGTGCCATTGAGTTGGCTCCAACTCATAGCAATTGTACGTACAACAGAACCAAACATTGCCTGGTCCTACGCCAGCCTCACAATCCTTGCTGTACCTCAGTCCACTGGTGCAGCCACTGTGTCAATCCATCTCATTGAGAGCCTTTCCATTTTCCCCTAACTCTCTACTTTATCAAGCATGATATCCTTCTCCAGGGAATGGTTCTTTCTGCCAACATGACCAAATTAGGTGAGATGAAGTCTGGCCATTCTTGCTTCCAAGGAGCATTCCAGCTATGCTTCTTCCTGGACAGATTTATTAGTTCTTCTGGCAGTCCATCTTATTTTCAGTATTCTTCGCCAACACCACAACTCAAAAGCATCAGCTCTTCTATGGTCTTCTTTATTCATTGTCCAGCTTTCACATGCATATGGTGGTGGTGGTATGCCGTCGAGGCAGACCTGACTCATAGAGACCCCTCTTTGGGTTTCTGAGGTGGTGTCACTACAGAAGTAGATTGCCCAACCTTCCTTCCAAGGAGTGGCTGGGGGGTTTGAACCACCAGCCTTCTGGTTATCAGTCAAGTGCTTTAGGCACTACGCTACATGCATATGAGGCTATTGAAAACACCATGGCTTAGGTCAGGCACACCTTAATTTTCAAAGAGACATCTTTGCTCTTCAGCACTTGAAAGAGGTCTTTTGTAGCAGATTGCCCAGTGTAATACATCATCTGATTTCTTGACTGCTGCTTCCATTAGTGTTGATTGTGGAACCAAGGAATATGAAATCTTTGACAACTTCAATCTTTTCTCCACTTATCATGATGCAGCTTATTGGTCCAATTGTACGGATTTTCATTTTCTTTATGTTCACGTGTAATCTGCACTGTAGACTGTAGTCTTTAATCTTCATCAGTAAGTGCTTCAAGTCATGTTCACTTTCAGCAAGCAAAGTTGTGTTGCCTGACTATTGCAGGTTGTTAATGAGTCTTCCTCCAATCCCGATGCCACGTTCTTCTTCATATACTCCAGCTTCTTGGATTATTTGCTCAGCATTCAGATTGAAAAGTATGGTAAAAGAATACAACTCTGACACACTGCCTTCCTATTGGTCTATGTACAGGTTCCTCATGAGCACAACTAAGTGTTCAAGAATTCCCATTCTTCTCAATGTTATCCATAATTTGTTATGATCTACACAGTCAAATGCCTTTGCATAGTCAATAAAAGATTTACACCCTCGAAAATGCTATGGGGCAGTTCTACTCTGTCCTATAGGGTTATTATGAGTCAGAATCAACTCAATAGCAGTGCGATATTTCTTTCTTTAAAATCTCTCTGTCTTTATTCCTTTTCCTTACCTTATTTCCTTGGGTAGAAGCTCCAGTATGTTAAATGAGAATGCTGAGAACAAACATCCTTAACTTGCTCCCAATATTAGGAGGAAAGCATTCATTCTCTTCTTGTAAAGTATGATAGTACCTCAGGGTTATCATAAATGCCCTTTTTAAGGCTGAGAAATTTCTTTTTTGTTCCTGCTATGCCGAGAGTTTCTTTTCTTTTTTATCATCAGTGGATGTTGAAATTTATCAAATGCTTTTTCTGTATTTCGTGAAATGATCATATGTTTTTTTTAAAAAAAAAAATCGATTAATTTTTGAATGATAAACTTTACATTCCTTGGATAGCACCACTAAGTCAAAATATTGTATTATGTTTGTATATTTTTGGAATTGATTTGCTACCATTAAATGTTTTTGCATCCATTTTCATGAGGGATATAGGTCTGTAGTTTTCACTATTTGTGATGTCTTTGACTGGCTTTGGTCTCAAAGTAATACAGGCTTTATAAAATGATTTAGTCCAGCAATTTTGTTTACTAATTCTAAACATAAGTAAAAGATAAATCATTTAACAGATGATTTTCAGAACCTCATCTGGTTCTGAAACAGTTTATAAAGAATCAGTAATTTTTATTTTTTTCTTTGTAAGTTTCATAGAATTCAATAGAGAAGAGAGCTGGGGCTAAAATATTTTATGAAAAGATTTTTAACTCCAAATTCAATTTCTTTAATTGATATAGCCAAAAAACCAAACTCATGACTGTCAAGTCAATTCTAACTCGTAGAAACCCCATAGGGTTTCCAAGGCAGTAAATCTTTATGGAAACAGTCTGCCTCATCTTTTTCCTGCAGAGCAGCTGGTAGGTTCAAACCACTGACCTTCTGGTTAGCAACCAAATGCCTTAACCACTGCACCACGAGAGCATAGAACCATTTCTTACTGAGCTTTGGTAGTTGGATCTTGCAAGGAATATTTGCATTTCATCTCAGTTGTAGAATTTTTTTGCCATACAAACATACTTGCTAACTTGAGGATCTGTAGTGATATACCATTATTCAGTCATAATATTGGTAATTTGTGTCTTCTTTCTTTTGTTTTATTGTTATTTTTTGTTTTGTTTTGTTTTTTTTTTAATAATTCTAGCTAGAGATTTGTCAGTTTGTCAGTTGTAATATACTCTCAAAGAACTGTTGTCAAAAGAACTAGGTCTCTGCTTCATTTGTTTCTTTCTCTTCCTTTTTTTTTTTTTTTTTTTTGCCTTTCCTGGTTTTTATTCTATTGATTTCTGATATGTCATTTTTATTATATGTCTTTCCTTCTGCTTAGCTTGTGTTTTATATATGCTCTTATTTTTCTAGTTTAGAAAGATATAGAAGCTTACAGCATTTATTTTAGTTTATCTTCTGTGTGCTATATGAAAAAAAAAAACCAAACTCACTGCTGTCGAGTCAAATCCAACTCATAGCGACCCCTCCTTGGGTTTCCAAGGTGTTATCACTGTGGAAGTAGATTGCCCAATCTTCCTTCTGAGGAGTAGCTGGTGGATTGAAACCTCTAGCCTTCTGGTTAGCAGTCAAATGCCTCAGGCACTATGCCACCAGAGCCCCAGTGTGCTATATAGTTCTCTTGAAGTACTAGTTTAGCTACATTCCACAGATGTTTACAATGATTTCATTTTATTCACTCCAAAATATTTTCTAATTTTCCTTCTGATTTATATTTTGATCCGTGACATATTTAGTAATGTGTTGTTTAATTTTCAAATATTTGGGGATTCTTCAGACTTCTTTTCCTTTGTTGATTTCTGATTTAATTGTTATGGCCAGAGAATATTTTTATATGATTTCAGTTCCTCTGAATTTATTGTCTTGTTTTATGATAGATATGGTCTCTCTCATTTCATACACACCCAAATAGAATATGCACCCTGGCGTTGTTGGGTGGAGTATTCTGTACGTTTCAACTAGGTCAAGTTGGTTGATTGTGTTGTCCAGGTTTTGTGATTTTCTCTATTTGTTCTGTCAATACTAAGGAAAGATTTTTATCCTTTTAATTGTGAATTTGTCTACTTCTTTTTGTTTTATGAGTTTTTGCTTCATATATCTTAGAGTTCTCTTGTTGTAGATATATACATTTAAGTTTGTCATATCCTCTTGACAAATTGACCATTATATCACTATAAAATGTTTCTCTTCATACCTGGAAATATTCCTTGTTCTGAAGTCTACATTTTCTGATATTAATACTCTAGCTTTCTTTGGATTAGTATTTGCATGGTACAGCTTTTCCTAGCTTTTTATTTTTCATGTATCTATATTTGATTGCTAACCAGAAGGCTAGTGGTTCAAACCCATCAGCCACTCCTCAGAAGGAAGACTGGGCAATCTACTTCCGTAGAGATACTGCCTCAGAAACCCAAAGAGGGGTCACTATAAGTCAAAATCGACTCGACAGCAGTGAGTTTGTTTTTTTTGGATGTTTTTATACTTAATGTGATTTATTGTGAATAGCTTATCATAGGATTTTTTTATATATAATCTGACAATCTCAGTCTATTAACTGGACTTTTAAGACCATTTGCCTTTAATGTACTTATCTGTATTGTCAAGTTAGATTCACCATTCTACTGTTCATTTCCCGTTTGTCTCATATGTTCATATTTTTCACTTCTTTTCCTGCTTCTCTTTTGGATTGTTATGATTCCAGTTTATCTTCACTTATAACTTACTAGCTATACCTCTTGTTTTATTATTTTAATAATCCATCTAATTTTAAAATCAATTATTATATATTTACTTTACTACAATGTACCTTACATAATATACTATCAGATACTTTTCTATCATCTCTCCCATCCTTCGTATGTTGTTATCATATATATTACTTCTACATATGTTAGAAACCTCATACATATTATTATATTTACTTCAGTGAATTACCCTTTAAGGAGATTAAAAAATAAGAAAAATATATTTTATATATACCATATATTTACCAAAGGAGCCCTAGTTAGCAGTGGGTAAGTGCTGTGCTGCTAAGTAAAAGGTCAACAGTTCAAACCACAAGCCACTCTATGGGAGAAAGATAAGGCAGTCAGCTTCCACAAAGATTAGAGCCGTGAAAACCCTACCAAAAAGAGAGAAAAAACACCCAAACCCACTGCCATCCAGTCATTCCAACTCATAGCCACCCCCCATTGGCTTTCCCAGCTGTATATCTTTACAGAAGTAGATTGCCTTATCTTCCTCTCATGGAGCATCTGGTGGGTTGAACTACCAACCTTCTGGTTAACAGCCAAATGCCTTACCCACTACACCACTATGCCACCAGAGCTTCTTATGGAAACCGTATGGGATAGTTCTATTCTGTCCTATAGGGTTTCAGTGAGTTAGGATTGATTCAATGGAAATGTATATATATTTACCATTTCCAATGCTATTCATTCTTTTGTGTAAATACTAATTTCCAACTGGCATCCATTTTTTGACTGCCTTGGGAATTCTTTAATATATCTATTCTTGAGATTTTCCATAAATGAGTTCTCTCATTTTTTCTTTGTCAGAAATAAATTTATTGAAACTTAATTTTTGAAATTAATTGAATGGTTGATAAACTGAAATTAATTTTTGAAACATTGGCAAGTTTGTTTGTTTCAAGACTTTAACAATATCATTCTATTTTCATCTGAATTGCATCATTTCTAACAAGTAGTCTGATGTCAGTATCATCGTTCTTTCTCTAATGAATCTTTATTTTCTGTTGCCGTTAGGATT
This sequence comes from Orycteropus afer afer, assembly GCF_000298275.1. NCBI lineage: Eukaryota > Metazoa > Chordata > Mammalia > Tubulidentata > Orycteropodidae > Orycteropus > Orycteropus afer. The sequence continues at coordinate 3,807,826 of NW_006921591.1, forward strand.
TTGTCTTTATCGCTGGTGTTTAGAAATTTGACTATGATATTTCTTGGTATGGTTTTCTCCATATTGTATGTTGTTGGGAGTTCATGAGCTGGTTGGGTTTGTGAGTTTTCTTCAAATTTGGTAAAAATTTTTATCATAATTTCTTCACAAATTTTTTTCTGCTCTTTTTCTCTTTTCTTTCCTTTTGATGGCTCAACTGTACATATTTATGTGGTACACTTTGTATTGATACTCACTGATGCTCTATTTTTCTCTTCAAATCTTTTTTCTTTCTTTAGTGTTTATAACACCTATGGTTATGTCTTCATTATCACTGATCTTTTTATTCTGAAAAGTCTAATCTATTAATTCTATACAGTGTATTTTTAAATTTTAAAATGCTATATTTTTTCCTTTGTATTATTACCATTTTGGTATTTTTATTTATTTAATGTGTAAAGGTTTCCTTTACATTTTTGTGCACATTTATAATATCTATAACAACCATTTTAGACCTAATTTATTTATTTATTTATTTCATTTCTGTGCCTATTTATATGGATTTATTTTTCTTTGTAGTATGGGTCATATTTTCCTACTTCTTTGCATGCCTGATAATTTTGTTGGGTGGCAAAGATTATGAATTTTACAATGTTAAGTGCAGGACTTCATTATATTCTTACAAATATTGTACTTTTTCTTCTTGGATGCATTTAAGGTTATTGCAGATTCATTTTTTAATTTTATTTTTTTCAAGGCTTTCTCTCATATTTTGTTATGGCAACTCTACGGAAGTTGACAACTGAAATAGAAAGATAGGCTCATCTCAAACTTCAGTCTTCTCTTCACCCACATTTCAAGTAAATCCACATAAAAGAAAACTAAATGATCCTTGAATATTCACTTACAGTAGATTTCCTTATAGTAATTAAAATCCTTACAAAGGAAGTAAGGCATATTAAAATGAATACTTTTCAAAAACAAAAACAAAAATGCTTAAGAGGACAAAGACTTGAGCTGTCTGCCTTTGTGTCTCTAGTTAAAAAAAAATACAATGCCGGTTAAATGCAGAGACAAATGGAGAAAAACAACTATAAACTCTCAATTCTTATCTTTCTGGGGCCTTTCATTAAAATCAGTAGTTATAGTAATATAAGCAAACTAAAGAAATCCCTCATTTTAGAGTAGCTACATTTAAATTTTTAATTTAAACATGTTAGAGTAATGATACACAGAATATTTTAGTACCAATGTGCCTATAAATATCTTTAATAATATTTTCATCAATTGCTAAATTGATAGGATTGAAATTCTCTGTGCATTTTGTTTTTTATATGCTTCTTGCCAAATAAGACTATTTAGAATCTCTTCCATCAGACCCTCACCCCCAAATTATCTTCTTTCCTCCTTTTTCTCATGTGTCTTATCAAAGAAGATGTTATCCAGGCCAGTGAAATGGAGAGTAGAGGCAGTTGTTCATATAAGTCAGCAGGCCTGATGAGAACTAGAAGAGGCTTAGAAAGAAATATCCATAATCACCATCTGTGTCTATCAGAAACACCAAATAATTGTTCAACTTTTAACTTCATTTTGGCAGGACAGATAGAGATGAAGTGAATCTGTAAGAGAAGCTGGATCATTGAACAGAAACTAGTATAACCTTTTAGAATAGATAGGCTATACCTTGTCTAAGAGGAAAATATAATTTACTAATTTGAGAATGTGATGAGCCTGTGAACACAGAAGAATCAGTAAACATCATTTGTTTAGACCTTTAAACTGGCTTTCATAAGGACCAGCCCAAAAGTGAATTAAAAGAAGATGCAAGTAAATAGCTAAATTAGAATTAGAAGAAAAAATGTTGAGGGTAGAGTTTTTTTGTTGTGGATAGAGAATCGGCAAGAATAAGAGAGAACAAAAGGGAAAAATGAGCTGACATTTCTTCAATTAGAAAAATAGTGATCACGGATCAGTGCTGGGGTCATTGTAGCTCTACATTTTTCTACATGTACTCTAAAATATTTGGCTGATTAGAGTAAGTTGGGTTTAGCTTGTTTGTTTTTCAGTTAGAAAAGTGTCAAACTAAGTAGGACAAGACTTGACAGATGTCTAGAAAATTGGTCAAGTTGCAATCATTGCATTGTGGGGAACTGGGATAGTTACATGTTATACTGTCATAAAAAAGGGTTTTGAGGCAGAAGTGATGACTTCCAAAACAGGACCTGTTGTTGTTGTTGTTGTTATGTGCCGTCGAGTCAGCCCTGACTCATAGCTACCCCTCCTTGGGTTTCCGAGGCAGTATCACTACGGAAGTAGGATTGCCCAACCTTCCTTCCGAGGAGTGGCTGGTGGGTTTGAACCGCCAGCCTTCTGGTGAGCAGTCAAGTGCCTTAGGCACTATGCTACCAGAGCTCCTAACAGGACCTAGGGGTCTGCAATCTAAGGCTTAGCTCAGGTCAGTTTTCCAACTAAAACAAATACTGGACAGAAATTTGTAGTGGTCACATTAGCCTACTCTTGCATGTTGTTGTTGTTGTTGTTATGTGCTGTCAAGTCAGACCCAATTCATGGCAACCCCTCCTTGGGTTTCCCAGGCAATATCACTATGGAAGTACATTGTCCAACCTTCCTTCCAAGGAGTGGCTGGTGGGTGTGAACCTCCAGCTTTCCGGTTAGCAATCAAGTGCCTTAGGCACTGTGCTACCAGAGTGCCTTACAATGGAAATAATACAAGCAATTTGAACCATTGTTTTCAAGGCAGGTATAGTAGCATAGCAAGATAGGAAGGGGTTATGTGACAACTTCAAAGATTTTCCATCGGAGGATAAAAGTATGGAGGTGATTTTAACTGTAAAATCAGAAAAGGTTTAGAGGGTTGCATAATAATTCTCAGAATTCTAGAGCAAGGACCATCTCCAGAAGCTTAGAAGAGGTGGTTTTAGTAACAGTGCCTGCCAGGAGCACATCTTATAGTAAATTTAAGGAAATTTTTACTTAAGGGTCATTCTAGCTAAATATGTATATAAATTCAAGAAAGATTTCTGTAACTTCATGACCAATGTGGGTATTTGGTACATATTTCTAGCTTTTTCTTTTGTTATGGGTGGAGTCAGGTCCTTGAGTCAGATCCTACCACAATAGTGGGTTCATTGGATACCAACCCAGCCTGAGGTGACACTTCTTATATTGGCTTAAATTACTTGACCTCCATCTTCCCAGAGGAGTTTTGTGTTCTGGTTTTTTGCTTTTTATTTTATTTCTCATATTCATTCCCTACATTTTTCTCATATTCATTCACCATATACCAAAATACTCCCAATGTCACTGTCTTCCTTTATATCAAAGAGAGCACAAGTGATTGGAAAACAAATTTACATTTCCTATATATTTTTCAAATCTCAGGAAGCGTAAATCCAATTTGAACTTAGTGGCTGAGTATTCCCATGCATTCCAATGCTATCAAGCTGAATTTACCTTCACAGAAAGTCATCTTAATGCCATAACCAACAAGTACCCTGTGGTTGTGAATAAATAACTGAAAGTCATTTTTCACTACTTTGACAGAACCACAGGATCAACTTTGAATGGGTAAACTACATTTAATTGATGTGACTTTGGAGACAGGCTTCAATTTTTTTTTTTTTTTTTTCCAGCTTGTTTTAGCCATACAGATGAAGAGAAGGATATGCAAATAAAGAGATCTGTTCTCCCATCTGTAGTTTAAGTTTTTGTTGCCAATGCCACATGTAGCTTAAAGTTGTTTAGGAAACTGCAGAGAACTCATACAAAGACTTATTTACATGACCACTTAAATTAAGGACAGCATGCTAAGTAATAAGATGGTGTGAATATTAAACACCTATAAATCTCTCCTTCCTTCTGGCTGGTGAATTGTAGTGGGACCTCATCACACATGTTGTTGAAACTTTTATAGATAAAGCAGAAGTTCTAAAAGGAAAACTCTTGCAATTACTGAAGTAGTTTGTTTGAATCCATAGAGAGGGTAGATCATTGCACAGAAAGAAATATAAACTTTTAGGATAGATATGCTGAACCTTTCCTAACTGAAAAGTGTGGCTTACAGATTTGGGAATGGTCTCTGAGATTGTAATAAGTCTGTGAGCAAAGGAGCATCAGTAAATATCACTTGTTCAGACCTTTTTCTTAAAAAAAAAAAAAAAAAAAAGACTTTCAACGTGCCACCCCAAAGTGGATTTCTCAAGGTAAATGGACTTCATCCTTTCTATACATAAGGCAGCCTTCAACCAACTTCCAGTAATCTACTCCATATTCATTGGCTGTTCATTAGTACTTTTGATTAATTAATCCCAAAGGAAATGGTTGTCAAAAGGTAATTGCTTAGATAATAACTTAGGTAGTTATTTAGTAAAATGTACCCAGGTGCTACACAACAGAAATTCCAGGAAACTTAATTGTTCTCATGTGGAACCTATATATAGACCAGGAGGCAGTCATTTGAATAGAGCAAGGGGATTCTGCATGGTTTAAAATCAGGGCTGGTGTGTGTCAAGGTTGTATTCTTTGACCATACTTATTCAATCTGTATGCTGAGTAGATAATCTGAGAAGCTTGGACTATATGAAGAATTTGGCACCAGAATTGGAGGAAGACTCATTAACAACCTGCAATATGCAGATGACATAACCTTGCTTTACAAAAGTGAAAAGGAATTGAAGCACTTATTGATGAAAACAAAAGACTACAGTCTTCAGTATGAATTACATCTCAACATAAAGAAAACAAAAGTTCTAACAGCTATACTCATAAGCAACATCATGATAAATGAAGAAAATATTGAAGTTGTCTAGGATTTCATTTTACTTGGGTCTGTAATCAACACCTATGGAAGAGGCAGTCAATAAATCAAACAGCATATTGCATTGGACAATTCCGCTGCAAAAACAAAAAACAAAAACTCACTGCCATCAAGTCGAATCCAACTCCTAGCGACCCCTCCTTGGTTTTCCGAGGTGGTATCTCTGCAAAAGTATATTGCCCAGTCTTCCTTCTGAGGAGTGGCTGGTGGGTTTGAACCACCAGCATTCTGCTGCAAAAAGACCTCTTTAAAGTGTTGCAAAGCAAAAATGACACTTTGAAAACTAAGGTATGCCTTATACCAGCATGGTATTTTTAATCACCTCATATGCATATGAGAGTTGAAAAATGGAAGACCAAAGAAGAACTGACATATTTGAATTATGATATTGGTGAGGAATATTGACTATACAATGCACTACCATTGAAACATACAAATCTTTCTTGGAAAAAGTACAGCCAAAATGTTCCTCAGAAGGAAGGATGGCAAGACTTTGTCTAGCTTACTTTAGACATGTTGTCAGAAGGGACTAGTCCCTAGAGAAGGACACCATGTTTGGTAAAGTAGAGGGTCAGCAAAAAAAGAGGAAGATCCTGAATGAGATGAATTGACAACAATGGGCTAAAACAGTGGCCTCAAACACAGCAACAATTGTGAGGATGGTTCAAGACCAGGCAGCATTTCATTCTGTAGTGCACTGGGTCAGAACCAACTCAATAGCCCCTAACAACCATAACAACAAAAACCCAGGTGCTGCAGTATAATACAGACCACATAGGTTTGTTTGGTTTGTTGAAATCCATCAGAGTGTGTGTATGATTTACTTACAGGAGCTGCCACTTCTCTGTAACAGTGACTTCTAAACACTTACTGAGAACCTACTTTGTAATGCGCCCAGTACTAGGCTTACTGAAAATGAGTTATAATTTCACTAGGTCAGAACAGGTAAAAAAAAATCACATGTTGTCACACAGTGACAGGTAGCCAAGCAAGTCTTTCTTTACACTTAGTCTTTCCAACTGTGAAGTGCAGGCTCTTTATCAGTTCATCATTCTGGGCATGCAGTATAATCTAGAACTAAAGTCATATTTCCTTAACCCTGTCCTATAATAGTGTCTTTGGATAGATACATTAATAATACCAAGAGTTATGGTTTAAAACGCCAAACAGTTAAAGATATATGGAATGGGATCTGTGTGGGGGAAGGGAGGGATAAAACAGTATAATCTGTAGAAGACTGGGAACAAGTTATTTAATGGTTGGTATTTTTCCAACACTGCCAAAATCACTGCTAATTCACATTTCACCAACTTGGAAATTTGTATTAACTGGCATCCTGCTGGAAATAAACTGTTCTCTTTGTAGCTATTTATAAAACTAACGTTGCTATGTGAAGGAATAGTGTAAAGAAGTTTGGAAGAAACCCAGTCAACTCAGTTAAGAGAACAAATTGTTTTAAAAGCAAGCAACTCACTGTTTTGTGTAAATCCATATAGGGAATTACTGAGTAATCTTATCTACAAATGGCCACTGTGGAACTTGACTCAGGAAGGACTCAGTCTGCGCACTGTTCAAAGTGCTGGTGGTAAGTGGGATACCAGCATGGGCATTCTGGTGATGTAGTGCCTAAAGCATTTGACTGCTAACCAGAAGGCTGGAGGTTCAAACCCACCAGCCACTCTTGGAAGGAAGACTGGGCAATCTACTTCCATAGTGATACCGCCTCAAAAACCCAAGAAGCGGTCGCTATGAGTTGAATCTGACTCCACGCCAGTGAGTTTGCTTTTTTTTTTTGGCACTCAGCATGAGTGAGCTTTTCTCATCTAGAAATCCCTGAGAATGAGGGAAAGAGTGATGATACTGCCACACTGAGTTTTGCGAGGTCTGGGACCTTCAGGCACTAAGGCACTATAATGCAAAGAGGTGAGGGAGGGGACTGCAACACCAGCTAAAGTGCCATTCCACTGGCCATCCTTTGTCTCAGTCATTGACCCTTGTTCTAAAGGCTTGAATGCATTAAGAACTCAGTCTTTAAAATATTCAATAATTCTGAATGGTTTTATCCCTCTGGTCATCTGAATTAATGAAGTCTGGTTGAATGTGAAACGAACTACACAGAAGTAGGAAGTCAGCTATTTTCCTTGGTTGCTGGATTCATAACACAAAGCATATTCAGATTTCAAAACAAAAGCTTCACATTCATTTTAATAGAAAGAACTTTTCTAAAGATTAGAGCTATTTTTTCAACCATCCACTCATTCATTAAACACCAGTGATAGCTGGCAATGTGCCAGACACTGTGCTAAGCAATGGCAAGACCCCTGCCAGGTTTTCTATCAGTCCAGTGCATATAACTACCATACTGTAGCATAAGGGCAATGATAGAATCATGATTGTGCTTATATGGGAGTACTGAAAAGATGAATAAAATCCAGTTCTGCTCCAGGAGGCTTGTTAGGTTTTTGTTAGGTGCCACTGAGTCCATTCCAACTCACAGCAATCCTCCATACAACAGAACAAAGCACGGCCCAGTCCTGTACTATCCTCACAAATGCTGCTGAATTTGAGCCCTTTGTTGCAGTCACTGTGTTAGCCCATCTCATTGAGGGTCACCTTCTTTTTCACTGACCATCTCCTTTACCAAGCATGATGTCTTTCTTCAGAGACAGGGCCCTCCTGACACCATGTCCAGAGTACCTGAGATGAAGTCTCTTTATCCTTGCAACTAAAGAGTGTTCTGGTTCTACTTGTTCCAAGACAGATTTGTTTTCTTCTTCTGGCAGTCCAGGAGACTTACCACCTAATAATACTTATTTTGGGAATAGCTGCCATTTTCTGAATAATAACTGTGTATCTGCTGCAGGCATTATGCTGTGTATCACAGATTCTGTTACTAGTCCTCAAAGCCTCAAAGCACTCCTAGGATGAAGATGTTGTTGTTAGCAGCTATTGAGTCGGCTTCCATAGCAACTCCATGCACAACAGATAGGACAGTTATGTTCTGTGGGATTTTCAGTGGCTGCCTTTCAAAAGTAGATCTCCAGGTCTTTCTTCCTAGTCCATCAATCTGGAAGCTTCACTGAAACCTGTTTAACATTGTAGCAATACACAAGACACCATTGACAGATGGGTAATGACTTCATATGAGGTGCATTGCCAGGAATTGAGCCTGATTCTCCCACATGGAAAGCAAGAATTCTACCACCGCACCACCACTGCCCCCAGGATGAAGATAAAATGACCTAATTTTCAGATGAAACTGAGGACATCTGTCAAGGCAGATGGGAGCAGGAAGCATCAGGGCTTAAACTCATTAGATAGATAAGTGGGGATTTTACATCACACACCCTAAATAAACAGTTTAAATATCCAATGCAGAACCTCACTCTCACTGGCTGCATTTCAGGTTGCTTATCTTCCTCTTAGGCATAGTAACTACCCTCTTTTTCTGAAGTCTTGATGCCAGGCAATATTCCCAATCTAAACACTTTTGACATTCTTCCCTCCTGCCCTCTCCCTCACACCAAAAAAAGAGAAGAACACCTTATAGAAATGCCCATATCAGGTGCTAAGAGACTTTAAAGGTGTCCATCTCCTTGCATGCCAAGATTATGCCAATTATGTATTTAAAGTCTCAGTAAAAGAAGATCACCACTGAGTCCATCACAAGTAAGAAGTTCCCTATCATTTTGCTACTGATGTGTCCCAAATGGGTTCCAGATATGCTGAGATGGAGCTTGCCCAACTCTTAGGTGGCCAGTGTTTGCCCCAATGAGCCATCTGTTTTTGCTGTGTGTCATGACTTTAAAAGGAGTGGTAAGATCTGCTATAAGTCATCTCCTAAAATGTCTGGAGCTTGCTGGTGGTGATAAATGAGAGAACTCATCTTGATAGAGACAGAGAAAAATGGCAAATGAGACATGTGGAAGTCAGAGGGCCACCCAAGGGTTAGAGATATACTTGGTGACTGTGGAAGAATGAATCTGGCTAGTCCATACAGAGACCCAATCCCTGGACTCTTTAGCAAGGCCCTATTTGCAGCTGAACGAACAGCCACAACTGTGAACTTAACACTAGTCAAGATCAAGTCTGCGTCAACTCATTCAAGATGCAAGGCAGACTCACCCCTTTGAACTTTGTTCCTACCATGACCATTTAATTATTTCATGAGTCCTTTCTAATTCCAAGGAAAAATTAACTGGCTTCAGAAGCACAATATCTAACATTTTTTCAGGTTAAAATATTTTTTATGAACTGCACAAAACTAATAGTGCCTTAAAGAAACTACACAAAGGCAATGTCAGCATTTTCAGTTTAAGCTCCCACTTTCCAAAGCTTTACACAGACTCTAGAAATTTGCTTGAGGGTGAAACTTGCATATGGTGTCTGAGCCCCTGATTGTCTGCATCTCATTTCATAGTTACTTAAAAATGAGTCCTTCACATTCACTGCAGATTTGGCATCTGTAATTTTTTAGAAATAAAAATGGCCTTAATAGCAAGTAGTTTCAGAGCTTAATGTCAGTGTACACAAATCTCAGACAGAGAAGTCCCTAATACCTACCCAAAATCCTATTTTATAGATTCTAGTATGATAATATTGTATGTTAAAGGGAAAGGAAAATAAGGGGATAGAAACCAGGAAATGTTGATGTCCTTGGAAGAGCACCAGATATACTCCAGCTGCTTTCACCATTTTTCCTGTACCAGACCCCTCCTCTGCCCTATTTCCTACAGCTGCCTCATGGACTTGTGTTATAGGTCATGCCAACATATACAGGCTTTAGTGTCTGAGGGCTATATCTAAATGATCACTAAACAGCAGCTAAGAAGCTCACTTTACTTTTTGAATTTCCATTTGAAGGGACTGAATTCAGTGCTCTCTGAGGCTTGAGCCATAACATATATGGGGGAGAGACAGTTTTTAGACAAAACCAAGAAAAACTGCCCTTGGAAGCAGTGCCCATCACCAAGCCCAGGAAGGCAATGTAAACTCTAGATCAACACCTGCATGGAAGTCTAAGGAGCCAGTCCAAAGGTCAAAGGGAAAAGCTAATAGGCAATTGTGGTTCTCAGCAACTGCGTAGAACTGCCAGGGATTTGGGCCATAGACTCCAACTACAGAATGTGGAGGAGTGGGAGCCAACCTAGAATTCAGAGCTCCGCACCAATCCCAGAGTGGGGTAGCTGGAGCCCTGCCTAGGAGTAGGGGGGCATGCTGCGAGCTTCTCACGTGGTTGCCTCAGTGGCTAACTCTTACCTAAGCAGATCCTACTTCTGAAATTTAGCTGTGCTTTTTGTGGACAATCAATATAGTGTGGGCTCAGAGCATGGTCTTTGTGGTTGACCAAGCCTGGATTTTTATTTATAGCATATGACTTGGGCAAATTAATTAGCCTCTTTGAACATGGTGTGATACTACATTTGTAAAATAGCAAAATAGTTCTTACCTTATAAGGTTTTTGTGGAGATGGAAAGTGATGACACAAAGGAAGCAATGAACTCTTAGTAGCTATAATAAACCAAAACCAGTTACCATCAAGTTGATTCTGATTGGCAACCCCATGTGTGTCAGAGATGAAAACTCTATAGGGTTTTCAAGGGCTGATTTTTCTGAAATAGATTGCCAGGTCTTTCTTCCAAGTTACTTCTAGAAGTACTCAAACCTCCAACTTTTTGATTAGCAGCCAAGCACATTAATTATTTTCACCACCCAGGGATTCTGGTATCTATAATAAACCTGCTGCCATTGAGTCAATTCTGACCCATGGCAACACTATGTGTTACCAAGTAGAACTGCTGCACAGGGATTCTTGGCTATAACTCTCAATAGAAGCAGATCACCAGGACTTTTGTCAGGTGCCACTGGGTACCAGGGTTTGAACTGCCATCTTTTCAGTCAGTAGCCCAGAGCAAAGTGTTTGTGCAACCCAGGGACCTTCAGTAGCTGTAATAAGCAGTCAGAATTTTGGTGAACCATCTTCACTAACAGGGAAAAAAGTTGCTGAGCACTCTTTGGTTCAAGAGTAAGTAGAACTGAGAATGCTGGGAGTAAGTTATTATGGCTGGCAGCCCTGGCATGTAGGATCTAACACATCTCAGCTGTTGCATCCAATGATCATTGATTCCCATCTCCAAAGACTGGGTCAGTACTGATGAGGATGCACTTACTTCTGTGTGGAACTGAGATATCTCAATTCAGAATTGTGCAAGTACAGCATGTGAACCTGTTAAATTTAAAGATTATTGTATATCCAGGCTAATATGAAGAAAGGACTCTGGATCTGAATAGCAGTCTTTCTTTTTTACAGAGTTCTGGTAGAGCCTCTCCATGCAAACAGCTGATCGTTTCTCAAACAGGCCACCATTTCTCAAAAATGAATAAAAAAAGATCATGAATAATCTATAAGGCTGGTTAAAAGTAAAGTTACAAGGTGGAGGTCCTGAGATGAATGAGGGCTAAAGTTAAGCCTTAGTGGTCCTGGGAGAGGAAAGCATCACTGAGACATTGGTCTATAACCCCTCCCTGAGATCTGACAATATATGAGACATTAAATGGGCACCATGCCAGAGAAAGGGGACCTGCTTCTTCCTATTAAATATCGCATTGGAGACTGACATCTCTCTTTTTATCATCCAAACTTCTTTAAAAAACCAAACACTAAACCTACGAGAACCTACAAAGTCTGACTTTCTCCCTTCCCACTCTTGTTTTTATTATACTCACAGCCATAGAGTAGATTCGAACCCACAGAATACCTACAGGACAGAGTAGAACCTCCCCCAAAGGGTTTCCAAGGCTATAAATCTTTATAAAAGCAGACTGGCTCATGTTTCTCCCATTCAGCAGCGGGTGTGTTTGACTTTTGGTTAGCAGCCGAATGCTTTAACCACTACACCACCAGAACTCCTTTGTTTTTATCATAGTATTAGAAAATTCCCAGAATTCTACTCACAGCAAAACGGTTTTCTGGAGGAGGGTAGAGGAATAGGTAGATTCTGATGTTTGGATACTAATTTCTGAAGATTAAATGAGATTGTGTATAAGAAATACTTAATTTTAAACTATTTACCTATGAGATATCTACTAATATCTAATAAATATACTAAACACTTTGCATATTCACTATTCATTCATTTATCTAACACAGTATGCTAAGCATCATTTGAAGTTCTCGGGCTTTGATAATGGACATATTTTAATCCTCAGAGTAACCATGTAAGGGACCTGAGACCCCAAGAGGTTAAGAAACTTTTGCAGGGTCACACTGTTATTTATTGGTAGAGACCACATTCCAAGCCACCGTTCCATAGACCACCAAAGAAACGTTAGCTGTTGAGCCTCTCAACACCAAGATTACATCTCATTCTATTATATTCCCTAAACAACACTGAGTTGTGCCCATTATGCAGTCTTACTCTTTACATCAAGAGGTTGATGTAAACTTTACTAAGCTGTTTCATTCCAAGAATATCATATAAACAGGAGGCAGCAAGATCTTGAAAGCTGTCTTGTCAGCTTGGGTAAACCAAACTACCATCTTGGAAGTTAGATATCTCACAATTTCTTTAGCTATTATATTTTTTCTCTATCTATAAAATTTGTTTTGAACATGACACGTATTTAGCAGAATATGCCACACACATGATGCAATTTGTTCTAGGAAATAGTGGGATCCCTGTGACAAGAAGTCCAAAGGGTACTAATGAGTTTTGTCATTGTATAAAGTAAATGACAGAAAAAACTTTTATTGTATAAACTGAAAGATAGTTTTCTCATGAAGACCCAAATGACAATTGGGTCAAATGAAGCACACATGCTAAGTGATGTTACAGTGGGTAAGGTACCCTCTGGGGTACCCTCTGGGATGACCCTTAGAACATGTAAATTTCTTGTCCTGACAAATTGAGAGGCTAGAGATTTAGTTAACTGCTGAATGGATAATAATTCATGCAAGTGATACACAATTACCTTTGTTAGGACATCCCTTCAAATTGTTTTTTGTGTTCATTACTCATTTTATTTCAGTTAATAATTTTCACCTAATTGGCTGAAGTCATGTAGTTCAGATTGAAATAAGGGTAATCAAAAATGATTGTTGGTCTCTAATGAATGTTCCTTTTCTACTATAACAATAGACAGCCATCCAGAGTATATGTACCTGTGACTATTGCTGCCTGTAATCGGCTGGCCTTCTTACCTCATAGGGAACATTTTCATGTTCAGTTAATTGTCTGTTTTGTAGACTTCACTAGAAATTTATGATACCAGTAATATTATTACCAAATGTTTGCCATTTTTCTTTCTCTTAACTCCTTTCCTCACGATATCTCCTTGCCCTGAGATCATGCCCAACTATACATGATCCTTGTATGTCAGCATTCTCTAATCCTTACTTTGTTACTTTGTCCCAGAATCATGCTGCCAGATGAGAACACTAGACAGTGGGATTGGAACCTTCCCACTGCCAGACTCGGGAAATCGCTCAACAGGACGGTACATATGCAAATCAGACTCCCCAGAAGACACAGAGCCCATCCTGTCTGTCCAGCCAGCCCTTTCTGCAGCTTCTTCCATCAGAGCCCAAACCCTTGACCAAGAAGTGCCTTCCTCTGCAGACAACCAGGGCTCTGTGGATATTACCATTGTCCATTCCACATCTGACCCCATTACCACCAGAGGGATGCGACCTCTTCAAAGTCGCCTCCCCAAACCAGCATCCTCAGGTAAAATGCCAATTACCTTTCAAATTAGATTGCTTTCCTACCCACTGTCATGTACTTTCTGAAAAAAATGGAAAATAGGCAGCTCACCAGGAGGTGAGCAAGTCAGTGGCCTCTGCTGGATAGAAATGCTGATGAGTGAATGTCAGTACATGTCCTCAACCTAAAAGCAAAACAGCATATACTAAGCATCATCTATAGGATTATATTAAGTCATGCACACATATATAAAAAAGACGAACATTTAAGTACCAGTATATGGATATTTAAATTGGTTAAGAAAAAACCACACAGACATTCATTTATAGGATTTTGTCTTTCAGAACTTAACTTTGAATATAGACCAATTTAAGCCCAAGATATAAATTTAGCTGAAATATTGTTTGCACTCTAGCAAGAAACATGTCTTGTGACATAGTCCTGTACTTTTCAAATATATTTATATGTTGAACTCTAAAAGACTTAGTTTGATATATCAGCAGTAGATTGTGCATTAACTGCAATAGAGTAGAGCAGACCTTCTCGTTGAGAAGGACCATTCTTTCTTGCAGTCAATTGAAGCAAGCTCTCATGAATAAAGACAGTGCCAGGGAAGGGGGTCAAAGTTTTTTCATTGTTCCCGAAAGATTAAAAATAATTATTGTAGCCCAAGATGACACTAAATAATTTTTAACTTGTATGTCTTATGTTGCATTTACAACTTGTTTAAGTATATGAAATGGAACTCTAAAATTACAGGCTTTCATTTATGATTTCATGAATAGAAAGGAGGAAGCCACGAGTAGAGACCACATTACAGGCTTCAGAGAAATTAGAAAAGAAGACTTTTAATTAAACATCTTTGAATAAATGGGATTGGGCTATTCCCATGGCTGAGTTCTTCCTTCATTCAGTAATACCAACTGCCGTGAATGTTCCATTGTATACTTCTGCTCATTCCAAGCCAAGGCTACATTTTAAAAGGCTGTAATGCATATTATTTTTGAAATAAATGCATTGTTAATTAATGACACAGCTTCCAGAGATTCAGGGGCGAAATCTTAGTTATAGATTATGTGCTGCATGCCTGAATAGTCACATGTGTGACCTCAATTCAGCAGCAGACTGGCGAGTAGACTCCGTGATTAAACACTGTCATTATAACAAATTGAATAGAAACCAGAAGCCTTGAATTGCTTCATAAGAAGGGGATAGGAAGGAGATTGTTCTGATCGTGCTGCTAATATTCATTCACTGCACTGGTTTTGTAAGGGTTGTGTCTTAATTAAACTGTCATGAAGAATTGGTTAAAAACAAAAAAAGTAATATATGGTAGAGAGTGAGGTCAACAGACTGCAGGTCATTTTTTTGTGTCATCTACCTTGAAGCTTCCTGTCCTTTGAATGGTTCCATCACTGTGGTCCAGAGGCAGGGACCACCAGCTTTCCAAGATGTCTCTCTTCTCTGTGGCCATTGTTGTTGTTGTTGTTGTGTGCCATCGAGTCGAACCCGACTCATAGCGACCCCTCCTTGGGTTTCCGAGGTGGTATCACTACAGAAGTAGATTGCCCTATTTAGCAGAATATGCCACACACATGATGAAATTTGTTCCAGGAAATAGTGGGATCCCTGTGACAAGAAGTCCAAAGGGTACTAATGAGTTTTGTCATTGTATAAAGTAAATGACAGAAAAAACTTTTATTGTATAAACTGAAAGACAATGACTCCTTTTGAAAACTAGGGGATGGGGAACAGACTGAGACAAAAGGAAAGTGAAACAAGAACCTCTTTAGAGCATGCACTTCTGCTTAACATATGCATTTTATGTGGTTATTCTTTTACCCCCATATCAAAAAGGGAAGCAACTGTACAAACGCTTCAATGCTGATGAAAACAGTTACTTAGACTGTGCTCACAGCAGTATGCTGTTGAGAGACTGTCCCTGCCATGTCCTGTTGATAATTGTTGAGGCTGGAAGGCAATAACAGCAATTCTCCTTTCTGGCATGATGAAGGAATGCACTCTGTAGGTTAATCTAGTATTATAGGTAGTGAAGAAACTTTCTTCATTTATACTATGTTAATTGATAAGGCCTTATTATACCCTTAGGAGCTCTAGTGGTGCCGTGGCTAAGACATTCTGCAGCTAACCCAAAGATCGGCAGTTCAACCCACCAGCCGCTCCACAGAAGAAAGATGAGGGAATCTGCTTCCATAAAGATCTACAGCCTTGGAAAGCATATGGGGCAGTTCTACTCAGTCCTATAGGGTAGCTATGAGTCAGAATTGACTTGATGGCAGTAGGTATTATCCTTTCTACTCAAAGTGTGGTCCATGGACCAGCATCATGAACATCATCTGGGAGGTTGTCAGAAATGCAGAATCTTAGACCCCAACACAGACCAATTTAACAAAAGTTCCATCGATTATTGTAGAGTCAATTCTGATTCGTGGCAACCCCGTATGTGTTAGAGTAGAACTGTCCCATTGGGTTTTTAGTGGCTTATCTTTGGAAGTAGAATACCAGGACTTGCTTCTGAGGCCCCTTGGGGTGGACTTAAAACTCCAATTTTTGGATTAGCAGCTGACAAGTTAACTATTTGTACCACCAAGGGACTCCAACAAAAAACATTCACATTCCATCTGGAGGAACACTGCCTTACAAGATGTTCAAGGGCCTTAGGCCTCAGAGCAAAGTTTCCTCAAAATGTGCTATTCAAAAGATGGTAATAGGTATCACAGGAAAATACAAGTTCCCTGCTCAAGTCCCTCCTTGGGTTTCTGAGGTGGTATCACAATGGAAGTAGATTGCCCAACCTTCCTTCCGAGGAGTGGATGGTGGATTTGAACCACCAGGCTTCTGGTTAGCAGTCAAATGCCTTAGGCACTGCACCACCAGAGCTCCAGTGCTCAAGTCTGTTTGGGAAAGACTGCACATTATAATCTTCTTTTTGGAAACCATGATATTGGTACAGTGAAGGCTCTGAGAAGGCCTCAAAAAACAGAAACCTGTTTATTATTTAATGAATAGCATTATTTGAGGAATAACCTCAGTGTTTCCCAGACAGTTTGCCCACTGAACCCTTTTAACATTCAAAGTCTATCAAGGTCTTAGGGAAAAGTAGCCAGAAATCATTTTTCCTTAGAATTACCAGGGTGGTAGTCCTCTGGAGAGACATGTAATTATGCAGATGGTTCAGTTAACACAGTCTTGCTTATGACAGAATGCCCAAGGAAACCCAGCTTTCACTGAATTTGGACCTTTTTATTATTTCTGAATGTTTTCCCCATTTCCCTTCCTAAAGTTGTAAAGGGTTGTCGAAAGCTAGTCTGTGACTTCATACACATTTCCTTCTATAGGAAAACTCACTTCCCAAAAGCAGAATGAAGCAGAGCCGAGGCCTCAGACTTGCCTATCATTTGAATATGCTGAAACCACAATGGCAAGTGAGCCAGACTGGGCGGCTGCAAACTCTGCTGCTGAGACCCAGGTAAGGAACAAATGGATGGGAGGATGCATATACCTGTTGGTCCTGACTGCAAAAAGTAAACTCGTTAAACAACTTTTTTGAGAGATGTAATTTTCCATCAAATTTGCTGTTGGCTTACTGAGTAAAAACAGATTCAAGGCTCACCTTTTCCCAGAATTAAGTAACACATTGAGTCCTTGGGACCCCTTTACTCTGAGGAGTTCAAAATGATCACTGATCTACATGAAGATTAGTGAGGTATAGATGCTCTCCCCTGATTACACATTGTGGAACAGCTCACTCTCCCAAACCACAGGACACTATTAATAATGATTTTTTTCATTATCTCATCATTTAACTTAACCTTTACATTACTCCTTTGAGAGTGGTAAAGCAGATATAATTATATCCTCTTTATGGATGAATAAACAGGCCTGGAATGGTCAAGTGACTGCTAGGCTCATCGAGACTTGATTTCTTGAATCTCTATCATTTTGACTATGGGATCTTCCCCCACCCACGTACAGGCCTCCTGATATGTGAGTGGACCTGGGGAGGAGCTTGTGTCCCAGCAACTCAGCTTACCCACCCACCCCACCCCACGCCCATCTGCCCCCAGTGGTTACTTGTATTCCTTCTAATCTCCCTTTCATTTATACCTTGTAGCTTGTTACTTGGACTATGTTTAGCCTGTTCACTCTTTCTCAGCTCATCCTGGGGCTGACCCCCTGCAGAGTCTTAATGGTAGCTGGCAGTGAACAAGGTAGAGGGAAGGACATGTTGTTCAATCACTAGAGCTGCCCATCCCTCACTTATCCCTCTCACTTCTGCTGCTTTTAGCATTCCCATCCAAGCATCAGGAGCCCCACCACTATTTTCACTGGAGTCTCTGGACAACTATAATGAGGGAATACTCAAACTAACCCACATCTGAGATTTCCCCACACCTGGCGTGGCTGATTCTTCTTTCAGCCTTTAGCACCTCAGTATGGACACCCTGGATGAGTAAAATTGGAAGTACCCTGGGGCCTCAGCATCATCTTACAAAGGAAGACACAAACTCTCAAAGAGAAGCTGGATTGTACCCAAGGTCCAAGGGAAAGTTACCATGGAGCCAGACCTAGAACACAGCCCTCTAGACTCCACATCCATCACTCACAATAGCTGCTTCTGCAGAACATGAGTCTGAGAGGCAAATGAAGACATCACTGTACTCATGCCTTAAGTTAGACACAAAAGTTTTAGGACTCCTCAAAATCAGTGGTTGAGTGGGCATTGGGATCACCAGAAGGCTTTGGTAAAACGTATCTTGCCACCTTCTCAAGTTTTGAATCATACATCTGGTGTGAGGTCTAAATATTTCTAACAAGTTTCCGCTGATGTTGCTTGGTCTATAGAACACACTTTGAGAAGCAAAGCCCTTCTCTAAAGGACTGACTGTGCTTGTTTTGGGGGCTGGAATATTGAGAAAATCCTGACAGACACCCGGTGTTGGAGAGAGAAAGCACTTCAGGAACAACAGGTGGTGACAGTGGCAAAGAAGAGAGAAGTCATTCCTAAAAATTTAGGGAAGAAAGAGGGTTTCTCCACACTGGCCAAGGTAGAGCCCTGTTTCTTCTCCGTGCAATGGTGGGCACTCCTCACATAACATACACAGACAGCAACATGTATATCCCTCGAAGGACCCCTTCATCATCATCTTGCACCAACTTCATCACTTGGAAAGCCTACCCCAACTTGTAAGAGTCACCACTGTGGTGTGGATCTTAGAACCCTGCTTCACTGACTGCAAGACTGAGAAAGTTTGCAGCAAGAGTTAAACTATGTATTTCCAGGGTCCAGCACAGCACCTGGTTCAATTAGTGTGTGTTGAATGGAGGGATGAAAGAATTCATCTCATTATACCCAGAAAGTATTACTGCAGTTCTTTTGGAACACTAGACACAGGGTTACCTAGAGCCATAGGCAGTAGATCATGGGCTCTTTCCCTAGTATTTTCCTGCTAGATAATCCCCCAATACCTGGATCTGTTGTATTGAACACTATGAACCCAGTATAGTGTCCCAGCACATAGTAAGTACTCAATAAATATCTGCTCAGTGGGTGAATAAGTAAAGGAATTAAAAAAAAAAAAAAACTGAATAAGTGACTGCTAGAAAGTATGACTGCTGCTGAGGGAGTTTTCATCTTAAAATGTGTTTTATAATCCCCAAAACATAACTACCTCCTAACCAACCCTAGGAACCTCTCCCATGTGTATGTATCTGAAACATTGTCATGGATGGAGAGTAATAGACTCTAATGAGACAGTCTGGAAACATATAAGCAAATCCCAAACACCCTCAATTCTATACACAGGAGTTGCAGTCCTAAATCTAGTAATCCACTTGTGTGCACAGTAGGAAACACTGTTGATACAGTGTTAGCTGCCTCAGATATCGCTGAATGTGTCATGATCTCACACCAGTGTCAACCCCCAGGGTCAGGTTATGTGAGCATGTGAGCAAAAAGGAAAGCTGAGTCCCTTGACCTATGAACCACCAGTAAATTAGAGAATTATAAGGGGCCAGCACTTGCTTATTTTCCTAAAGGCTACTGTCCTTTTTGGGGACTGGAAGAAAGTTATAAATTAGGTAAACATTTATTCTTTGCTCCCAAGGTTGATTTTTGAGAGACCCTGATGCTTCAAAGCCACTGATAAGATCAGTTAAATAAACAGGCCATTAGTCTTGGAAGAGCAGCTCATAATAGGCACTCAAGAAAAATAAGACCCTATAAAGAAGGAAGCAAAATGCAGAGCCAGTAACTGTGGCAATGTTACTGGGCCTGGCACAATGGCAGAGTGTGGTTGATGGCTTCATTATTGTGGGTCCCGTTTCTACGGCTCTGGTAATTGGCTAGACTGCTCCAGCTCCAAGTAAGGTAGACAGATTGACAAACCAGAGTTGTTCTTCTGGGAGGGGCTGTGCAATGGGAAGGCAACTCTGCACACAATGACAACCAAGTATGAAATGTTTCACATCACCACAGGATGTTCTGCCCCTTCTTAATTTTCATTAATAATCTTAACAGTCTCATATTACTCATTTAGGACAAGGTACCCAGAGTGTGTGCGTACTCTGCCAGCCGTGGCAGTGGTAGTGACAGTGACCTGGACTGTGGAAATAATGGTTTTGGAGCTGGAAGGGGAAAGTTAGTGAAAACAATGAAGAGCGCCACCCAAGGTAACGCCCAGCGAGCACACGGGACATCCAGGCGCATTTCTTTCTAGGAAGCCACTGATTATGCCTTTCATTGTGCTCTGTTTCCCTCACCCTTGATTTTATATCTTAGCTCCTCTTTACTCCTGAGATTTAATATTCTGGTATGTACAGAAGATTATCTATGCACATCAATTTGTTTTCTGGTATAATCTTCATGACATTGCAGTGCAGTCTATAAGAACTGCATTTCCAAATCTGGCATTTCCAAAAAAAATCTCCAGTTGAGTTATCTTGGTAATGAAGAGATGACCATAAAGATAACTTTGTTCTTAATCACATACTTTGGCAAGTTCCTTGGTCCTGTGAGCTATGGACTGAGTTGTTCAGGCTTTGTTGGTGTTATGCTGTGTGGCTCTGCACCTGTTAGCCATGCCATTATGAGCAGACCTGCTTATAGGATTGAAGCTGCCTCACTTGATTTTCCTGTGAATCAGACTTGGTAGAAAAACCATCATTCTGAGCATTAAAAAATATGCCTATTCAGATGCCATTACCTTACATATACAATGGGACAGAGGAACCCTTAACACAAAATAGGATCTGGCATCTGTTTTCCTTCTAATCATTCTGGATTGTTAGAAATATTTCAGTAATTCAGTGGAGAATCATTCTTTTCATACTAATCAATTTTTTCTAATACTGATTTCTAAACTATATGATGAAACCATGATTTTTTTTTTTTTTAAACAAATCTGATATGTTTCTTCAGAAGGCTGGTAGTTCAAACCCACCAGCCACTCCTTGGAAGGAATAATGGGCAATCTACTTCCATAGAGATACCACCTTGGAAACCCAAGGAGGGGTCGCTATGAGTCGGGACCAACTCGATGGAAGTGAATTTGGTTTTTTTGGAAATGTTTCTTTGTTGTTGTTGTTGTTTTCGTTATGTGCTGTTGAGATCCGACTCATAGCGACCCCTCCTTGGGTTTCCAAGGCAGTATCACCACAGAAGTAGATTGCCCAACCTTCCTTCCGAGGAGTGGCTGGTGGGTTTGAACCACCAGCCTCTGGTTAGCAGTCAAGTGCCTTAGGCACTATGCTACCAGAGCTCCCATGTTTTTTTTAGTGGGGAGAAAAACAGTAATCTTGTGTTTTTCCAGTTGTCAAAGTTTCTTTGTATTTGCAACATCTAGGGGCAAGGGGCTACATGACAGACATGTAGGAGTAGCCCATTAATCTGAAGCCATCACAGTGTTCTTTCTTCTTACATATTATCAGAGGAGTAAGATGAATGGTTAAGTCATACAAAGTCTTACCAAGAAGAAAAGCAATGAATGCCCTTGACATTTTAGATAGGTTGTTGTCCTCATTGGTTTTCTGTGGTTCATCAGTGTCCTTCTGGTTGTGACAAGTGAAGGAGAAGGGATGTCATCACCTTGAGCCTTGCCCTGTGAAAACCCCTAAGATCAAGCTAGGCTCCTGGTCCAACCGTTTCCCTTGAAGTCATGTGGGTCCACAGATGAATAATCTCACCTTGCCAACCCTCAGCTTCCCTATCCAAGAACAATTTCCGGGCCCCTTCCAGCTGTAAGATACTATTCATTCATTTATTGAACAAATATTTGTTGAAAGCCTCTTCTGGGCCAGCTGTTCCAGCTGCTTAGGGTACATCAAATGGACAAAGATTCCTGCCAGACAATAGACAATAGAAATTCAAGGAAATGTATGTAGTTTTTTCAAAGAAAGTAAGTGCTAGGAAAAAGTCAAAGTAGATCAAGGTAAAGGTGATCAGGAATGTGAGGGGTGAAAGAAAGGAGGGTGGAGGTTAAATTTAAATAGAACAGTTGAAATAGGACTCATTGAGAAAGTGCTATTTGAGCAGAGATTTGAAGGAGGAGAGGGAGCAAGCCAAAAGCTGTCTGGGGGAGGGGCATTCTGGGTAGAGGGAATAGGCAGTATGGAAGTCTTGAAGCAGGGGTGTACCTGGCATGATCAAGGAACAGGCAGGAGGCCAGTGTGACTCAACAGAGGGAGCAAATGGAAGACTCTTGGGGTGGGGGGGGTAGGGGGTGAGGCCCATAGTGAAAGGGGCCAAAGCATGAGAGCCTTGTGTGCCATTGTGAATACTTTGCTTTTACTCTGAGAGATGTAAGGAGACTCTGGACAACTTTGAGCAGAGAAGAAACATGATCTGACCTGTTTTCAAACAGAATCACTCTAGCTATTATCTTGTGAAGACCAAAGAAGCAATGTCAAAGGCTAAGTAAGAGATGACAGTGACTTAGACCAGGGTGTTAGCAATGAAAGTAATGAGCACAACTGTCTAATAGAACTTTCTGCAAGGGTGGAAATGCTCTATAGCTGCCTTGTTCAATACTATGGTAACTAGCCACACATAGCTATTAAGCACTTGAAATGGAACTAGTGCAAATGAGGAATTGAATTTTTAAGTTAGTTTAATTTTTGTGCTTTTCCTAAGATTTCTCACTTCAGCCACTTCTTTTTTTTTTTGAGTTTTATTTAATTTTAGTTAATTTTAATTTAAAGTATACTTTATGTCAGAGTATACTCTAGACCAAGGATAGATTCAGTAGAGGCTAATCTTGCACAGATACCAGTGATACAAAATACCTGCAATCCTTACAGAAACAACAGAAGACACACATAGAGAAATCCCTCACAGACACCCAGACACTGGGAGAGAAATCCAACGGATCTACCAACTCAGGACCGTAGTACTGGGGGACACCAGACTCAATTGGCACAATAAATTACATAAAAGTCTTGTTCTTCATCCTACGTTGGTGAGTAGCGACTAGGGTCTTAAAAGCTTTCAAGCGGCCATCTAAGATGCAGCTAATTGTCTCCTATCATCGAAAATGAAAAAGAGTGCAAAAAAAAAAGAAAAACGGCATTTGGAAGCAATCAGCCCTAGGACACAATGGCCCTTGCGACCAAAAAAACTAGATGGTGCCTGGCTACTAATGCCAATCACTCAGGAAAGGATCAAATCTTGAGATCCTGGATAGAGTGGGAGGAAAATTGTGGGACAAAATCCAAAAACTCAATAATGACCAGAATGATGGGTCAGATGGAGTCTGGTGAGACCCTCAATACCATGGCCCTGAGAAACATTCTGGGCATGGAATAAAACTCACTCTCAAGGGCTGGCTCTCAATCCAATAGTAAACAAGATCTACACACAGACCACTCAACCCAGGGTGATGCACCCACATACGCTATGGAAATTCATCTGTTGGAGCAGTCAACCACAGGGCACCAGAGGGACAACATTCATATGAGGAAATTCAGGACACACAGGAGTGCATAACTGTGAGGGGCATGAGCGGGGAGGGTTACTGGACAGGGAGGGGAGGAGACTGGGTGAGGGTTAGGGATGGTAAATGGGGAGTGAAACTAAATGTACAAGTAATGTTGAATGTAAAACAAACTCTAAAAATTTTTTTTAAAAAAAAACTTTTGGACAGATTCTCTGACCTCAGGTGAGAATGCCTTACTCTAGGGGTTTAGATTTTAACATAGACTGTTGAAATGAGTTGTGCACAGCAATTATTATAAACATTAAATTATGGCTGTGGATCCAGGTGAACAGTGAGTTTTCTCCTTTAACTGTTTTTCTATCCTGCTGCAAAATGAAGTGAGTCCCTGCATGACTTTGTTTTCTCTGTACTCAACTTTGCTCATCCTGTTCCTTCCAACCAGAACAAATCCTTCTTTGAAAAAAAGCAAGTATATTTCATTGTATTGCTTTCACTTTTGGGAAATTGCTGCTTTTTTGGGGAGCGGGGGCACAGAGAGAGAAGGCTTTGAGATCTAAACAGAGTAAGCCTAGAAGCAGCACAAGCAGCAAGAAGATCCTTCCCTCTACAAGAACACTTGCCTGCTGCCTAGAAAATGTGGGCTTTGGGATGCAGATCTTTCATTACTCCCTGACTGAGCCAGTCCCTGGTCAGCCCAGGCTGATGACAGTGGTGCCAGGTGGGCGAAATGTGCTGTGTAGTCAGCTTCTGTAGCTGTGGGTGTGCGCTGACTTCTGAAAAACCCTCAGAAGGGAAATTTGGGGTAGATATAGCTGCACTAACTTTTTAAATGCTGGCAAGCCCAAACTAGTTTCCATCATGTTGTTTCCTTGTGGTCAACCCCATGTGTGTCGGGGAAGAACTGTGCTCCATTAGGTTTTAAAGGTGGATTTTTTGGAAGTAGATCACCAGGCCTTTCTTCTGAGATGGCTGTAGGTACACTTCAACCTCCAACCTTTCTTTCTGTTTATTTATTTATTATTGTGCTGTAGGTGCAAATTTACAAAGCAAATTTGTTTTACATTCAACAGTTCACGCACATTTGATTTCACACCCCAATTACTATCCCCAACCATAAAAAACTGTCCTCTTCTCCCCTCTCTGTGACTACCCCATCCCTATACCCTTCTTAACTATGCATTCCTGTCTGTCCAGTTTTCCCTCTATGTGAATGCTGCCCTTCTGGTGTCTCATGACTGATTGATCTAAGGGGTGCATCTCCCTAGAATCAGTGGATACATTGCCCTGGAGTAGGTGTTCTGCATGTAGGTCTTTCTGCTGTTGGGCTGAGAGCTAATCCATTGAAGTGAGTCAATTTCTAGGCCTGAAGGGTAACCTGGGGCCATAGTCTCAGGGGTTCTACCAGGCTCCATCCAACCAGTAATTTTGGTCATTTTTGTGTTTTTGAATTTTTTTCCACATTTTTCCTCCCACTCTATCCAGGATTTCCAGTTTTGATCCCTTTCTGAGTGGTTGGTTTTGGTAGCCGGGCACCATCTAGTTCTTGTTGGCAAGGTTGCGGAGAGATTGGAACTCTTGTACACTGCTGGTGGGACTGCAAAATGGTAGAACCTCTAACCTTCCAATTAGCAGCCAAATATGTTAACTATCTGCACCACCAAAGGACTCCAAATGTTGGCAAAAAGGAATGAAAATAGAACTGATGAAGTGAAAAATAATAAAAAGAGTATGTTCGTTGGGTGTCCAGTGAAGATTTTATTCCCTTTGAGTCACAGTTTTGCTTTGCTTTTATCATATATGCCTATAACAGTGATATTGGCCATCCTCCCTCTGATTTTTTCTTTAAATAGTAAGGTTTTATAATAGAGGTCCCCAACCTGCAGAATAGAATTTGGCAGTAGCTCTTGAAGCCTTATTTGATGTTTTCCAAGCTAGTTGCCCTTTTGAAACACACCCTTTTCTCCTTGATTTCTTGAAATTTCCTTGAGCAATGGAATAACAACAGCAATATGTCCTCCACAGCTTCTAGGAGGTGTGCAGTGGGAGGCTTCTACCTCTCACCTATGCCCTTCTCTCACCGCCACCCCCCCCCACAGACCCCTGCTCATTCACTAGCCACTCACCCTGCCCATCATATCTTGCCTTGAGGACCCAGAGTGGCCTGTGACCCCACGTCCAGTGCTTCCATGCCTGCTTCCTGCTTTGCATCATGCCAAATGTGGTGGAAGAAACCTATATTCCAAAGCTCTACTGACTGGTTCATAAAACACTAAATATATATCTTTTCTTGCATGGTGGTTATGTTAGCTTGATTTTGAAAAATGTGTAGAAGAAAAAATCCCAGTTGTTAGCACTGTATCAGGGGCAGGAGCAGGATTTAGAAGCTAGGGAGGCAGCCTCGTAGGTGAGGCAGTAGACAGAAGTCATTTTGTGGTTTTGTTCCCACAGGAGCTGCCCCCTCTAATTTGCCAAGCTGGATATAATAAATACCGCTGCCCCTTTCCTGCAGGTGGGCCTTGGAGAAGACATGAGCAGGGCATGAAAGTGGGAACACAATGGAGAGAGACAGCAGACCCATGGGAAAATGTAGGATAGGGGAAAGATATCATGCAGGACTTCAGAATGGAATTCTAGCAACGAGGCCCCAATCTCTAGATGGAAGAAGAGAGGGGAGCCTCACTTCCTACTGAGCCCACTGGACCTGGTTGGTAAAAAGTGAAATCATCATATCTAGCGAAAACCTCTCACCCAACCTTCTGATTCACCTACCTCACAGCCCACCATATCATCAGCCTTGCCAAGGACTTCAGTGGCAACAAATCCAACCTGAAACCTCCTTTTTATTTCTCTATAAATCTGTTTCACCTCACTATCCTTTTAGTAATATGAACTATGAAGCTAGGAGTTTCCTTGACTCTTCCTTCTCTCATCCTCCACATACTGGTAGTCCCAAAGTTCTGCCAGCTTCCTCTCCCAGTTACTTCTCAAATATGCCCCCTTTTCCAACTTGTCTACCTCTGCCTCAGCCAAGGACTTTATCTAAACTGCTTTGCCTCCATTGGCTCCCTGCCCCATACATTCTGGTGCCAATCTCATGCTCCTCAAGGCATCATCCACATGGCCACCAACATACCTGCCTTGAAATGCAATATCCCATCACATCCCTTTGCTTAAATATTCAAGGGTTCTTTATCATCACAAAATGAAATCCCATCTTCTCATCTTGGCTTACAAAACTCTTTTTGGTATTGACTCTCCAGCTCATCTTTTTCCATTTCCTGTCTTAAACTTCATACATCTTCAAAACACTCGTCCTTTCCTGCACATGCAATGCTGTTTTGGGCCTCTGTGCCTTTGCCCGTATGGTTCTGCCTCTGTGGAATGGTTTCCATACCAAAGCTCTTCTATTCTAGCCTTTCACCTCACTGCTATTTAGTCTTTAAGTTTCAGTTTAGCCCAGGACTTCGAACCAGTTAAAAATGCTTCAGTAATCCCCACTGCCATAAACAAGGGCCATGTATGCTTTGCAAAGCAACCAAATCTGTTGCCTGTGATATTTTGATCTGAGTAGGAAGCAAATAGCTGTGCCCCACTCAAATATGGTGCCCAACTGTGCTGCTTTGAATATATATTGCTGTCCGCATTTAGTGCCATCAAGTCAATTCTGACTCATAGCAACTCCCATTGGGTTTCCAAGGCTGTAAATCTTGGAAGTAGATTTCCCCATCTTCCTTCCATGGAGAAGCTGGTGGGTTTGAAAGCTGACCTTCTGGTTAGCAGCCAAATGCCTTATCCACTATACCACCAGAGCTCCTTATGTTGCTCTCCAGACCCCTGCAAATATTGTTGCTCTCCAAAAGTGCCACAGTCCTTCCTGAATGATTCAGGAGTCTGATGCAGGGGACTGGATTATTGGCAGGATCTGGAAAGCAATGCACATTCAAATTGGGCACACAAAGCTATTTGTTTCCTATTGTTTTTTGTTAGGTGCTGTTGAGTCATCTCCAACTCATAGCGACCCTATGCACAGCAGAATGAAACACTGCTGGGTACTGTGCCAGCTTCACGATCCTTGCTATACCTGAGCCCATCGCTGTAGCCACTGTGTCTATCCATCTCATGAAGGGCTTTCTCCTTTTTTGTTGACCGTCCACTTTATGAAGCATGATATCCTTCTCCAGGCAATGGTTCCTTCTGAAAACATGACCAAAGTAGGTGAAACAAAGTCTGGCTATTCTCGCTTCCAAGGAGCATTCTGCACTTCCTCCAGGACAGATTTGTTAGTCCTTTCTGCAGACCATGGTACTCTTAACATTCTTCTTCAACACTACATCTCAAAAACATCAACTCTTCTTTGTTCTTCCTTATTCATTATCCAGCTCTCACATGCATAAGAGATGATTTAAAATACCAAATATTCTGAAAGTGAATTTGCTCTGTAAACTTTCACCCAAATCACAATTAAAAAAGAAAGAAAGAAAGAAAATACCATAAATTCCTTAATGGAAGATTAGGCAATCTACTTCTGGAGAGATAAACAACCTCGGAAACCCAAGGAGGGGTCACTATGAGTCAAATCCGACTCGAGGGCAGTGAGTTTGGCTTTTTTTTTTGGGGGGGGGGGTTAGGCATGCCTTAGTCTTCAAGGAGATATCTCTGCTCTTCAGCACTTGAAAGAGGTCTTTTGCAGCAGATTTGCCCAATGCAATATGTCATCTGATGTCTTGACTGCTGCTTCCATTGGTATTGTTTGTGGAACCAAGTAATATGAAATCTTTGACAACTTCAGTTATTTCACTATTTATTGCAATGCTGCTTATTGGTCCACTTGTGAGAATTTTCATTTTTTTTTAAGTTGAGGTGCAAGCCATACTGTATTCTTTAATCTTCATCAGTAAGTGCTTCAAGTCATCCTCACTTTCAGCAAGCAAAGTTATGTCATCTGCATATTGCAGGTTGTTAATGAGTCTTCCTCCAATCCTGATGATATTCTTTGCTTTCAACTAAGATCCATCTGACATCAGCAATGGTATCCCTCATTCCACATCCTCTTCTGAGTCCAGCTTGCATTTCAGGAAGCTCTCTGTCAGTATACTGCTGCAACCGTTTTTGAATTATCTTCAGTTAGATTTTACTTGCATGTGATATTAATGATATTCGATAATTTCCACATCCTGTCTTTCTTTGGAATGGGTACAAATATGGATCTCTTGGCATAACCGAGTGAGTGCATCCAGTGGGACACCCATTTGTTGAAACATCTTAATGGGTATTCTCTCAATTCCTGGAGCTTTATCCTTCTCTAATTCCTTCAGTCCAGCTTCAACTTCTTCCTTCAGTACCATTGGTTCTTGATCATATGCCACCTCCTGAAATGGATGAACATCAACCAGTTCTTTTTGGTACAGTGACTCTGTATATTCCTTCCATCTTCTTTTGATGCTTCCAGCATTATTCAATATATTGCCCATAGAACCTTTCAGTATTGCAAATCGAGGCTTAAATTTTTTCCTTCAGTTCTTTCAGCTTGAGAAATTCCAAGCATGTTCTTCCCTTTTGGTTCTCTAACTCCAGGTCTTTTCACATTTCATTATAGTAATTGGCTTTGTCTTCTTGAGCTGCTCCTTGAAATCTTCTGTTCAGCTCTTTTATCCTGTCATTTCTTTCATTTCCTTTAGCAACTCTCCATTCAAGAGCAAGTTTCAGAGACTCTTCTGACACCCATTTTGGTCTTTTCTTCCTTTATTGTCTTTTTAATGACCTCTTGCTTTCTTCATGGGTGTTCTTGATGTCATCCCGCAGTTCCTCTGGTTTTTGGTCATTGGTGTTCAATGCATCAAATCTGTTCTTTAAATGGTCTCTAAATTTGGAGGGATATTATCAAGGTCATATTTTGGTTCTTGTGGATTTGATTTAATTGTCTTCAACTTCAAGTTGAACTTGCATATGAGTAGTTGATGCTCTGTTACACAATCAGATCCTGGCCGTGTTTTGGCCATAGATTTTTAACTTCTCCATCACCTCTTGCCACAGATGTAGTCGATCTGATTCCTGTGTATTCCATCTGGTGAAGTTCACATGTATAGTCATTGCTTATGTTGTGGAAGAAAGGTATTTGCAATGAATAAGTCATTCGTCTTGCAAAATTATATCATGCAATCTCCAGCATTATTTCTATCACCAAGGCCATATTTTCCAGCTACTGGTAACTCTTCTTTGTTTCCAACTTTTGCATTCCAGTCACCAGTGATAATCAACATATCTTGATTGCA
Organism: Orycteropus afer afer; assembly: GCF_000298275.1. Classification (NCBI taxonomy): domain Eukaryota; kingdom Metazoa; phylum Chordata; class Mammalia; order Tubulidentata; family Orycteropodidae; genus Orycteropus; species Orycteropus afer. The sequence goes on from NW_006921591.1 coordinate 3,837,569, forward strand.
TGTTCAATCAATTTCAGATTTCAGAAGTTGGTAAAAGTCTTCAATATCCTCATCTTTGCCTTTGGTGGTTGGTGCTTAAATTTGGATAATAGTAGTATTAACTGGTCTTTCTTATAGGCATATGGATATTATCCTATCATTGACAGCCTTTTACTTCAGGACAGACCTTGAAATAGTCTTTGTGATGATGAATATCACACCATTTTTCTTCAATTTGTCATTCCCAACATAAGAGAGCATATGGTTGTCTGATTCAAAATGGCCAAAACCAGTCCATTTCAGCTCATTAATGCCTAGGATATTGATCTTTATGTGTTCCATTTCATTTTTGACAACTTCTAATTTTCCTAGCTCATAATTCATACATTCCATGTTTCAACTATTAATGGATATCTGCATCTGTTTCTACTCATTTTGAGTCATGGTACATCAACCAATTGAGGTCCCAAAAGCTTTACTCTCTCTGTATCATTAAGGCCATCTCTGCTCTGAGGAGTCAGCCCCTCTGCAGTCAAATTTGGGTGCCTCCTGACCTGATGCGCTCATCTTCCAGCACTATGTTGGACAATGTTTCAGGGCTGTTCATAAAGTTTTCCAGTAATATATCAGATAGTGTTTCAATGCTATTCATGAGGTTTTCACTGGTAAATTCTTTGAGAAGTGGATGGCCTCTTCCTTCTTCCTAGTCTGTCCAAGGCCAGAAGCTCCAATGAAACCTCTCTCTACCATGGGTAACCCTGCTGGCATTTTGCAACACAGTGGCATAGCCTCCAGCCTCAGAAACACATAAGCCACCACAGGATGACAAACTGACAGACAAGTTCATCTCCCTTAGTTGTTCCTAACCCCTCTGCACCTGCCTACTGCAGGCCCTGGCCTTAATATATAGCCACCCCCAAGTGAAAAGCAGCCTTCAAGCCCCATTTGTTTCCTTCTTGGGTCAAAATACCACTGGCAACATATTTGTTGGTGTGCCACACATAAGAAGATCTGGTGGCACTGCAGTTAAAGCATTGGGCTGTTAACCAAAAGGTCAGTAGTTCAAAACCACCAGCTGCTACATGGGAGAAAGATGAAGCAGTCTACTTCCATAAAGATTTCAGCCTTGGAAACCCTGTGGAACAGTTCTTCTACTCTGCCCCATATGATCACTATGAGTCAGAACTGAATCAATGGTAGTAGGTTTATTAGGCAACACATATGTGCCCCTTGTTCATGATGGCAATTATTGAGCTGTTTTGAGCCAGTTAGAAGGCCTGGTTTAGATGTTACCTCCTCCAGGAGCTCTTCCCAGGTGCTTCCCAGTAGCCACACCCAAGCCCAGTGATTGTTCCTTGAAATGCCCTGTACTTGCTATTTCTGTCACTTGCCACCTGATATTATACATGTTTCTTTATGTGTTAGCCTCCTCATTAGGGCCAAGAATGCTTCTCCTATATGTTCTGACCTTAGCACAAGGCCTGGCACATAGTAGGTGTTTAACACATATACACTGGATAAAAATTAATTCACAGCTGTGGTTGAGGCCTTGGCTAGCTCTTCATACTCACATCCATCATCCATTTCAGCCTTTCCTACAGAGAGAAACCCAACAAGGACATTTCTTTTCCTCAGAGGGCTGTGTTAGAGAAGGTGGAAGAGTCCACTTTTTCAATTTTTCTCAAAGATATAGAATTTTACCTTATTCTAAAAGGATGATTCTTTTTTTTGTTTTGTTTTAAGAGCTTATTTTACATTCAACATAACATGTACATTTAGTTTCATTCCCCATTCGCCATGTCCAACCCTAACCCAGTCTCCTCCCCTCCCTACCCTATAACTCTCCCCCTGTGCCCCTCATATTTATGCACTCCTGTTTGTCCTACATTTCCTCAGTTTGAATGTTGGTCCTCTGGTGTTCCATAGTCTATTGCTCTGAGGGATGTATTACCATAGAGTATGTGGGTGCATCCTCCTGAGTTGACTGGTCTGCGTGTACATCTTGTTAGCTGTTGGGCTGAGATCCTGCCCCTATGGGTGTGTTTTATTCCTGGTGCAGAATGTATTCCAGGGCCATAGTATTGGGAGTCTCACCAGATTTCATCTGACCAGTAATTCTGGTCATTATTGAATTTTTGGATTTTGTTTCACATTTTCCCTCCCACTCTATCCAGGATCTGCAGATTTGATCCTTTCCTGAGTGGTTGGCATTGGTAGCCAGACACCATCTAGTTCTGGTGGTCTCGAGGGCCAGCGTGTCCTAGGGCTGATTGCATCCAAATGTCCTTGTTTTTTTGCATTCTTCTTGACTTCCGACGCTAGGAGACCATTAGCTGCATCTTAGATGGCTGCTTGAAAGCTTTTAAGTCCCCAATCACTACTTGCCAATGTAGGATGTGGAGCAATGCTTTTATGTATTTTGTTGTGCCAATTGAGTCCGGTGTCCCCCAGTACTATGGTTCTGAGGCAGTAGATCTATTGGATCTCTTGTAAAAGGATGATTCTTAGTAGGGGATGATAGCAGTATGTCAGAATCCCTGTTTGTTATTTTTTTATTTTATTATTATTTTTTAATAATCCCATGCTTTCTGGCTTGATTCTCACATCCTCTGCTCCTAATTTGAGAATTATTGTCATAGAGAGCCTCTCTTATTCATGAGAGTACATAACCCTCTTGAATTCTGAAAGTGAGAAATAAATGTTGAGAACTTTTGCTCTCCTGATATTGTTCTTTTGGAATCTCCAAGTAGACCTGGTTTTAGATAAGGAGGATTGAGAAAGAGAATAAAAGCAAGGGAGAAAATTGACCTCTAAACTACTTTATTTGGGTTATTTATTACTTAGATGTTATATTATGTATTAATTTTTTTATTTGGTATTTATTCAACTCATACTCTGTGTCCAGGCCAGTGTCAGACATTTTGGGTGGGTTAATGACACAACCCTGCTCCCTAAATGCTTATAATCAGACATACTGTCTTGAAACAGACAATGTGACCAACCAAAACCAAATTCAGTGCCATCCAGTTTGATTCATAGCAATCCCCATTTGGTTTCCAAAGACTGTAAATCTTTACAGAAGTAGATTGCCCCATCTTCCTTCCATTGAGTGGCTGGTGGGTTTGAATCACTGACTTTCTGGTTAGCAGCCAAATGCCTTATCCACTGCACCACCAGAGCTCCCTGATAATTTCACAGAGATAGCAAAAAAACTACTCACAACAACTACTGCCTAAAGCCACACAGTTGGCTCCTCAGAGTAAAGAACCAAAATTCCTTTTCTTTTTGGTTTTCATAAAATTACTTCTCCAAAGAAAATCCCCAGTAGCGTCTATAGTTCACCACAATATGGGACTCACTTTCAGGAGGGCCCCCTTCTGCTGCAAGCCCCATCCACTCAGAATGCAGAGGTCAGGTAACATACCAACACCTGGAACTAGGTTACCACAGCCTCCCAAAGATTCATAAAATCAAGCCCCAATTTCCTGAACAAGAAAAACATTGTCTTTACTTGAAGCTGATTCTATTCAACAAATTACAGAGCCAGGGCAGTTGGATTAAAAACAATTGGTTTTGCAATAATTAGAAAAACCCAAAGCAATGATGGCTGTGCAACAATATTAAAAGGGAGGCTGAAGAATAACTTCTCCAGCTCCTGGTTAATTCCTCAACTAATTATGAAGAGATGATGAATTTTAAAAATGCTGCCAACCTGCTTTCTCAAGGCCAAGGAGTTGGCTATTAATAGAGTAATCAGATTTTGCTATATTATAGAGAGTTTACATAAACTTGCATTTATTTTAGCACATTCTTCTGGCACATTACTTAAAGATGACAAATCTCTGTTATGTGCAAAATCAGCTTTGGGTTAAATGAAATCCAAACTCATTATCATCACTCCCATTTCCCCCTGAGAAATCTATTGTTTAAAAGTGGACACTATAGGTGAGAGTTATCGTTAGTCCTTCCTGAAACATCTCTCCTACTAGGTCATGGTAAAGATTGGCTTTATTTTTGACAAGCCCATCACAGCCCGAGGTGAATAGACATATGTAATAAAACACAAGGGATTTGTCTTCTCACGTTAAACATTTCTGGATGACAAATGGGAGGTACTGACCATGACCAGGAAGCTGCTCTGAAACCATTGCCAGAACCAGGGTCTCAAATTTCTTTGTGTCACCATTTATCCATCATCAGAAAATCCACAGGTCTTTGAGCTGTTCTGATTGGATTCGTGTTGTGCTGAGGTTTAGGGATTTTAGTGAGGGAAGTGTCACGCACCATAACAAAACCAAACACACAAAAAAGTTACTAGCTTCTAAAAATCATGTGGTCAAGAATTAACCATCAGAAAGAACCCACTGTACCCTGAGACAGGCTTGAAAAAGGAGACTGGGATGTGACCTGCATTTAATTATTGAAGCTGCATGTTGCGAAGCCCTAAAGAAAGCAAATGCCATGATGGACAGAATGAGTTTACCCTCCTGTCGAAAGATCAGTGTGCCGTGGTAAAACTGTCACTCAATTAAATTGGACTGTGGGATACGGAGGAAATGGAGCCCTAGTCTGAGGACCTTAATGAGACATTTTGCAGGGAAGAGATACCCCCTAGAGTTTGTCATCCTCTGATGGACATCCTCCCCGACCATTACTACAGCACCCCTAGGACCACCCCCTCAAGTTCACAGATGTTATAGCCAGAAACATTTACACAGGAGCTTGCAAAGTGAAGTTTGTAAGTGAAAGGCAAATGCATAGCTGATTTAGAGCAGGTGGGGAAACAAATGGTACTTAAAACGGTGAAAATTAGCAATTCTTGGCTACTAAGGCTGAAAGAAAACTAGCTAACAGATCTATAAATAAATAATTAAATTTTACATAGTTTCATTTGTGGAAATGTGTGTGTCACAGACAGGAGTTTGTCCCTTCAGTCTCATGAGGAGATGGGGGGACAGAAGGCAGTGTATCTTGGTGAGTGACTAGTAAAGAGTGGCCTCCAAGGCCCGTGATATTTCTGCAAACTTGTGAACATGTTTAGGCATGACTTTTTTGTCAAAGTTGCCCATCATTTGAGTCATACTTCTGAGTATTAACACTTGATCATCTGGCCCAGGGGTTCCCAGCCAAAATGGTTTTGCCCCTCAGGGCAAGTGTCTGGAGACATTTTTGGTTGTCACAGTTTGGAGGGATGGATATATAGTATGTAGAGCCAAGGATGCTGCTGAACCCCCTACAGTGCACAGGACAGGCCCTGCAGCAAAGAATCATCTAACACAAAATGTCAATAGTGCCAAGAAGAAGGCAAGAGAAGATTAAGCTTTGGGTACCCAGAATGTTCACTGAAAGGGAGAAGCCATCAAATATTTGTACCAGCATTTGACAGCAACCAAATACTGCTGACTGCCCAGCAGGTGCACCACACTTGAGTCCAGCAACCTACTTTGGTGGTTAAAATGCACTTGCTTTGCAAAGGAAGTTCATGCTCCTGTCTGGGCCTTTCATACTTGGTTGTTGGTACTATTCCCAGTGCCTTTGTCAGAGTGTATTAGGGAGATGCCAGCCATCTGAAGTAGTAAAACAGAGCATGGATTATTGGAGTCTGTTCCACATTAAGCCTCTTATTAGTATTTAATTTTCGTCCTTCTCAGAGAACATGTGCCCTGAGGAAGCAGAAATCCTTTACAGACTTGAAAGTTACCTGATAATAGTTAATGCACACACTAATCTAGAGAAAGTAGGTAAATTGCAATTACATGAAAAAATGGAGAAAAAACTTTGTCAACAGGTGTTAGGCTTTCCTTGGGGACCTTAGAATTTCATATTGGGCTTAAAGCAAATAGTGACATTTGGAAGAGGATTCTTGCCAGAACTTTTCCCACTGACTGGTTAAGACAAGGAAGATTAACATAAATCACAGGAATAAAAAAAAAAATGGGATAAATAAAATGACCTCTGTTGAACAAGAGAGGGAAAAGTGAAGAAAATAAATGGCTCAATATTTGGAAAAAAATATTTTTACAAGTAATGACCATAGTGTGCAAAAAGGGGGATGCAGTGTACAACACTGTGAGGCATGAAGGAAAAAGAGATGGATGTATTCTAATTATTTAGGGTGCTTTGTAACCAGGTTTCAAACATGAAGAAAGATACCATTTCTAATATTCTTCCATCTTAACTGCCCCTCCTCAACCAGCCAAAAGCCTGGAAATATAACATATACCATGCAATCAAGCAGATGTGCTCAGGAGAAAACAATGTTTCAAATGGGAAGGGACATGGCCTCATCTACCCTGAGACCAGAACTAGATGGTGCCCAGCTACCACTGCTGACCATCTGACCAGGGCTACTATAGCTGGACTCTGATAAAATGGGAGAAAAATGTGGAAAAGTACTCAAAATCTCAAAAACTCCAGACTTAACCAGTTGAAACTGGAGGACTGAGAGTTATGACCCTGAGATACTCTTTAAACCTTGAATCAAAACTATTCCCTGAAGTCATCTTTGAGCAAAATAACAGATTGGCCCACAAAATAAAGGATATTACCCCTGAGTACAGTGCTTCATCTGTATGAGACCAAAAGGTCAACAATTACTGTAAAACAAAGATAAGATAAAAAGCAGGGAAAGTGGAGTAATGGAACAACCAGAATGGAATTAAAGAAAATGTTGACCCATTGTGAAAAATGTAACTAATATCAATTAACAGTTTGTGTAGAAATTGTTAAATAGAAACCTACTTTGTTGTGTAACTATTCACTGAAGACACAAATAGTATTTTTAACAAAATGGAAAGGGCCGAATGCATATTTTCCTATCCAGCAAGCCCCAGATGATTGCCAATAAAAATGCCAAGCACTATTCAGTGAACTGCAAAATCACCTCTTGTCTATGAACATCTTAGAGCCATGGGCCATATGTCTGGGTTGGAAATGTGCATAACTGGGAGTTAGGACACCTAGGTTCTACCTCTGACTCTGTGATTAAATGGCTTTATAATCCAGGACATGTTTGTCTTTTTGAGCTTTACATCCTCCTGCCGTATAATGCCCACATCTCTCTCACAGAGTAGTTCAGATGTGGCTACTAACCAAAAGGTAGGCAGTTCAAGTCCACCCAGAGGCATCTCTGAAGAAAGGCCTGAGAGTCTGCCTTTGAAAAATCAGCCACAGAAAACCCTACAGAGCACAATTCTCTGATGTACATGGGGTTTACTTTGAGTTAGAGTCCACAGTAATTGGTTTTTATTGCTAAGAGAAAGAACAATTCCTGGGATTTAAGGTTGAGGATGGCAGAGAAGATGAAGGAAGTACAGAGACCTTGACAATTGTGGGCCAAAATAATGTGAAACGAAAGCCTCACAAAGGTAAACTTCCCTCATAAATTAGCCAGGGTTAAACAATTTGAGTTGAGGAAATATATTATCTTTACCTGTTAAAATTCAGTTTAAGTGAAAAGCAACTGATTTAAACTTCCCAAAATAAGCCTTTCCTAATTATTTATTTTCACAATAAGTATCAATATCCCAAGCTACCACTCAGCATCATTGTTTTCAGATACAATTACAAGGGAACCAGAAACATGGTAGGCTGGGTCAGGTGGAGGAAAATCCTATTTTTAATTAGACCCTTATGATAAATAAATAAATAAGCATATTCTTTAAGGAATTTAATTGGAAAAGGAGATAGCATCCTTTCAGTGTTATTGGACAAATTGGCTTTTGATCCTGTGTAGGGAGAGAAGTTAGTGGTTGGCGTCCAGCTTCCTTCCGGTCAGCTTGCTCATCAGTTTCTAAAGCCCCTGCAAGCATCATAAAGAGTGCTTTTTCTTCCACCCTCATCTTCTGCATTTTGCTGCTTTTCACTTGGTTTGTTTGAGTCTATCCCTCCGTATGCTGTAATATGTTCCTTCACCCTTTTCATTCTGAGATGTTCCTTCACTCAGACACCTAGGGGTGTCTTCCAGTGTTTGATTAGGATCCCTAGGAAGGAAACGCTGCAAGATAAGTACCTGTAGGGAAGATCTCAAGCTGTGTTGAAGGTTCATTACACCATGGTTGCTGTCCCATGAGATCTTTGAGATATGCAGAAAGATTTAACTGGCTAGCCTGAGGCCTTCACCTGCACTTTCTTGTGTTTCCTAGTTGGTCATTTCACCATCAGGCCCAATTAATGAAAAAAAGCTGAAGACTCATGCCAAAGTAAAGCAGTTCCCTTTGTTTGCTGGGGCATTCTGGTGATTTATGGAGTGTGGCTGTGTTACTATCTTTGGACAACCCTTACTGCAGATCTGAAGATGAGCAAGGGAAGGAAGTTAATGTGCGAGAGAGGGATCTTAGGCCACTTAGACATAGTGAAATCCTCTCTTTTGACTATGATTTTGAGTGGACTCAATTAGTACTTATTGTTGACTAAAGGAATAATTTATTTTATAAGGATCAGTCCAAAGGTGGTTCTTATGAGGTGGAGGTTAAAGATGTCCCAAATGTCCAACTTTTCCTAACTGCTGTACCACTGCAATCTGTGACATAAACTAGTTCCCATCTCCTCAGTACCCTTCCTCTGGTCTTTGGGTTCTATAGTTCACTGCAATATCTTACAGAACTCATGAATCATACTTACAGTTAAGTGGTTAATTAGGGAAGTAACAAGGTACAATTTGGAAGCAGGGACAACTCAGATGAAATAAGAACAACATAAGTCAAATGCATCAATTCTTCTTCAGTCTTCCTTATTTATTGTCCAATATCACTTAGTTTAGTGACAGTTCATGGTGAGGCACTGCAGTGACTACAGTGGATTACTTTTATAAGGAATTTCTTGCCATAATTTGTAATTTATGTCTTGTAACTCCTACCAAATGATTGAGTGGGACAATGTAAATAAGGTGCTTATGGCCCACCAACAAGATTAGATAGCTTGCTAATAACGTATGTAAGGTACATGGCACCCTTGTGGGGGTAGGACCATGTAAATAAGGTATATGGAACCCTAACGAGAGGATTGGTCAATTTTGCCACCCCACTAGGCTTAAAATAAGGCAGAAAGGAAGGAAAAGAGGACTGGAGTGCATCCTTTGGCTCCAGGGTCCCTGTGCTGAGAATCTCCTAGACTCTGAAGCCAGAGAGAGGGAGATATAAAACAGAAGACAGGAAGAGATGGCAGCTCAGCAGTAGCAAAAGCAATAGCAGTGTGAGACAGCAGGAACCAGGAGACCAGTGTGAGACAGCTATGGTGGGGCTTGATGACCCACAGAGCTTCAAAACTTCCCCCAGAAAGTCCCAAGCAAGGACCAGCAGCAGAGGGCCAGAAGAAGCTGTCCTGGTCCAGAACTTTATCCTGAGTTGTTCTTGTTACTATAAACAACTCAGGATAAAGTTGTTAGGTACCCGTTGAGTCAGAACTGACTCAACGGGTACCTAACAACAACTAAAACAAGTGCTGTTGGGAATAGAGAGGAAGCTTGAGACATGATTATGCCCACTTACAGTTTTGATCTAGTTGTACATAGAAGATATAGGAAACATTAAATCATCACTAATAATACCAGTAAAGAATACTGACTATATCATGGGCTGCCAGAAGAATGAACAAGTCTTATCTTGGAGGAAGTACAGCCACAATGCTCTTTAGAAATGAGAATGGTGAGACTACATCTTACTCACTTTGGATATGTCAATAGGAAAGAGCAAATACTAGAAAAGAACATTATGTTTGGTAGAGGGTCAGCAGAAAGGAGGGAAACCCTTTATGAGATGGATCAACACAATGGGCTCTGATATAACCAACAGTTGTTAAGAATGGTGAAGAACCAAATAACATTTTGTTCTGTTATATGTAAGGTCTTCATGAGTTCGAGCTAATGCAATGCCAACAAATAATACCAGCCGACAAATACTAACACCACCAAATAATACCAGCCACAGATTTTGTCCTGCCAGTCTGGCATATGAGAAATTCTATAAATAAGTTCCCCTAAAATATGGTAAAAGATCCTTAACATCTCTCCTATAACTCCTTTGTGACCTTACATCATTGACCATCAAAGGGTCTTACTTTCTCCCATGCCAGACAAGAACATGGAATAGGTAATTTCAGAATAAGAAGTCTCGATTGAGGATTATCTACTTTCTCTGTGATGCCATAGGACCCTGGCCTTACCCCAACCATCAAATTGCTATTTTCTCATCTGTCTCCCCTACTTGTTCTTTAATGGAAGAGACTGTGTCCCTTTACACTGAATCCTTAGCATGAGGCACATGCTTTCTGTTTACTAGAGAAGGCCTGGATGAATGAATGGCCTATGACTTGACATTGAGTGTGGAGAGGGTTCATTAGTGGAGCAGTGAATCATGGTGTCTTACTGGAGGGCCATCTGAGGTGAGCCTGAGAGAACCAGGTTTGAGTAAGCATAAAGGAGATGAGATTAGTGAGAGAATAGGGGAATGAAGAGAGGGTAGTGGTCGGAAGAGTACATTGATTTGCCATGAATGTCAATCTTTCCCCAAAGCCAGTTAACAGAACAGAAGGTTGTAAGGTTTTATGAGAGTGATTTATAATAGCAGGGTGGTGCCAACTGGCAGTAGTTGCAGTCTACGTGTGCCAGTGAATTTGAGATACAAGTAGAAGGTGAGCACAGAACACAAATGACCTAGAGACAGGTTTTGGCAATTGCTGGTTGGAGAATGCCCCCATAAACTTGAGTCTGTGCTGCAGCCTTGGCTGAACACAACAACCAAAAAATTTGTTCCTCTTTCTGGTTCTTCTCCCATTTCTAATAACCTAGAGGATTTGTGTTAAAAAAAAAAAAAAAAAAAAAGTTTTTTTTGTTTATGTTTCCTTCCACTAGTATGTAAACTCCAGGAGAGCAGGGAATTTGTTTTGTTTTGTTTTGTTTAAGGCCATAGTCTCATAATTCCTGATAGTCAATGGATATTTGTTTAAAGAATGAATGATGAATGACAGAATGAATGAATCCTTCTTACCCTATGCTTACTTGGCTTCTGCTTGGACTCCCCCATTGAATTAGGGAGCTCATCCCATTACATGGTGGTCTACTTCATTGGAATTCAATGTCATAAATTTTAATATTTTGTTTGAAAATTAATAATACAGGTCCTAACCAAAGATGAATGGAAACAATTAGTCCAAGGAACTAGTGGACCATGAGAACCTCAGACTATATGGCTATGAGAAAAGAAGAACTAGATGTCCCTGGCTACCACTGTCAACTACTTGGAAAGGAATGAGTGCAGGAGATCCTGGAAATAGGGGGAGAACAGTGTGGAACAAAACTCAAAATAATATAAAAGACCAGGCTTACTGATCTGATAGGGCCTGGTAAGACCCACGAGATTATGGCTCCTAGTTACCCTTCAGGTTTGGAATTGAACTCACTCCCATGGTTTCCAGTCAAACAATAGACAGGCATATAGGGTGAACATTTACATCTGGTAGATACACTCCTTAGAAGGATCAATCATGGGGGAACAGAAGGGCAGTATTTGCACAGGGAGGTAGCTCAGGGGGGAGAAATGTAGAGGAAAGAAGGACACAGGGAAGAGGTAACTGCAGGGAGAAAGTGGGAAAAGAGCTGTTTGTATTGTGGGGATTATAGTCAGTGTCATGAAACAAAATGTGTAGGAACTGCTGTATGGAAAATGAATTTGCTCTGTAAACTTTCACCCAAATCACAATAAAAAGTTTTTAAAAATAATAATACAGATCCCATAAGAAGACTATTATCTAATAATAGCTACCTTTCCATAGCACTTACTACTTGCCAAGCACTATTCTGAGAGCTTTAGAATTACTGTTGTTGTTGTTGTTATGTGCCTTTGAGTCTGACCTGACTCATAGTGACCCCTGCTTCGGTTTCTGATGTGGTATCACTACCGAAGTAGATTGCCCGACCTTCCTTCCAAGGAGTGGCTGGTGGGTTTGGACCACCAGCTTTCTGGTTAGCAGTTAAGTGCCTTAGGCACTATGCTACCAGAGCTCTAATTACCTAAATAACCCTATGAAGTAGATGCTGCTATAGTGGTCCCTCTTTTACAAATGAGGAAACTGAGACCCAGAGATGTTAAGTAATTGGCTCAATGTCACACAGTCAGTGAAGGCCATATCTGGGATTCAAACCCAGAGAGTTCAGCTTAAGACCTTGAAAAAATAAAAATAAACTGGCTGCTATCAAGTCAGTTTTGACTGATGGCAATTCCATGTTACAGTAGAATTATACTTCACAGGGTTTTAAATGGCTGATTTTTCAGAAGTAGATCTCCAGACCTTTCTGAGGCACCTCTGAGTGGATTACAAATTTCAGCCTTTTGGTTAGCAGCTGAGAGCATTAGTGACAAAAGGGCAGGGAGGCCACATCTTCTGACCCCCTCTAACTCTACAAGAGGAAGACAGAATCACCATCAGTAGCCCAAAGCATATTCCTGTGAGGCCAGACATACTGCCTCCCTCCAGTTCTTTCATCAACCCTGAAACCAATCATTCCTTCTGCAGCGCCCACCACTTTTCTGCTGGGTTCGATCATTCGCTGCAGTGGCCACACAGAACTCAGAGATTATGAGGTTTAATAGGGAAGCACCAGGCTATAATTCAAGTTCAGGAACAATGCTCAGTTTCTCTCAGCCTGCTATCTCTCAGCCAACAGTCTCTCACAGTCTCTCTCCCAGCAGGGTGTGTCTCTCAGTGTCTCTCTCAGCAATGTGTGTCTCTTGCATCTCTTTCTCAGCAGCTCATGTCTCTCAGGAGCACATCACATTTCTCTCAGCAGCGCATGTCTCTCAGGAGTGTGTTTCTCTCAGCAGCATATCTCTCTCAGCCAGCAGTCAGAGAGACTTCTGCCTCTAGGAGGCCTCCTTTTGAACCTGGCAGAGTGGCCAAACTAGCCAATTATAACATCAGAATTCTAAGCACCTGAGAGACAGTGAACTTCCCAGAACATTGCTTTGCTGCCACTCTCAAAAGAAATACCCCAGGTGGATAACTTTAATAATCAGGATCTCCTCAATTACTCACAGCAAATTCCACCATGGAGTTTACAAAGACTTATGGCTAGAAAAGCCATACCAGGTAATTTACTACACTGCAATTAGTTAACCATTTGTACCACTCTGGGACTCCATATAGGGGCATGTGGTGGTGGTGGTTGTTAACTGCTATTTGGGTCAATTCTAATTCATAGCAACTGTATAGGACAGAGTAGAAGAGCCCTAGGGTTCCATAGGCTTAATCTTTAGGGAAGCAGATCATCAAGTCTTTTCTTCTTCGGAGCAGCTGAGTGGGTTCAAACAACTACCCTTTTAGTTAGCAGCTCAGCCCTTAAATATTGCACCACCAGTTTCTTACACATGACATATCCATTATTGAGTGGATTCTGATCACAATGACCCTATATGGCAGAGTAGAACTGCCCCTACAGTGTTTCAAAGTCTGTAGTCTTTACGGAAGCAGACTGACACATCTTTCTCCCACAGAGCAGATACTTTGATTAGCAGCCAAGCACTTAACCACCGCACCACCAGGGCTTCTTTATATGGAGCATGTTGTTGTTAGGTGCTGTCAAGTCAGTTCTGACTTATAGTGACATTATGTATGACAGAACAAAACACTGCCCAGTCCTGTACCCTTCTCACAATCACTGCTATGTTGGAGTCCATCATTGCAGCCATTATGTCAATCCATCTTGTTGAGGGTCTCTCTCTTTTCCACTGAGCCTCTACTTTACCAAGCATGCTGTTATTCTCCAGAGACTGGTTCCTCCTCATAACATTTCCAAAGTATTTAAGATAAAGTCTTGCCATCCTCACTTCTAAGGAGCATTATGGATTTACTTTTTCCAAAACAGATTTGTTTATTCTTCTGGCAGTACATGGTATATTCAATATTCTTTGCCAACATCATAATTCAAAGGCATCAATTCTTCTTTGGTCTATCTTATTATGGTCCAGTATTCACATGCACATGATATGATTAAAAATACCATTGCTTGGGTCAGGTGCACCTTAGTCTTCAAAGTGTCATCTTTGCCTCTTCAACACTTAAAAGAGGTCTTTTGTAGCAGATTTGCCCAATGCAATGTTGTTTAATTTCTTGACTGCTGTTTCCATGGGTGTTGATTGTGGATCCAAGTAAAATGAAATCCTTGACAATGTCAGTATTTTTCCTGTTTATCTTGATGTTGCTTATTGACCCAGTTGTGAGGATTGTTGTTTTCTTCACACTGAGATATAACCCATAGTGAAGACCCTAATCTTTGATCTTCATCTGTAAGTGCTTCAAGTTTTCTTCCCTTTCAGCAAGCAAAGTTGTATCATCTGCATATTACAGGTTATTAATATGTCTTCCTCCAATCCTGGTGCTACATTCATCTTCATGTAGTCCAGCTTCTTAAATTATTTGTTCAGTATACAGATTGCATAAGTATGGTAAAAGGATATAGCCCTGGCACACACCTTTCCTGATTTTAAAGCAAGTGTGTATCCCTTTGTTCTGATAGAACAACTGCCTCTTGGTCTGTCTGCAGGTTCTGCATAAACACAATTAAATGTTCTGGATTCTTCTCAATATTATCTACCATTTGTTATGATCCACACATTGGAATGCCTTTAAATAGTCAATAAAACACAGGTAAATATCTTTCTGGTATTCTCTGCTTTCAGCCAAGATCCTTCTGACATCAGCATGATATCTATCTCTCATTATATGTCCTCTTCTGAAACTGGCTTGCAGTTCTGGCAGTTCCATACCAATGTACTGCTGCAACCTTTTCTGAATTATCTTCAGCATAATTTTATTGTGTATGGTATTAATGATATTGATTGATAACTTCCACATTCTGTTGGATCACCTTTCTTTGGAATAGGCACAAATACGGATCTCTTCTAGTCAACTGGCCAGGTAGCTGTCTTCCAAATGTCTTGGCATGACAAGTAAGTGATTCCACTCACTCTATATAGGGTATATAGGACCCATATTCTAAGATCTCCTGGACTCACCCTTGTGCTTATTATTACCGAACAATATTCAAATTTCTGGACATTTAAGCAACATAGGGACAGCAGGTTTTGTTTTTTTCTCTGTTGTATCACCAGTGTCTAGAACAGTGACACGTACACAGATGACAGCTAATAAATACTTGTTGAATTAGTGGAAAGCATTGGTCCTGCAATAAATAATTCTCTTCATTAGGAACTCACCTGAATTTTCAGAGCAAGCATAAACAAACTAATATTTCTACATCCTTTCTCAAAAGTGAAAAGAAGAGAAAAAAAAATTTTTTTTTTTTTTTAAATAATACTGTCATTTCAGTGCCATAAAATATCTCTTTAGTTTTCCTCGGAGTGTAAAGGTCACACACATAATACAGTCAAATTACAAATGTTATTCAGTATAATGCCAATTGGATCGTAAGAGGAACAAAATTATGGACTAGCACAGATCTTTAAGTTCTGCATTTGTTAAAGAAGATAAAGCAAAATGAATTTAATTCATTGGTCCCAGAGCAAAGTGATATTTAGCCTTGATGATACTCCTAGATTTACATCTAACTATGTCAAATTATACTTTTCCTTTATTTTCTTCTCTAAATTGACTGCTAAAGTGTGCTGTGCTGCTGAATGTTATTTTTTAAAAGAAAATTGATAATGATTTTGGAGGTGTGGAGGAGAAAAATCTATACTTTGGGTTTTTAGAGTTATATTTACAGGGAAAGTTAGTATGAGATTCTGTAAAAGAAATGTATGCTTCGAAAAGAAAAGATTTCCAATCAATGCTAAATTGAAGTAGTGATGGCAGGCATTCATATCTTCTTGCTGGTTTTAAAGGAAATAGTCACAATGTTTCCCCATTTAAGATGATATTTGGTTGTAATAATTTTTTTTTCATTTTTTATTTTTCATTTTTTGGCACATTTACATTGTCAGGTTAGGAAAGTTCTTTTTTAATCTTGGTTTACTAATAAGTGTGTATTGTCATTTTTCATGAATAGATATTAAATTTCCTCTAAAGGTGTATATATGAATCTATTGAGATGATTGTATGGTTTTTGCCTTTAATTTGTTAATTTAGTGAATGATGCTTGTATGCTTTTAAGATCAAATAGGCTCTTTATCCTTGGGATAGCCCAATTTTGCTATGTTATATTTTTATATATAATGAATTTTGTTTGTTCATGCCTTCCTTGAGATTTCTACTTCAGTATTCATTAATAAAATGAGCTGAAATGTGTCTATAACATTATTTTCTTACAATTTCTTTATCTTGCTCTTACTTGTACTTTACTATTAAAGTCATAGTAGTCTCAGAATGAATGGGAAGTATTCCTTTTGTTCCGTTCTTTGTATAAATTAGAAAGATCAAATAATTGAATTTGGGAGAAAACTCACTTGGCCTGATGTTTTCTTTATGGTCATCTTATTCAATTTCATTAATAGCTATAAAAGTTTTCAGGATATTTCATTTTCAGTTAGATTTGACAAATTATATTAATTTTCATGGAAATATATCCATTTTTCTAAGTTTCCATGTTTATTGGTATAAAGTGCCTGATTTATTCACTTAGTATCTTTTTAGTCTCTATTGTATCTATAGTTATGTCCCTTTTCTATTAATATTTATTTATTCTTTGTCATTTTTCTTAAAATCTATATTGCCAGAGGTATTTTTAATTTTACAAGTCCTTTTTAAGCGTCAGTTTTAGCTTTGCTGAATCTATTGTCTCCCTCCTCAGTCCTCCACTTTATTGATTGCTGCTCTTATTTTTACTATCTCCTTTCAATGTTTTTCATTATGTTTTCTTACTCTTCTTCCAGCCATTTAAGAAGGATGCTTTGTGGGTTCATTTTTGATGTTTCATTATTTCTTTATCTCTATTTTCTCCTTTTTTGTGATCAAATGTTTTTGTTCTTTTGGTTGTTTTTCTTTCCTCTCTTATTCTGCTTGTTTCTCTCTATTAGTTTAGATGTCATATATGTCCATAGAAAACTCCAAACAATCTATAGACAAATTACTGAAAACAATAAGAAAGTTTAGCAACATGGATACATGGTATATATATATATATATATATATATATATTTGGTGAATATAACTACATAAAGATATGTTCAACTAGATTAGTAATCACTACAAGTTTTATGAAGCCTGCATTGAGATACTATATGTATTTGATTGACAGAAAGTAAGAAGTTTGGCAATGCCTTGTATTTAAGAGCACATAATTTGCAGTTTCTCTCTTGCATTTCTTTTGGGAATATAAATTGTCAGAATTCCCTTGGGGAAAAAAATGTCATATTTTCTAAGGATGATCATTTTTAATGCTCCTTTAGCCACTGACTTGAATCCTGGGAATATGATGTTGAGATGATCTATCATTGGGTACCAGGAGGCTTATATCAGAGAATTTACATCAGACAGTTTATAAGAGCAGAAACATCTGGAAACAACTAAAGTGTTGATAGGAGAATGGGGGAAAATGCAATATATTCACACAGTGAAATATTGTGTAACAGTGAAAAGGAAAAACCACAGGTACATGTAACTCTCTGGAATTCAGTGAAAAAAGCAAGTCTCAAAAGATTGTACACAGTATGATATCCTTTATATAAACTCAGTGACAAGCAAATTAAACAGCAGAATTTTTAGGCATACCTAGATATCCTCTGAAGGAAGATGGAGCAATCTACTTCCGTAACGATACTGCCTCAGAAACCCAAGGAGGGGTCGCTATGAGTCAGGTCCGACTTGACGGCACATAACAATAACAACAACATATATGTGACAAGTAGTTCCTGGGTGGTACAAACACTTAACATGCTCAGCTGCTAACCAAAACATTGGAGGTTTGAGTCTACCCAGAGGACCTTCAGAAGAAAGCCTTGGTGATGTACTTCCAGAAAATCAGCCATTGAAAACTCTGTAGAATGCAGTTTCTCTCTGACACACAGGGGGTCACCATGAATCGGAGTTGACTCAATGGCAATTAACTCTGGTGATGTGGTAAAACTAAAAAAGAATAAAGAAATAACAAGATTTATCATACTGTTTAATTCTGTAGGAAAGGTTGAGGATGGAATAAGGGAAGGAAAATTTAGATAATTACGAGTAATTTTCAAATATGAGAATATTCTTGGGTAAGGCAATGGTTCCATAATTATCCATATTGTATGTTAAATAAATAATATTGATGAAAATCCCAAAGACTCCATAAGAAAATTAGTGGAACTAACTGATACTTCTGCCACTCATCTGTCAGTGTGTCGGACTGTGGTGGCTTGCATGTTGCTGTGATGCTGGAAACTACACCACTGGTATTCAAATACCAACAGGGTCACCCGTAGTGGACAGGTTTCAGCAGACTTTCAGACTAAGACAGACTACTGAAAAGGACAGGGCAATCCACTTCTGAAAAAAATGACCACTGAAAACCTTATGAATAGCAGTGAAACATTGTCTGATGTATTACTGAAAATCTTTATGAGTAGAAGTGAAACATTCAATGATATAGTGCTGAAAGATGAGCCCCTCAAATTGGAAGGCACTCAAAATATGACTGGGGAAGAGCTGCCTCTTCAAATCAGAGTCAACCTTAATGACATGGATAGAGTAAAATTATCAGGACCTTCATTTGTGGCTGTGGTATGACTAAAAATGAGATGAAACAGCTGCAAACAACCATTAATAAGCAGAATGTGGAATGTACGAGGTATGAACCTAGGAAAATTGGAAGTTGTCAAAAATGAAATGGAATGCATTAAGTTCAACATCCTAGGCATTGTTGTTGTTGTTGTTATGTGCTGTCGAGTTGGATCCTAGCCTTTAGTAACCTGAAATGGATTGATATTTGCATTTTGAATCATACAATCTTATGATTTACTATGCTGGGAATGACAAATTGAAAAGGAATGGCATCACATTCATTGTCAAAAAGAACATTTAAAGATCTATGCTGAAGTACAATGCTGCATAAATAGTATAGATAATATCTATACACCTACAAGGAAGACAAGTTAATATTGTATTGTTGAAATTTATGTACCAACCACTAAAGCCAAAGATGAAGAAATTGAAGATTTTTACCAAATTCTGTGGTCTGAAATTGACCAAACATGCAATCAAGATATATTGATAATTACTGGTGATTGGTATGCAAAAATTAGAAACAAAATGTATTGGTAGTTGGAAAATGTGGCTATGGTGATAGAAATGATGCTGGAGACCACATGATAAAATTTTGCAAGACCAATAACTTATTCATTGAAAATATCTTTTCAACAAGATAAATTGCAACTATACATGTGGACCTCACCAGATGGAATACACAGGAATCAAATGGATTGCATCTGTAGACAGAGACAATAGAGGTGCTTAACGTCATAAGTTAGAACAAAGCCAGGGGCTGACTGTGAAACAGACTGTCAGTTGCTCATATGCACATTTAAGTTGAAGCTGAAGTAAATGGAAACAAGGCCACAAGAGCCAAAATACGACCTCGGCTACTTCCCACCTGGATTTAGAGACCATCTGAAAAATAGATTGGACTCATTGAACACCAATGACCAAAGACCAGATGATTTGCGGGATGACGTTAAGAATATTATACACGAAGAAAGCAAAAGGTCATTAAAAATACAGTTGTTGTTGTTGTTATGTGCCGTCGAGTCGACCCCGACTCATAGCGACCCCTCCTTGGGTTTCCGAGGCAGTATCACTACGGAAGTAGGATTGCCCAACCTTCCTTCCGAGGAGTGGCTGGTGGGTTTGAACCGCCAGCCTTCTGGTTAGCAGTCAAGTGCTTTAGCCACTATGCTACCAGAGCTCCTAAAAATACAGTAGAAAAAGAAAAAAATAAAATAAATGTCAGAAGAGACTATGAAACTTGCTCTTGAATAGACAGTAGCATAAGCAAATGGAAAAAATGATTAAATGAAAGCTGAACTGAAGATTTCAAAGGGCAGCTTGAGAAGACAAAGTATTCTAATGAAATGTGCAAAGACCTAGAATTAGAAAAGCAAAAGGGAAGAACATACTTACCATTTCTCAAACTGAAACAATTGGAAAAAAAAAAAATCCTTGAGTTGCAATTATGAAGGATTCTGTGGCCAAAATATTAAATGATGCAAGAAGCGTCAAAAAAAGATGGAAAGAATACACAAAATCACTGTACCAAATATAATTGGCTGAGATTCAACCATTTCAGGGGGTAGCATATGATCAAGAACCAATGGTATTTAAGGAAGAAGTCTAAGTTACACTGAAGGAATTGGTGAAAAATAAAATGCCTGGAATTGACAAAATACCCACTGAAATGTTAACAAACAATGCAGTGCTGGAGGCTCTCACTCATTTATGCCAAGAGCTTTGGAAGACAGCTGGCTGGCCAAGTGACTGGAAGAGATCCATACTTATTCCCATTCTGAAGAAAGGTGATCCAAAAGAATGTGGAAATTATTGAATAATATCATTAATACCATATGCAAGTAAAATTTTGCTGATAATAATTCAAAAATTGTTACAGCAACATATCGACAGAGAACCTCCAGAAATTCGAGCTGGATTCAGAAAAGGACATGGCACAAGGGATATCATTGTCAGTGTCAGATGGATCTTGGCTGAAAGCAAAGAATATAGGAAAGATATTTACCTGATTTTATTGAGTATGCACAGGAATTTGACTGTATGGATAATAACAAATTATAGATAATTTTGAGAAGAATGGGGATTCCAGAACACATACTTGTGCTCATCAGGAATCTGTACATAGACCAAGAGGCAGTTGTTCAGTCAGAACAAGGGATATTGAATGGTTTAAAGTTAGGAAAGGTGTGTGTCAGGGTTGTATCCTTTCATCATACTTATTCAATCTGTATGTTGAGCAAATAATCCGAGAAGCTGAACTATCTGAAGAAGAATGCAGCATTGGAATTGGAGGAAGACTCACTAACAACCTGCAATATGCAGATGACACAACCTTGCTTGCTGAAAGTGAAGAGTGTTCTCTTCACTTGAAGCACTTACTCATGAAGATCAAAGACTATACCCTTTAGATTATGGATTATACCTCAACATAAAGAAAACAAAAATCCTCACAACTGGACCAATAAGCAACATCACAATAAATGGAGAAAAGATTGAAGTTGTCAGGGATTTCATTTTAGTTGGATCCATAATGAACACCTATGGAAGCAGATGTCAAGAAATCAGACGACCTATTGCACTGGGCAAATCTGCTGCAAAAGACCACTTTAAAGTGTTAAAAAGCAAAGAAGTCACTTTGAAGACTAAGATGCGCCTGACCCAAGCCATGGTATTTTCAGTCACCTTGTATGCATGTGAAAGCTTGACAGTGAATAAAGGAGACTGAAGAATTGATGCATTTAATTGTGGTGTTGGTGAAGAATCCTGAAAATACCACGGACTGCCAGAAGAACATACAAATCTGTCTCAGAAGAAATGCAGCTGGAATACTTCCTAGAAGCAAGAATAGCCAGATTTCATCTCATCACTTGTTGATGTTTGGTCATGTTGTCAGAAGGGACCAGTCTCTGGAAAAGGATATAGTGCTTTGTAAAGTAGAGGGTAAACAACAACATGGATTGACACAGTAGCTGCAATGATTGGCTCAAGCATAGCAAAGATCGTAAGGATAGCACAATACTGGGTAGTGTTTTTGTCTGTTGTACATAGAGGTGCTATGAATCAGAGGTGATTCAATGCCACCTAACAACAACAATTAATTGATAGTTTCAACCAAGTGGCAGAGTACAAGATTAACATACAAAAATCAGTCAGATTCCTTTACAGCAAGGAAGAAAATTCTGCAAAGGAAATCGGGAAAGCAATAAGATTTACAGTAATCACCCAAAAGGTGAAGTACTTGGGAATAAATACAACCAGAGACACAAAAGACCTATACAAAGAATACTGCAAAATGCTATTGTAAGAAACTAAAAAAGACCTACATAAATGGAAGATTATAACATTTTCATGGGTAGAAAGACTTAACATTGTGACTAATTTCATTCAGCTTAATGGCCAAGAAGGGGTCTCTATGAGTTGGGTCCGACTTGATGGCACATAACAACAACAAAAACAATGGCCTCTAAGTTCATCCATGTTAGGATGGATCCATAATCAACATCCATGGAGGCAGAAGTGAAGCAATCTGCAGATATAATACAATCCTGATCCAGATTCCATCATCTTTCTTTAAAGAGATGGAAAACCTAACCACCATCTTTATAGTAAAAGAAAGAGAGCCCAGACAAGTAAAGCACTACTAAAGAAGGACAAAGTAGGAAGCCTCACACTCCCTGATCTCAAAACCTGCTATACCATAGTAGTTGAAACTATAGACCAATGGAACACAGTTGAGAATCCAGACATAAATCCATCCACTATGGACAACTGATTTTTGGCAAAGGGCCAAAATTCATTAACTAGGCAGAGATAATCTCTTTAACAAATGGTACTGGCAAAGCTGGATATCCATTTACAGAAAAATCAAACAAGACTAATATCTAACATCATAGACTAAAACAAACTCAAATTGTCTCAAAGACCTAAACATAAAACCATTGAGACCATCAAAGGAAAAAAAAAAAAGTACAAACTTAAGTGCCTTGCTTGATTCAGAGCATAAATACACTATTGAATATCACTAAAAACACACAAACAACAGAAGACAAAATAGATGACTAGGACGTCATAAAAATTAGACACGTAAATGCATCAAAAGATTTTACCTAAAGAGTAAAAAGAGAACCCACAGACTAGGGAAGAAAATTTGCCAACCACATAGTGACTAAGGGGCTAATTTCTACAATTTACAGACAATTTCATTACTTTAACAACAAAAAGGCAAACGATCCAACTAAAAAGTGGGCAGAGGACATGAACAGTCACTTCACCAAAGAAGAGAATAAGGCAACTAACAAACACACGAAGAAATGCTTGCAACCATTAGCCATTACACAAGGGAAAGCCAAAAAAGAAAAAAAAAAAAAAAGTGTGAACACTGTTTATATGAAAAGGTAGCAGTAATATAAAATATGCTTAACTTAGTTTAATCATGAGAAAAAAAAAGAAAAAGGGTCATGCTTAGTCCAACAATGATAGTTCTTATGATCATTAGATTATGATTAACCCAATTTTGAGAGCCAAGTTTGTTAAATGTCTGTTTTGTATGAAAATGATTCCAAGGAAAAATGAACGTTAAAGAACAGCAAGATTTGTGATTTCCAAGAGTTTTGAATCATTTTTTAATGAATGACTAAATGACTCTACCGTTGATAAACTTCTCTCTTTTAACACAATATGTGTTTACACATATAGTATTATTTACAACTTAGGACTCTGTTGTACTTATTGTGTTCTAACTTATTTAACATTCTTTCATGAACATCTCTCCATTCTTTAAATAGTCTTTTGTAGCATCACTTCAATGACTACATATTTCACATTTTATATGCCTAGTGTTTTATCTGTCCAGCTTTCTCTCCATGTGAATATTGCCCCTCTGGTGCCTCATGGCCAATTGCTCCAAGGGGTGTATCTCCGTAGAGTAGGTGGGTGCATTGCCATGGGTTGGGTGTACTGTTTAAGTCTTTCTACTGTTGGGTTGAGAGCCAGTCCTTGGGAGTGAGTCCTATCCCAGGCCCAAAAGGTATCCCAAGGCCATAGTCTTGGGGGTCCTGCCAGACTCCATCCAACCAGTAATTCTGGTCATTATTGTGTTTTTGAATTTTGTTCCACATTTTTCCTCCCACTCTATCCAGGATCTCCAGTTCTGATCCCTTCCTGAGTGGTTGGCATTGGTAGCCAGGCACCATCTAGTTCTTCTGGTCTTGAGATCCATCATATCCTTGGACTAATTGTTTCTAGATGCCCTTGATTTTCTTCAATCTTCTTTGCTTCAGAGAAGAGGAGACCCTTAGCTGCATTCAAAAAAAAAAAAAAAAAAAAGTACTGCCGTCAAGTCAGATCTGACTAATAGCAAACCCTCCTTGGGTTTCCGAGGTGGTATCATTATGGAACTCGATCACCCAACCTTCCTTCCGACCTTAACTGCATAGATGTCATATATTCTTACAGACCAGAATCAGTGTCACAGGGTACTATGCTTAAGTGCTATGATGCTATTTCTTCTTCTTCTTCTTCTTCTTTTTTAATCTTTCCTTCTTTCCCATTTATTTTTCCTGCTACTCCCCCCTCTCCTCACTTATTATTCATTCTTATCATAGCAAATCCTGGGAAGCAGCTGTCTAGCTGTAGCCAGTGCCCAGAGTCTGATTAGATAGGAAAGGGCCTGGCAGAGACCACAAATCAGTTAGTCCAGTAATCCCATCAAGAGAGGTCAGGAAAGAAGGCCAAGGCAGACACACAGAGAGCCCAAATCTAGATAGGGAAGAAGTTAAGTGATAAGATGGTGATAGGTCATGAATGGGGAGCTCTGGTTAGCATAGTGGCTAAGGCACTTGACTACTAACCAGAAGGCTGACGGTTCAAACCCACCAGCCACTCCTCGGAAGGAAGATGAGGCAATCTACTTCCATAGTGATACAGCCTCGGAAACCCAAGGAGGGGTCACTATGAGTCGGGTCCAACTCGAGGGCAAACAACAACAACAACAACAGATCATGAATAAGGAGTTAAAGGCTCCTCAGGAGAACATCAAGAGAAGAGGTTGGAGACAGCATGGGATCAGGCCAAGAAACTTAGCTAGAGGCACTGAAGAATTACAATCTTGCCTAATACAACTCTCATCATTAAGATGAGAAAAACACCCAGTGTTACCCAGTGAGCTAGCCAGCACCAAACTTAAATTTCCCCCTATCTCAAGTCCAGTCTTTTTCCATTGGCAGGCCAGAGAAGGTGCCCCTGGGCAGTAAGTTTTATATTCAGCCAGTGATCTTCAAAGGCAAGAGTGGCCTGTAACCCTTCGCTTCATTATCAGCCCTGTCTTAGTGGAAAATGGGCTTAATCTTCCACCCAGTGGAATCAAGTAGGGACACCTGACAATATCAGAGGGAAGGGGGTGGGGCAGAAAGGGAGAGAGTGGACCAATTCTTCCCAGCATATCCTTTATTCTGGAAAAAAAAATAATTTTAAAAAATATATCACTAAATTGACTATGTATATACACATATATAAGGAGCTCAGGTAGCATAATGCTTAATCTATTGAAAACCCTGACTATGACTGCCTCTCTTCTGTAAATCTTGCCCTCTTGCCCTCTGCCCACTCCCGTCACCAACTTCTCCATAATCTCAACTGCAAACTTCCCACTCTCCAGTGAGCACCTCTTGGTTTCCCAGCTTATTCCTTCTAACACTTCACCTCCAATGATACACTGATTGAAGCCTACAATCCATTGATTTTATTAACTTTGAATGGTTCCTCATACCCCTCAAGGAGCTCCGGTGGCACAGTGGTTAAAGCATTAGGCTGCTAACCAAAAGTTCAGCAGTTCAAACCCACCAGCTGCTCCATGGCATAAAGATGAGACAGTCTGCTTTTGTGAAGATTTATAGCCTTGGAAACCTGATGGGGGCAGTTTTACTCTGTCACATAGGGTCACTATGAGTTGGATTGGCTCAATGGCAGTGGGTTATACACCTATATAGGAGCCCTAGTGGTACAGTGTTAAGCACTCAGCTGCTAAAGGTCGATGGTTTGAACCCACAGCCACTCCTCAAAAGAAAGATGCCACAATCTGCTTCTGTAAAGTTTACAACTTTGGAAACTCTATAGGGCAGTTCTGCTCTGCCATCTATGGTCATTATAACTCAGAATTGACTGAACAGCACACAACAACAACAACATAACACATTTATAAATATATGTGTGTATTTATGGGGCTCTGGTGGCATAGTGCCTAAGGCACTTGACTGCTAACCAGAAGGCTGGCAGTTCAAACCCACCGACCACTCCTGGGAAGGAAGATTGCGCAATCCACTTCCATGGAGATACCACCTCGGAGACCAAGGAGATGTCACTATAAATTTAATCGATCCGACGGCAGTGAGTTTGGTTTTTTTTTTTTTTGGTGTGTATTTATATGCTGTGTGCATACTGTTACATGTTTATAAAGTATTGTTTTGGTTACCTAGTGCTGCTCTAACAGAAAATATACCACAAATGGGATGCTTGAACAAACAGGAGTTTATTCCCTTACAGTTTGGAGGCTTTAAGTGAGTTCAAAGTGCCATGCTCTAGGGGTTGGGTGAAAGCCCTTCAACCTTGGGCTTCAGTTCTGCCTCCTGCTCCCAGCCCACTGGAGCTAGAGGGTATTCTTCACTCAGACAGCTGCTGGCTGCTGAGACTGACAAGCCCAAGGTTGACAAGTAAAAAGGGACAGCCCTGATGTTACCAAACCACATGGCAGGCCATTAATTCAAGTCCATTAAAGTCCCAAGGTCAGCAGAGCATGGCAGGCTGCTGATCAATGACACAGCTACATGCAGGGTTCAAGCGTGCCACAAGCTAGAGACTGTCCCCCAAGGCTTCTTATATATAGGAAGCATATCACATCCTTAAGGATACTCAGCTCCTGACAGTAGATTCTACCATGGAGTTGATTAACAGTCTCATCATGCAGGATACTTCATCCAACTGCCCAGCCACAACCAGGCCCAGCTAAGTTGACACACAAACTTAACTGCCACAAGTATACATTAATGTATACAAATAGACACATATATACATGTATGTGATATAAAGCAATGTAAACTAGAAAAAGCTCTTAACACCAGACCTAGGCTCAGCTTCCAACTCTGTCACTCTGTAAAATGGACAAATTACTAGTTTTATCTGGTCCTCAGTAATCTCACCTATGAAATGCATTCATTGGCCTAGATAAATTATAAAGTTCTAAGTTCTGTCAAAACCTCTACTGTTTAAATGTAGATATTGTCTGTTATTAAAGGCTAGATGTAAGTCCTTGTTTTTTAAAATTTTATTAAAAATTATTTGTATCATTTCCCATATTCCAGATTCAGGATTTGATAATACTGG
This sequence comes from Orycteropus afer afer, assembly GCF_000298275.1. NCBI lineage: Eukaryota > Metazoa > Chordata > Mammalia > Tubulidentata > Orycteropodidae > Orycteropus > Orycteropus afer. The sequence goes on from NW_006921591.1 coordinate 3,864,572, forward strand.
GCTTGCATAACAACTTACATTTTAAATCTAACTGGACTTTTAAATGTAGATTATAATTATGAAAGAATTTTCAAGGTAGAAAAAGAGATTAAATGTGTCAAATGAAACAAGTGACATAAGAAGTGAGAATTGACCTTTGGAGTAATCTAGCAGTCACTGGACACCTTGACAGGAGGTGGAATGATAGGGGTAATGTCTGATTGGAGAGGGCTCAACAGAGAATAGAATGAGAGGATTGGAGACAGTATATATAAATCTTTCAAGGATTTTTGCTATGAAAGAGTACAGTAAATGAGGTCACTGCAGAGTATTTGTAAAGAGGGGAGAAATCACAGCACACTGTATACAGATGGAAATAATCCAGTAGAGAGGGGAAAAACTGATGTTGTAGGAGAAAGACAAGACATAGTGTACAAATGGAGGGGCTATCGTTACATGTTGTTGTTGTTGTTATGTGCCGTGGAGTCGGCCCCGACTCATAGCGACCCTTCCTTGGGTTTCCGAGGCAGTATCACTACGGAAGTAGATTGCCCAACCTTCCTTCCGAGGAGTGGCTGGTGGGTTTGAACCACCAGCCTCTGGTTAGCAGTCAAGTGCTTTAGGCACTATGCTATGTTACATAGGAACATGATATTCACCCATAGTGACTAGATGGTAGGGAAATTTATGGGCAGATGTTGGTAGATATCAGTGGGACCTTGTCTACTTTCTCTTCCGATTGCTTGAAAACATGTTCATCAGCTAAAAGTAAGTATGGGTGAGAAGGTGTTGGTATTTTGAAGAGAGATGAGAACTTGTAAAATAGTCTATGAGATGGGAAAGAGGAATGGACTAAAGAATTTTAACAGGATTGCCAATTTGAAATTCATAATTGTGAATTAAATGAGACCAGTGAGCATGGTTGTATGTTTATCATCATCCATGCTCTTCAGCTTGAGTGAAAAGAACAGAGAGTTGAATTTAACAAGGTTAGGTTTTTGTTAGGTGGTACAACAAAGAGAGGTTCAAATGGAGTTGAGAGTGTTTGTAAGGAAGTGATTACAATAACAGACTATCAACTTTAAATTTAAGGATGGAAATGTGGACATGAGGGGTATGAACAAATGAAACTAAACCAAACCTACTACCATCAAAATGATTCCAACTTATAGTGACCCCATAGGACAGAGCAGAACTGCCCCATAGAGTTTCCAAGGCTGTAAATATTTACAAAAGCAGACTTCCTCATCTTTGTCCCATGGAGCAGCTGGTAGATTCAAACTGCTGAACTTTTGGTTAGCAGCATAATGCTTTAACCACTGTGCCAACAGAGCTCCTTGAAGGGTATGAGAAACCATTCAAAGTTAGTAAGATCAATTGATTGTAGGTTCCAATCAATGTATTACTGGAGGTGAAATGTTAGAAGGAATAAGCTGGGAACCCAGGAGGTGCTCACTGGAGAGTGGGAAGTTTGCAGCTGAGATTATGGAGAAGTTGGCGACAGGAGTGCACAGAGGGCAGAGGGCAAGATTTATGGAAGAGGGGCTGTCACAGCCAGGGTTTTCAATAGATCATCTTCATGGACATTGAACTGCTGTTGTTCTGGAGATTCTGATAGTAAACCATAATTAAAATCTTCAAGAAGATTTTAAGACTACTAAGAGGTAGTGACCAAGAGAGCTATAACCCATAACCAAATCAATTGCCATAGATTTTATTCTGATTCATGGTGACCCTATGTATTCTATATATAATTATCATAAGGAGAGTGAGTGGATGGCATAATCTGATGACAAGGAATTCACACCTAGGCATTTTAGGAGAAAGTAACAAAGAGAGAAAGGAGAATGCCTACTCTACCTCCATTTTCCCAGGGGGTAGTTAGATGTTTGTTAGAGCTAGATGAAGGGCTCATTTAGAAAAGTTAACAATATAGGAAACTTTTCTGTTAATTAATTTTGAGTTTTAAGCACACAGGTGCAAAGTTTCAGCAGCTATGGAGGGTAGTTCAACATGAGAGGCAACAATACAGAACCAAATGAGTATGAGAGACTAGAGAATGAGATATGACTTGGAAGTCCTGTTTCTTATGGTTTCTGATGTAAACACATATAAGAGGCTTAATGAGATTAATCCTTTGATTTAAAGGAAAATGGTAGTAGCAAGACTGTAAGTATTAGAGGGCAACTGGTAAGTGGGGACAGATTTGGGGGCTTCCTCTTCACGTCTACCATTGACAATGTAGAGTTCACGAGGGCCATTCTTATCTGAGATACCTGTTGTATTAAGCCTCTCGTCTCCCTCATGCAAATGGTGAAAATAGAGGCCTGTGGAAGGGTGGTCTTGCAAGGATCATACAGAGCTCCTAAAGGAGATGCAGAAATCAAAGGTAGGATGATTTTACCATTCACAGTGGAAAACTTTTAGAGGAAGCATATATAGGCTTTCTATGCCTAAGCAGGCATACATAGGATGACCAAATACAGAGTAGAAGTGAATGAAAGGATTTAATCTCTTTTCTTCTGAATGTTCAAAAAGTAGAAATACACATGACTAGAAATGATTCTATTCTGATGTATCAATTGATGCATAAGCTAGACTGTGGTTAGACCCTAAAACATAATGATTCAATCCAAATAGAAGTTTCTTTCCCTCTCAATAACAGTTCAGAGGTAGGAAGGTGATTCTGGGCTGTCTTTGCTCCATAAGATCATGGAGGTTCTCATGTACCTTTTATTTGTTGCTTCACCATCTGCTGAGGTGTTATCCTTATCTTCATAGCCAAAGCAATCTCACTGGTACCTCATCTATAGTCCAGCTTCCATGAAGGGAGAAAGAGGAAAATGAAGGGCAAAATATTCATGTTATGGATGTGACCTATGGATATGAAGATACACACATCATTTCACTTAGATTACATTGGTCAGAATCTAGTCACATGGCCACACGTCAATGTAAGGGCAGCTGGGAAATATGATCTGTAGCTGGGAAGCCAGGTGCCCAACTAAACCTCAAAAGGATTTCAATAGTAAAAGGAAGAATAGGGTATCATATAAAATGGTCACAGATGTGACCACACAGATGAATAAGGTGGTGTAGTACCTAAGGCATTTGACTGCTAACCAGAGTGCTAGTGCTTCAAACCCATCAGCCACTCCTCAGAAGGAAGTTTGAGCAATCCACTTCCATAGTGATACCACCTCAGAAACCCAAGGCAGGGTCGCTATGAGTCGGATCTGACTCTATGGCAGTGAGGTTGGGTGTTTGGTTTTTAAATAACAATCATTGTATTTTTTAACTAGTACATCAGAATTTAGACAGTCAAATGAGTGCCAATGTGTTATACATTTATATGAGCAGTGCTGTATTTGCTCAAAATACTATTAGAAATTCAAAGACCATGAATATTTTGTAAATACGTAAATACAGAATTTTACAACTAGAAAGGCTCTTAATCATATGGCTTATTCTTCATGTTTTAGTTATCTGGGTATTTCTAAAACATAGCACAAAACTTACGCAAAGTAAGTACTCAATGAATGTTTGTTGGGTGAGTCTCTTATTAGAGACTCAGTTAATCAGTCAGTGAGTCAGACCCAAGCATCTCAATTGACTGAGGAGGAAATTCCAGACCGTTGTTCAGTATGGTGTCCATGTTCCCTTAAGGGAAGTAGATCTTTACCTTTTACCTACTGAGGGTGAATATGACTTTTGGAATTATCTCAGTGTCTTTCAGAGACAAGGCTGGTGAATCTGGAAACAATACCATTTCTTATTAAAATCAAAATGTGACTATCGTGTAATGAGACTGATAAACTGATTCTGAAAACAATTTCAAAAGAAGAATTTCCAAAATGAATTCACAGAACAAATTTATACATCCCAAAGTGACTATATTGAAAGGAATAGTGTTTGTTTGGATATTAAGTTTGGTATGTCATTTATTTTTTAAATTTGCACAATTTACAGTTTTTATCCTCAAATGGCAACAAAGGATTATAAATTCTAGAAATCACTCTGTAAATCAGAAATTTCACACCCTGAGATTCTTAAACCCATAACAAACCTAGAAGTAATGGGGAAGCTTGCAAATTGCAGCTTTCATTACAAAGGTAACCTAAGTAATGGAACTAAAAGGCTTAGAAGACCCCGTGAGGGTGATGGTGATGGTGATGGTAGGAAGGAAGCCATGATGACAAAAATAGAAAGTACCAGGAGCTAGAAATCAGTACAGGTACTGTGAATGGTGTGAACAGACTTCAGTTTCCCCCACATCATGAGAGCCTGAGGGACTATTTGGATTCCGAGTCCAAACTCTTCAGGGGAGATAACTGGCTCTCTGGAGCTCACTTGCCCCTCTAGGTTGACCTGCATATGGCTTATTAGTCTTGCTTCCTCCACCTCTTTCCCTGAGGCCAACTGATTACCTAAAAATGCCTTACCATCCCCCAGGGAAGGGGGAAGACAATCCTAAAATGTCCTTTAATTCCCAGGTCCTTGGCATCCAGGAGTGGTGTCAGGTAGCAACTGTCATTAAACATCATCCATCACAAACCCTGCCAAATTGACACTGGCCAAGAGGTCCTTGAGGGAGGTCTGGTAGCATAGTGCCTAAGGCACTTGACTGCTAACCAGAAGGCTGGTGGTTCAAACCCCAGCCACTCCTCCAAAGGAAGGTTGGGCAATCTACTTCCATAGTGTACCGTCTTGGAAACTGAAGGAGGGATCGCTATGAGTCAGATCTGACTCCACGGCATGTAACAACAACAAGAGATGCTTGAAGAACATGCTACCTCCACTCCATTGATGCCTATTTATATTTTGTTTTTTTAGATAGCACAGAAATACTGTTAATGATTACTCATCCTTATCTGGATGGGAGTAAACTGATTCTCTAAAACAGAAAGACACATTCTTTTAGACCCTGCAACTTTTAAATTTACTATGCAGTTCACTTAATTTGAGAAGCTTCAAGGCCATTTGTCAAAATGTCTGACAGGTATAGCCATTGTGAATCACACCACAGCACAAAGTAGTCATCCCTGTGCCATTTATCATCGTATTTTCTTCACTCCTTTAACTTTCAGAATGAAAATGTAGGTTAGATTCTAGGTTCCCTCCTTTTGCCTCTGAGAGACCCAGTGTGATCAAACCTCTAACCTTACTATTTTTAACTCTGGGATTTACAGAAAGTTCCTTTGAATAGTCAAATTATGGAGGGAACAAGTCGTAGAAATAAGTGATTTATATATATATATAGAGAGAGAGAGAGCAACACTTATTTGTTTGTTTCCCTCCTTGTATCAACTCCTTGAGAAGTAAAACCACATCTTCATCCCTAGATTCCAGCACCTAGCATAGTATCTGACATATCTTCAGAGATTTTCTACCTGCTTGTCCAGTACTTTTAGTTATGGAGCCCCTGGGTAGTACAAATGGTTAATGTGCTCAAATGCTAACCAAAAAGTTAGAGGTTCAAGTCTAGCCAAAGACACCTAGGAAGAAAATCCTGGTGATCTACTTCTGAAAAATCAGCCATTGGTGGTGTAGTGCGTAATGCATTTGACTGCTAACAAGAAGGTTGCCGGTTCAAACCCACCAGCCACTCCTTGGAAGGAAGATTGGACAATCTACTGCTGTAGAAATACTGCCTCGGAAACCCGAGGAGGGGTTGCTGAGTCAAACTGACTCAACGGCAGTGAGTTTAGTTTGGTTTGGTAAACCCTATGGAGCACAGTTCTACTCTGACGCACATGGATGGGGTCACTATGAGTCAGAGTCAACCCAATGGTAACTGGAGATGGTGGTTTTTAGATATAGGAGAAAAACCCTTCCTGAACTATAGCTCAGCAAAAGGAAAAGAGTCCTTGCTGCAACACCTTATGAAATGGAAAGAGCACGAGACTTGCTTGTTAGTTTTACCATTAATTAGCTATAAGAGCTTGACTAAGAGATATCATTTTTGGCTCATAAGTTGTCTCATCTGGGAAAAAAAGAGAGAGATAGAGAGAGATTAGATCAGAGGTTTGAAAACTTTTTTAGTAAATACATTTTTTATATAAAATTACTTTTTACAAGAAAAATATTAGAAACTCAATATGTGAACAAGATAAAAATATAGGCATTATGAGCACAGATACAGATGGTGTCCTGTCCCTTTATCTTTAGGTCACTGTAATGGCACCTGTAGCATTTCAGTGGAAACCCTACAACAGTGATTCTCAGTCATGTCTAGACGCTCCTGTTGTTCTTAACCAAAAACCAAAAAAAAAAATTTACTGGCGTTGAATAGGATCCAACTCATAGTGACCCCTCCTTGGGTTTCTGAGGTGGTATCACTACAGAAGTAGATTTCCCTGTCTTCCTTCCAAGGAGTGGCTGGTGGCTTTGAACCACCAGTCTTCTGGTTAGCAGTCAAATGCCTTAGGCACTATGCTACCAGAGCTCCTGCTATTGTTTTGAGTTGCCATTAAGTTAGCTCCAAATCATGACTACCCCATGCACAACAGAATGAAACATTACCAAGTCCTGCCACCATCTTCGTGATCGTTGGTATATTTGAGTCCTTTGTTGCAGCCATTGTGTGGTGCCTTCCAACCTAGGGGCCTCATTTTCCAGCGTAATAAAAATATTCTGTTGTAATTCAAAAGGTTTTCAATGGCTGATTTTGCAAGTAGAGTGCCAGGCCTTTCTGGAAGGTCTGTGAAACATATTCAGTATGGTGACCCTGCTGGTATTTGAAATTCCAATGGCATAGCTCCCAGCACCATAGTGACATGCAGCCACTACAGTATGACAGATTGATCATTGGGTGGTGAGGGCTAGACCTCAGGATCCCCAAAGGGTTGACTGACCTAGCAGACATAAAAAACAGGACACCCAGTTAAATTTCAATTTCAGATAAACAAAAACTTATATTTTATAATAGAAGTATGTCCCAATTATTTTCATATGATATTTATACATATATATTTATGTGGTATATTATATCCAGTGTATTACTTATATTAAAAATTATTTATTGTTTATCTGAAATTCAAATTTAACTGAGTTCCCTATATTTCATCTGGCAAACCTACCTTGAGAGTTTTTGATCAGTTAAATTCTAGACCAATTAAACTAGAATTTCTGAGTTGGGTGTCCCCATCAGTATTTTTTTAAAAGCCCCCCAGGATATCCTACAGCTAGACCCACAGCTCTAGCTCTCAGAAAAGTACAGTAGGAAAACTGAAAGGGATCCGCTCAAAAACTGCTTTCATTTTAAAACTGTGTGATTCTAAGTTGATTATAATTTATGATTTCTGAGTTATAAAATACCTGTCTCTAGGAGAAAGACTATTTCTGTTCATTGCCTGCCCCAGCATCTAGCATTGAACATAGTTGGAAATGGATAAATGTTTGCTGACACAATACAGTCACTGGTAGTCACCATAACACAGGGAGACAGGTTATTATTAATATGTTATGTCAAGAAGAGCTATGATCTCCACCTGAAACCTGACTGCCTTACCCCTGCCAGAACTCAGCAGTGCCCTACACAGGAAGACACTTATAACCAGGATTTATAGAACTGGCATCCCTGGGTGGCGCAAACAGTTAAGCACTTGACTACTAACTGAAAGATTGTTGTTGTTGTTGTTATGTGCTGTCAAGTCGGACCGACTCAGAGAGACCCCTCCTTGGGTTTCCGAGGCAGTATCACTACGGAAGTAGATTGCCCCATCTTCCTTCCGAGGAGTGGCTGGTGCTAATCCACCCAGAGATGCTTCAGAAGAAAGGTCTGGCAAACCACTTGAAAATTATATGGAGCACAGTTCTACTCTGAAACACATGGGGTCACCATGAGTCAAATCAACTCCAGAGCAAGTGTTTTTTTTTTTTTTTTTTTTAATTATTTTTATTTAACTGTCTATGGCATCCCATAAGGAATGAAAAGTGGAGAAGGAGGCTTCCCCCTTCACTCTGCAGTGTGAGAAGGCATAGGTTCTATTTGCAGCCTTACCAACACCTGGCTTTGTGCTTCATTTTCTTCTTCTGTATAATGGCTATAATAACAAAAAGAGAATAGATGTTGTTTCTTAAGCTTCTACAATGTGGCAAGCAAGCCCTCTGTATATATTATTAGTAATATTTATGGCAATGGTTCTCAGCCTTAAACATGCATTAGAATTAACTAGAGGGCTTGTTAATATACAGATTGCTGAGTTCAACCCCAACTTTCAGAAATAGTAGGTCTGGGGTGGGGCCTGAAAGTTTGCATTTCAAGTAAGTTCCCAAGTGATGCTGACACTGCTTATCTGGTGATCATACTTTAACAGCTATCACTTTACAGCTACCCTGTATTATTCCCCATCCTAAATAAAATAAAACTGAGATTCAGAAAAGTTAAATGACTTGTAAGTCACACAGTTAATATTTACACCCAGGTTGATCAAGCACCTTCTGTGTTTTAAAGAGTTATTTTGAAGAATAAACCAGGTTGTATAATTTTATAATGGTGTTATATTTAATTTTATTTTTTTAAAAAAGAAAAAGAACAACTTTGGTCTTTTTAAGCAGGAAAAGATGTGAACTCCAAAAGCCTATACTATTGAGTTACTGTTGGAAGCTGTTTTGTCCTTTGGCATTGTACTGTTACTTCATAAAGCCATGGTCTGCATAACCATTAGCATATTCTTAGCAAGTGAACTGCATAGAAGGGGTGAGCTCCACAACTTGAGGTTTGAAATATGGGATGATAAAAGGCACAAAAGGAGCTCTGGTAGCATAGTGCCTAAGGAACTTGACTGCTAATCAGAAGGCTGGCGGTCCAAACCCACCAGCTACTCCTCAGAAAGAAGATGGGGCAATCTCCTCCCATAGAGATACTGCCTTGGAAACCCAAGGAGGGTGTCGCTATGAGTCAGGTCTGACTCAAAGGCACATAACAATAACAACAACATAAGGCACAAAATGACAATTTACTCATGACAGTTTGAAACCACTGTTCATATTTTCCACATTTTAACAAGCAGGCAAAAAACAAAACTTACACAGTTATGATTAACCTATTTTAAATAAGGAAAAGTGAAAGTCTGATGGGAAGCTAACAGCTAATTTGAAAACCAAACAGACTCTCTCTCCCTCCCCCTCCCTTTCTCCTCTTGGTTTGGGAATAGCGATTTCTCTACATTTCTTGAGTTCCTTTGCTTCCCCAAAGGGATTCAACTTTTATTTACATGAGAAGTCGTTTCCCAATTTTCTAAAGTCTGGAAAACAGATCATCTATATCAAAATGAAAAATGTCATCCATATACACACTTAGCTTCCTTCGGGACATGGAAAAAAAGATGGGACTTTGACCCGTGGCAGCCTCTAAAAAAGGTCACAAAGGATCAACAGAAAACAATGATGCCATTTTTCTTTATACTTACGGTAGTTACTTCCATTTCTTGAGAAGCCTGCAGCTTTTCAGAACAGGAAATATGATCTAATATATCATTCACTAAGAGGATTCAGCACTCTGGGTAGCAAAGAATGACAAAGATGATTTGGACAGTTTATAAGTTATACAATTTAAATGCACAAATTTTCCAAAGTAGGATGTAAATTCAAGTGATACTTATCATAATACTCTGGTCTGAACTGACCCCCATATGCCTCACCAGAGCACATCCTGGCAGGTGATTCCAAGAACAAACTCTTTCAGGTGACTTCTCTTTAAGGGAACACTGTTAGAAGTCTATGCCACTCTTGGATCTATCTTATCATGGCATCTCTTAATTATTCTAGTGTGGCTTCACTTAAGGTTGCTGAACTTGGTCGTTGAAAGACTTACCAACTGTGAGTCTAGGAGGATTTCTTTTTAGTTTTGATTTTCTCTCCAATTCTGATAACCTTTTAAATCTATGTTTATCATAAATGGACACAGATGATTATGTTCCCAATGAAAAGACTATTACTCTGGAATCAGAAAACCCTTCTCTCTCTGCATAAACTCCTTAACTCTGCTGAAACTCAGTTTCCCCACCTCTGTAATGGGCATACAGGAGCTCTGGTCGTGTAGTGCCTAAGGCATTTGACTGCTAACCAGAAGGCTGGTGGTTCAAATCCATCAGCCAGTCCTTGAAAGGAAGGTTGGGCAATCTACTTCCTTAGTGATACTGCCTTGGAAACCCAAGGAGGGGTCGCTATGAGTCAGGTCCAACTCGACGGCAAATAATAATAATGGGCATAAGAGAATCTACCTCCATAAATGTGTAGTTATTTAAAGGAGCTTGGGGTATGTGTAGTCCCTATCACAGTGCCTTGAACACAAAGAATACACAATGAATAGTAATTTAATCATTATCTCCACATTGGGCCATCCCAATGCTAGCAAGCCTTTTGTAGCTGTGAATTCCTGATCAGAGGAAGACTGGACTCTAGAATGGATCAATCAACAGAAATCTATACCAATCACTGAAAAACAGAAGTCAGAATATGCCCTTCTATGAGGTTATGTTCTCATCTTGCATACACAGCCCAAAGTATTTGATTTGCTCAAGCTATATCCACGTGAGGAGCTCTGGTAGCATAGTGCGTAAGGCACTTGACTACTAACCAGAAGGTTGACAGTTCAAACCCACCAGCCGCTCCGTGGGAAGAAGATGGGGCAATCTACTTCCGTAAAGATTTACCACCTGGGAAACCCAGTGGGGGTTGCTATAAATTGGAACCAACTCGATGGCAGTGAGTGTGGATTGTTTATATATAATCTCCATGTCAATAAAAGCTTGCTATTTTATTTTTTATTTTATTTATTTATTTATTGTGATCTTTTTTTTATTTATTGTGATTTGGGTGAAGATTTACAGAGCAAATTCACTTTCCATACAGCAGTTCACATATACTTTGTCTCATGTCATTGACCACAGTTTACCACA